>NW_023270447.1:3262677-3623735 GCF_011800145.1 Mirounga leonina | reverse complement strand
AAATAAATAAATAAATAAATAAATAAATAAATAAATAAATAAATAAAATTTTAAAGCTTAATAAAAAGAAATAAAAATTAAACACTACTGAATGGCAATTCTGAAAAAGGAACCAATATAGCTAAATTAAAAACTAAAGCAAGAATGATAGTACAAACCACCTATCCTTACCTTGGATCAATTACTTCTGGATAGGCACATACTCTCAGAGTTTTTGAATTTGAACCTACAGCATATAAACCACCACCCGGATGAAAAGCCACTGCTCTAACAGCTTGTGTGTCTTCTAGGGTATTAATACAAACAAATTGTTTTTTTGATTTGTCATCCTGTGGAAAGAATAAATATGAAAGTCATCTTATGAAAAAAATGAATTTGAAAAAATTCATCTTTAGCCCATTTTAAATTCATTTGAAGAGTATTATTCACTTTATCACTTTATGTTCACTACCTATTATAATCACGTATTATTTTAAATGACAAATCCAAATTAACCCAAATTTTTCCTTTTTTGCTGCCCATTGCTGAACTAAGTTCAGAAAGCTCATAACCACTGAAGTTTTTCTTTGCTTACTATGACAAAACATAAGACTATGCATTCTCATATAAAGTTATCTTTAACTATCAAGAAAAAAACAGCCCACATATATATTTTTTATAAAATTAACATAATATCGGGGCGCCTGGGTGGCTGTCGTTAAGTGTCTGCCTTCGGCTCGTGTCATGATCCCAGGGTGCTGGGATCGAGCCCCGCATCAGGCTCCCTGCTCAGCGGGAAGCCTGCTTCTCCCTCTCCCACTCCCCCTGCTTGTGTTCCCTCTCTCGCTGTGTCTCTCTCTGTCAAATTCTTTAAAAAATAAAATAAAATAAAAAATAAAATAGAATTAACATAATATCATTTGTGTTTCTAAAAGTAGGAAGTATAAAAGACTATGACTCAATCCACTTCCACTTGGGTGGGGGTGGGGGAGGATAGTTTACCATTATCTCCAGCAATGAATACTTTAATATTTCAAACTGAAATTGTAAAATACTCCTTTAAAATTATAAAAATGATTTTAATCACATTTAATTTGAACCTCATTTTTATTTTAAACTGTCAATTTATCTGTCCTCTTCTGAGGAAGGCAAGCTGAAGCAATTCTATATAAAAGCTTTGATGACTCCTGCTATTAATATCATTTGAAACTACCCTGCTACCCTGACCACAATGGACTGGACCTGGAACAGGGACCGCTAGACTGGGTGTAGTCAACAGACCTAACTAAATCCTGCCCTTGGGAAGTAAGGATGTCAAGTACACACACAAAGGCAAGTCACTTCAGCTCTAGGACCCATAGTGACTATACCAATGAAGAGATTATGTCTCTCCCTACACAAACTTTTATGTATTCATGCAATAAATACATCCTCATGGGGGAATAAGGGGAAAACCTGATAGGTCATACCATGTCTGTCTTACATAATTGAATTAAATTCTTTTATTATTCATTTGAATTTATTTGATTAGAAATGCTACATTTTCCATTAACCTGCACACAAGAAATGTGACTGCCAAATGAACAGCAATGGTAGATAAGAGAAAAAGAGAGGGAAATGACTAACTGATTAAATGGCCTATAGCACACTAATGATAATTACCAAGGGTTGCTTTAAAACAGATGTGGCAGAGCCACCAATTAACTTTATTTGCTCTTCTTTAGTGTATTTAAATATTTTAAGAAACATGTTCTATTTTTAAAATAGATTTCACATAAAAATCTACATTCCTATAATTTCCTGAAAACCAAAAGAACTGGAAATACTAGATAAGCATATTTCTTTATGCAAGGGACAAATATTCTCATGTGCTTATCACGTAAGTCAATTTTATTCATTTATGTTACCTGTTTGGCCCCATAAACATCTGAAATAATGGTTTTGTTTATGAGGTTAAAATTTGAGCTAAAGAAAATAAGATAGAATGAAGCTATATAGTAGTTTAGGGAAGGATGTCTGGTTCCAAAGCAAAAACAGCTGCATTGAAGAGAAGCCCAAAAGAAATACCAATAATATCTGAACAAATTAACCATAGGGACCAGAGAGTAGTGCACAGCCCCAACTCATGAGCCAAGATTGCTCCTGGGCCATTAAAATGAATACTTTCAAATATTTTCTGAGGCAACTTAACCAGTGAAAGCTCAACTACCTCAAGACAAATAACATCATCAACAGTAACAATTATTTCTAAAAATGGTTCTATGAATTGAGAATTTCTTAGCAATATCTCCAGGTATATATAAAAATAATAATGAAAATTTCTTCCCCAAAGTATTACCTCTTCCCCTCTTGACCTTGATAGATTCCCTGAAGAATCTCCAAGAGGTGGATTAATGACTGAATGTTCTGATGAGCTGTATGAATAGAAATTCAAATAAAGTTTACTCTGAATATAAAACAGAAACTAAATTGATCCTTTCAATCTCTAATATTTATTTTTTTGGCAAATGACCCACACTGACCCCAAAGTAACTCTCTGAAGCCATTTCTTCAGAGGCTCTGGGACTCAGTGACACCAAGCATAGTTGAAAGGAGGGAGTGAGAAAGTGGAAAGGAGATTAAAAATTTTATAGTGAGATGTCAGGTAGCTTTCCCCTGCTGAGTTCTAGAATCCTGGATGCTATGCTTAAATATTAACCCAGGCAGGACTTGGACTGCTCTTTAGGAAAATTATCTGACCCAAGAGAAAAGACTAACAGAAACTGACAGTTAAGAGTCTTCAATAAAACAATGTTTCCCCTTAATCACTTTTTGTCATGGAGACAGATCCATCATATACATAGCCTTCCTCCCAGTCAGCTTTTTTTTTTTCTTTATGCCTCACTCTTTACAGATAGTCAAAGATTTCCAGATACTTGAAGAAAGCCTCCTAGATAAAAGCCAGAGACTAAAACAAACAGAAAAAGTGGGGTGCCTGGGTGGCTCAGTTGGTAAAGTGTCTGACTTCGGATCAGGTCATGATCTCAAGGTCCTGGGATCAAGCCTCAAGTCAGGCTCTGCACTCAGTGGGGAGTCTGCTTCTTCCTCTGTCCCTCCCCCTGCTTGTGCACGAGCTCTCTCTCTCTAATAAATTAAATCTTAAAAAGAAAACAAACAACAGAAAAAGGAATTTGGTTTGTATCTCCCTGATAAGTGATATTGAGTATTTCTTCATGTGTCTGTTGGCCATCTGTATGTCTTTGGAAATATGTGTATGTATGTCTTCTGCTCATTTTTTAATTGAATTGTTTTTGGGGTGTTGAATTTTGTAA
Organism: Mirounga leonina; assembly: GCF_011800145.1. Taxonomy (NCBI): domain Eukaryota; kingdom Metazoa; phylum Chordata; class Mammalia; order Carnivora; family Phocidae; genus Mirounga; species Mirounga leonina. The sequence continues at coordinate 3,620,445 of NW_023270447.1, read as the reverse complement.
GTGCTTTATATATTTTGGATACTAACCCTGTATCAGATATGTTATTTGCAAATATCTTCTTCAATTCCAAAGGTTACTTTTTAATTTTGCTGATTGTTTCCTTCACTGTACAGAAGCTTTTCATTTTGATGAAGTCCCAATGGTTTATTTTTGCTTTCAACATGTTTCCCTTGCCTCAGGAGACATATCTAGTAAGAAGATGCTACAGCAAATATCCAAAGAGTTTGCTGCCTGTGTTCTCCTCTAGGATTTTAATGGTTTCTTATCTCACATTTAGGTCTTTAATCCATTTTGAATTTATTTTTGTGTATGGTACAAGAAACTGGTCCAGTTTCATTCTTTTGCATGTTGTTGTCCAATTTTCCCAACACCATTTGTTAAAGAGACTATCCTTTTCCCATTGGTTATTCTTTCCTGCTTTGTCAGAGATTAATTGACTATATAGTTGTGGGTTCATTTCTGGGTTTTCTATTCTGTTCTCTTGATCTATGTGTCTATTTTTATGTCAGTACCATGCTGTTTTGATCACTATAGCTTTGTGATATAACAAATCAAAACTACAATGAGATATCACCTCACATCTGTCAGAATGGCTAAAAGCAACAACACAAGAAACAACAGGTGTTGGCAAGGATGTGGAGAAAGGGGAACCCTCTTGCACTGTTGGTGGGAATGCAAACTGGTGCAGCCACTCTGGAAAACAGTATGAAGATTCCCTCAAGAAGTTAAAGATAGAACTACCCTACAATGCAGCAATTGCACTACTAGATATTTATCCAAAGAATGCAAAACACTAATTCAAAGGGATACATGCACATAAAATTATATGTTTATAGCAGCATTATTTACAATAGCCAAATTATGGAAGCAGCCCAGGTGTCCAGTGCTTGAAGAATGGATAAAGAAAATGTGGTATACACAATGGAATATTATTCAGCATAAAGAATAAAATCTTGCCATTTGCAATGATGTGGATGGAGCCAGAAAGTATTATGCTAAGTGAAATAAGTCAGAAAAAGACAAATACCATATGATTTCACTCATATGTGGAATTTAAGAAACAAAACAAACAAGTAAAGGGAAAAAAGAGAGAGGTAAACCAAGATACAAACTCTAACTACAGAGAACAAACCGATGGTTACCAGAGGGGAAGTGGGTAGGGGGAAGAGATAAATAGATGATGGGGATTAAGAAGTGCACTTGCTATGATGAGCCCTGGGTGTTGCATGTAAGTGTTGAATCACTAAACTGTACAACTGAAACTAATATTATACTGTATGTTAACTAACTGGAATTTAAATAAAAACTTAAAAAAAAAACAGCAAAAGGAATTTGGAAGGAGGGAGGAAACAAAACCTACAAAAACATAATTTAAATTCTTAGAGATGTAAGAGGAAATAATAAATCCAGGAAACAAGAATGAGACCTAAAAATTTTTTTAAGGAAAATTAGAGAATAAGAGCTTAGAAAATAACAATATGGTAGAAAATAACCAATAGAAAATGGAGGTGAAGAAATTGCTAGATAAAAAAAATTTTTGCAATTTCCCAGAACTTAAGTTTCTAGCCTAAAAGGACCCATTAGTACCCAGAAGAATGGAAGGAAAATAGACTTATTGTGATATATATCATCATGAAATTTTTAGAACATCAGGGAAGAGAAAGTCCTAAAAAATGCCAGATGGAAAAAGCAACAGTCTTCATACAAAGGATCAGGTCACAACAGCGTCAGACTTCTTAACAAGAACACTGAAACATGTAGCAATACCTTTGAAACCCCAAGGAATGATTTCCATCCTAGACCTCTATACTCAGCTATACTAACAAATAAAATGGGAAATATTTAGATATGCAAGGTCTCAGAAACTTTACCTCTAATGTGCCCATTTCTAGGAAACTACATGAGATCCTGAAAACATGTAATCCAATACAGAGAAGAGGCAAAGGAAATTCCCAGGAAGAGGGTGAAGGGAAGTCTCAGGACTCTCAGGCCTGAATAAGATGGCCCAGAGGTAATGAATATAAAGTGAAGCAAGAGTGATCCTGGAGGATGTCTCCCAGGGGGGATAAATGGAAAAGAGACAACTACCTGATACTTTATACTACAATGAGAGAAGTTTTAGGATTTTACAGTTTTGTCAAGCGATCAACAGAGAGTTTAGTGAGAGGTACTAAGAAAATTAAGTACGTGCACACATACAAAGACACAAAAAATGAGGCAATTAATGTCTCCATGAAAAATAAAAGTTGTGGGGCGCCTGGGTGGCTCAGTTGGTTAAGCGACTGCCTTCGGCTCAGGTCATGATCCTGGAGTCCTGGGATCGAGTCCCGCATCGGGCTCCCAGCTCAGCGGCGAGCCTGCTTCTCCCTCTGACCTTCTCCCCTCTCATGCTGTTTCTCTCTCTCTCGCTCTCTAATACATAAATAAATAAAATCTTTAAAAAAAAAAAAAGAAAAAGAAAAGTTGTATGAAAAGGAAACATAATCATATTATATTACATGACTCAGATGTAAATAACATTTACATGGTCATGGTAATGTTAACACTGATTACTGATTTATTTTATTTTTAAAGATTTTTATTTATTTATTTGGCAGAGAGAGACACAGCAAGAGGGAACACAAGCAGGAGGAGTGGGAGGGAGAAGCAGGCTTCCTGCGGAGCAGGAAGCCTGATGTGCGGCTCAATCCCAGGACCCTGAGATCATGATCTGAGCCGAAGGCAGATGCTTAATGACTGAGCCACCCAACTGACATACTGGAAAGAAAGAGTAGACAAAGTGAATGTATTGTGGGTGAGGAGTATGGTAGCTAAATCTAACTGGCAGGGAAGCAACAGATAATAAAAATAGTAACAGAAGCACATTATTCAGGAATGTGGAGATATGTAGCACAAGAAACAGCTAGCTGGGTTGAAAATGGCAGCCTACCAGAAATAGAAATCATAGACAAAGATGGATAAGATAGCCTCAAAGTGTTGTCTTTTTAAAACATGTATGTATGTTACTTTAATTTAAAAAAAAAAAAATCAGGGGCGCCTGTGTGGCTCAGTTGGTTAAGCGGCTGCCTTCAGCTCGGGTCATGATCCCAGGGTCCTGAAATCGAGCCCCACATCGGGGGCCTTGCTCAGCGGGGAGCCTGCTTCTCCCCTGCCTGCCGTTCCCCCTACTTGTGCTTGCTCTCTGTCTCTCTCTCTCATTGTCAAATAAATAAAATCTTTAAAAAATAAATAAATAAAAATAAAAATAAATTTTTTAAATTTGAGTTCTAGTTTGCGGAGTGCAAAAATACAGTTACAGAAACTGTAATAAGGAAGTAAATATTAGATAAACTTGTTCTTAAATATAAAACCAGAATTTTTGATACAAAATTTATAAGGCCAATCTAATTTCTGTAAGCATCCGAAGGCCAAATTATACACTCTCAAAGGTGTTTGATGTTAAGAATAGATGAAGAAGGGACACCTCAGTGGCTTAGTCGGTTTAGCGTCTGCCTTCGGCTCAGGTCATGGTCCCAGGGTCCTGGGATCGAGCCCCACATTGGGCTCCCTGCTCAGCGGGAAGCCTGCTTCTCCCTCTGCCTGCTGCTTCCCTGCTTGTGCTCTGATAAATGAATAAATCTTAAAAAAAAAAAAAAAAAAGAGATGAAGAAACTCATATGTGGAATTTAAGAAACAAAACAAATGAGCAAAGGGGAAAAAAGAGACAAACCAAGAAACAGACTCTTACCTATAGGGAACTAATGGTTACCAGAGAGGAGGTGGGTAGCAAGGGAAAAGGTGAAACACGTGATGGGGATTAAAGAGTGCACTTGTGAGGATGAGCACTGGGTGATTAAAAACTGAAAAAAAAAAAGAATAGATGAAGAACATACTCCTTAACTATTCCTACTGCATAAATTAACACTTGTTTACTAAGGATAGCAAGATAAAAAATCTTCCCTGATTAGTGAAAACATAAATATGCAAGATGTCTTTAATTGCGGTAACTGTCAGAGCTGCCAAGATGGTTTTGCTGCAACCATCCCAACATGTTTTAAACATCTTCTGCCCTCAAAGTCTGTGAATTAAAATATTATTGGTTGAAAGGTATCAATGACAAGAAGAAAGAAAATCAGGGAGAAGATAAAACTGTAAGATCTCGGAGTAAAATGACTTATAAAAAAATAGAATTGTCTTAGTGAGAAAGCAAAAATAAAAATAGGAGAACAAAGACTCCTAAGAAATTTAGAAGTTAATAGAAGAGAATACGGATAAAGACAGATTAGAAAAAGATTTGGTGTGTAATGAGCTCCAAAAACTTTTATTTGTAAGGCTCCAAAGAGAAGTTCAACTTTCTAGGTTTCCAATCATTAATAGGACGTTATTATTTCCAGGTTTTACAAATTAAAGTACTTACATTTGGTTTCCACAAGAAGGTGATTCCTCAAGAAAAGGTATGTGATTTGTTGATCCAGGATTACGCGGGGTGCTTGTGTGAATATTTGAAGCATCAGGTGTTAATCTCTGACTAGAGTCTTGGGGTGGTGTAGCAAAACTAGTTAGAGAAGAATTATTAGATCCATTGCTTTTGCTCCCGTTACATTGCTGACTGAGCACTGACACCTCATTACCAAGGCTATCCATTCCAATGTTTAATTCACCAAGCTTTTGAATGGACCTATAAAATAAAACAATGCAATTACATTAAAATGAAAACTTAATCACATTCTTAATATACAGAAGAGGGAGCACCTGAGTGGCACAGTCAGTTAAGCGTCTGCCTTCGGCTCAGGTCATGATCCCAGGGTCCTGGGATCGAGCCCCGCATTGGGCTCCCTGCTCCGCGGGAAGCCTGCTTCTCCCTCTCCCAGTCCCCCTGCTGTGTTCCCTCTCTCGCTGTGTCTCTTTCTGTCAAGTAAATAATAAAAATCTTAAAAAAAAAAAAATAGTCCTGGTACTGGCTCAGATATATAAAACTAAGGGCCTAGGAAAAAAGGGTTGAATAAAAGTATTAAAGGGTTAGAAAAAAACAGATAAGAGACAAGAACAGAGAATTTATATGAAATTTACAAAAGCTAAATAACAAGAAATAATTTGAATTTTATTTATAATTGTCTTTAAAGGAAGGACAAACCATCTTGAACAGTTTAACTTTTTTTTCTGAGGAAGTACATCCCTTACCACTATTATGATCACAGAACCTTGCCACTTTATCTTCTGATTTAATGCTAATCTGCTTGCACTGAAAAATAAATGGTGAGGAAATCCAACTGCAACCATGGCCTTTATGGATATGAAGAAGACATCTAAGAACCAGAAATGGCAGTTCATCAAAATAGGATAATTCTGATAAGCCACTGACTTATCAGAGGTGGTAAGAAAATGATCCTCAAATGCAATGTTCAGAAACGTATTTAGACTCTTTAGATTACCACTATAACCATTCCTTGTGTGAAAGTTTGAAGTCAGAATCAATTTCAGGCTGGCTTGCACAACCCTCAGAGTATCAAGCAGATTACTTCTAGTATTACTGAATCAAGTAAAGAACTGACAGTCACTACTACATTGCCTAATCATAATTACAATAATAATCTACATTTATGGTACATTTCCTGTATGCCAGGAATTATTCTAAGTAATTTTTTATATATTAACTCATTTAATCTTCATGGATATTCTGTGAAGTAGATGAAGAAACAAGCAAAAAGAAGCTAAGTAACTAGGACCCCTAGGATCTCAGCAACCCTGGGATAGCTGGATCCACCTGGCTATCTGCTTCCAGCTGTGAGCTGAACCACCACACTTCTGCTCTCATTGCTTAGAAGTGAAAAAAGGTTTAAAGGGAAGAAGAACAAAATTAGATGAACACTCAGAATGCTGTGGAAGGAAGATATTCCGTAACTCCCCATTACTTGAAACACGTAAAACGCTCTAAAATTTCAAACTATATGTGGAAAGTAGCAGTCACTGCATGCTTTCAATAGCTTTGAAATAATTTTTTTATTATGTTATGTTAGTCACCATACATCATTAGTTTTTGCAGTGTTCCCGATTCATTGTTTGCGTATAACACCCAGTGCTCCATGCAATACATGCCCTCCTTAATACTTTATATTTTAAAAAGTGACTGAAAGACATACCTATTAAGGAATTGTTCGGTAAGATTTTGCTGCTGATCAGGACCATCTTCCTGATTGACACCTCCCTCAAGCAGCATTTGTTGGTATATCTGTCGTTGTTGCTCCTTCTGTTCTAAATGCTGTTGATAGCGTAATCTTTGCCTATAATATTCTTGAAATTGTTCTGTTGAATCTCGAAGCTTAAAAATATTAGAGAAAGTAATATATTTGAGCAGACTATGATTAAATATATGTCCCTACCCAACAGTAACTTCTATAAACACTGGATGAAATATACAAGCAGCTATACTTAACAATTAGAAAACACTTAATACATTGCTCTTTGAAAAATAATATAGTATCCATGAGTTTTTATAGTCAAGTAGATGAGTTAATTTGCTTTATTCTAAACAAGAGACTGACCAAAATGAATGGTCATCCTGGATCTTTGACAAACCCAAATAAAAATACAAATTAAAGCAGTCACAAGGGGTCATGGAATCAGATCTGTACTGCTTGAAAAAAATACTGAAAGACTACATTAGTATTTAATAAACACAATACTTTGTCCAACCCTTAATTTGAGCATGTAAATGGTTTAATAGGTTACTCTAGAGAGAAACTTTAAAAATTTCCCTCAAAAACAATACTTCAATTCAGGTTTCAAATGGCCTTTCACAAGAAAGTGGAATAAAATGGATAGTAAACTTAATCTCAACATTTCTACTTTGTTCTTCTAAAAGAACTATATAGCACCCAAACTTGCAGGACTTAGGTATTTAGTAAATTCCAATATTGGCAAAGAAAGACTCCCCTGCCAACCTGGAGTCCGGTCATATTACATGGATCATGTGAACTGGGGTTACCCTGGAACAAGTCAATCATCTCTAAAATTGGCCCACACTGATAATAAGCTTAATGAAGAGTCTTATACAGCTAACTAAAGCTAAAACTGTCTCCCCTTTTCCAGGAAGTAGTAACAATCCTCCTCTACTTCATAACTTACAGCAATAACTCTGAGACAAAATTATCTATATATCCTTTTAAATTTTTTATTGTTGGTAAAATAGAAAATTCATCATTTTAACCATTTTTATGTGTACAATTCAGTGGCATTAATTATACTCACAACATTGTGCAATAATCATCACTATCTATTTCCAAAATTCATCAACCTACAGAGAAACTCTGTAACCATTAAGCAATAATTTCCCATTTCTTCCTCCACCAAGTTCCTGGTAACCTCTATTCTACTTTATGATTTTGCCAATTTCAGATATTTGATATAAGTGGAATTATATAGTATTTGTCCTTTTCTGTCTGGCTTATTTCACTTAGCATGATGTCTTCAAAGTTCATCCATGTTGTAGCATATGTCAGCATTTCATTCCTTTTTGTGGTTGAATAATATTCCATTGAATGGATATGTCACTTTGATTTATCCATTAATCTGTGGATGGACACTTGGGTTATATCTACATTTTGACTACTATGAATAATGCTGCTATGAACATGGATGTAAAGATATCTGTTTGAGTCCTGCTTTCAATGCTTTAGAGTGGATTAGAGTGGAATTGCTGGGGTGTATGGTAATTCAATATTCAGCTATATTTAAGCTATGTTTTAGCTATATTTAATTCTATATTTAAGGTACCACCAATCCAAAGTGCACCATTTTACATTCAAATCAACAACGTATGAGGGTTCAAATTTTCCACTTCTCCACCAACACATTATTTTCCACTTTTTTTTTTTTTAAGATTTTATTTATTTATTTGACAGAGAGAGACACAGCGAGAGAGGGAACACAAGCAGGGAGAGTGGGAGAGGGAGAAGCAGGCTTCCCGCTGAGCAGGGAGCCCAATGCGGGGCTCAATCCCAGGACCCTGGGATCATGATCTGAGCTGAAGGCAGGCGCTTAACGACTGAGCTACCCAGGCGCCCCAAATGGAATTGTTTTCTTAATTTCCTGTTCAGATTGTTCAATGCTGGTAGTGTAGAAGTCCACAACTGACTTTTTTTTTTTTTTAAGATTTTATTTATTTATTTGAGACAGAGAGAATGAGAGAGAGAGAGCACATGAGAGGGGGGAGGGTCAGAGGGAGAAGCAGGCTCCCTGCCGAGCAGGGAGCCCGATCGATCCAGGGACTCCAGGATCATGACCTGAGCCGAAAGCAGTCGCTTAACCAAATGAGCCACCCAGGCGCCCGCCCACAACTGACTTTTATGTGTTGTTCTTGTACCCTGCAACTTTGCTGAACTTGTTTGTAAACTCTAGTAGCTTTCTTATGAATTCCTTGGGATTTTCTATAAATAGAACTATGTCATCTATAAATAAAGATTAGCTTTACTTCCTTTCCAATCTGGATGGCTTTTATTTCTTTTTTCTGTCTAATCACCCTAGCTAGAACTTCCAGTAAATGTTGAAGAGCAGTGGTAAAAACAGGCATCCTTGTCTTTGTTCCCGATTTTAGGGGGAAAGCTTTTAGTTTTTCACCACTGAGTATGACATTAGCTTGGGGTTTTCATAAATGAACTTTACTGTGCTGAGGAAATTCCATTTTCTTAGTTTTCTGAGAGCTTTTATCATGAAAGAGTGTTTGATTTTGTCAAATGCCTTTTCTGCATCAACTGAGATGGCCAGATGTTTTTCTGTTCTTCATTCTATTAATGTGATAATATTACACTGATTTTTTTTTAAATGTTGGACCAACCTTGCATTCTGGGATAAATCCACTTGGTCAGGGTACATAATCCTTTTAATATGCTGATGAATTTGGTTTGCTAGTATTTTGTTAAAGGATTTTTGCTTCTATTTATGAAAAATATTGGTCTGTAGATTTTCTTTAAGATTTTATTTTGAGAGGGGCGCCTGGGTGGCTCAGTTGGTTAAGCGACTGCCTTCGGCTCAGGTCATGGTCCTGGAGTCCCTGGATCGAGTCCCACATCGGGCTCCCTGCTCAGCGGGGAGTCTGCTTCTCCCTCTGATCCCGCTCCCCCCCTCTTGTGCTCTTCCTCTCTCTCACTCTCTCTAATAAATAAATAAAATCTTTAAAAAAAAAAAAAAGATTTTATTTTGAGAAAGAGAGAGAGAGAGCATGCACATGGGGGGAGGAGCAGAAGGAGAAAGAGAATCTCAAGCAGACTCCATGCAGAGTGCACAGCCCAACATGGGGCTTGATCCTACAACCCTAAGATCATGACCTGAGCTGAAATCAAGAGTTGGATGCTCAACTGATTGAGCCACCCAGGTGCCCTGGTCTGTAGTTTTCTTTTCATGTAATGTCTACATCTAGACTTGATATTAGGGTAATGCTGGCCTCAGAATGAGTTAGGAAGTATTCCTTCCTCTTACACACTTTTGGAAGATTTTGAGAAGGACTGATATTAACCCTTCCTCAATGTTTGGTAGAACTCACCCATAAAGCTATCTGATCCTAGGGCGCCTGGGTGGCTCAGTTGGTTAAGCGACTGCCTTCGGCTCAGGTCATGATCCTGGAGTCCCGGGATCAAGTCCCGCATCGGGCTCCCTGCTCGGCGGGGAGTCTGCTCCTCCCTCCGACCCTCCTCCCTCTCATGCTCTCTGTCTCTCATTCTCTCTCTCTCAAATAAATAAATAAAATCTTTTAAAAAAAGCTATCTGATCCTAGATTTTTCTTTGCTGGAAGCTTTTTGATTACTGATTCAGTATAGGTCTGTTGAAATTTTCTATTTCTTTTTGAGTCTTTTTTTTTAAGATTTTTTTTTTTTTTTAATTCATTTGAGACAGAGAGATACAGAGAGAGAGCGCATGAGCAGGGGGAGGTGCAGAGGGAGAGGGAGAAGCAGACTCTCCACTGAGCAGGGAGCCCGATGTGGGACTTGATTCCAGGACCCTGGGATCATGACCTGAGCTGAAGGCAGAGGCTTAACCACCTCAGCCACCCAGGCACCCTTCTTGAGTCATTTAGGTAATTTGTGATTTCTAGGAATTTGTCCATTTCAACATGGCTATCTAATTTGTTGGCTTACAATTGGTCATAGTATTCTCTTATAATCCATTTTATTATTGTAAATAATATGTATTACAATACATATAATACAAAAAAATGTATTATCCATTTCTGATTTTACTTATTTGTGTGTGCCTCTCTCTCTCTTTTTTCTTGGTCTAACTAAGCACTTGTCAATTTTGCTGATCTTTTCAAAGAACCAACTTTTGGTTTTACTGATTTTCTCTACTGTTTTCCTCTTCTGTATTTTATTTTTCTCCCCTCTAATCTTTATTACGTTCTTCCTTCTGATATAATTTGTTCTTCTTGTTCCAGTTCCTCAAGGTATAAAGTTAGGTTATTGATTTGAGATCTTTCTTCTTTTTTAATGTAGTCATTTACAGCTATACATTTCCCCTGAGCACTGCTTTTGCTGTATCTTTTAAGTTTGGAATGTTGCATGCTTTGGTATGTTGTGTTCATTTTTATTAGTCTCTAGTCTCTAGGTATTTTCTAATTTCCCTTTTGATTTCTTTGACCCATCAGTTAAGAGTGCATCAATTTTTACAAATTTGTGAATTTTCCAATTTTCCCTGTTATTAATTTCTAGCTTCATTCCATTGTAGTCAGAGAAGATATTTCATATGATTTCAATCTTTTAAAATTTATTATTTGTTTTGGGTCCTAACATACACTCTATCCTGAAGAATGTTACATGTGCACTTGAGAAGAATGTGTATTCTGCTAGTGTTAGACTGTTCTTTTTTTCTTGTATCACTTTATATATTTGCATTCACATATTGTTAGTATTCACATATTCATAAACTTACCAACACTTGGAATACTAACACAGACCTGAGGTGTCTAAGAAAACAACTTCCTGTATAAAGACTGATACAGGCACCTCTGGGTGAAAAAAAGGTGCATCCTCCAAAGCAATAATATTGTTGCTGTATAGATGTCTGTTGGGTCTAGTTGGTTTATAGTATTGTTCAAGTACTGTGTATGCTTATTGACCTTCTGTTTAGATGTTCTACCCATTAAGTGGGGTATTGAAGTCTCCAACTATTATATCTCCCTTCAACTCTGCCAATGTTTGCTTCATAGATTTTGGGGTTCTGCTGTTTGGTGCATATTCATATGTATTTTTAATAGTAATTTTTCGGGGTGCCTGGGTGGCTCAGTCGTTAAGCATCTGCCTTCGGCTCAGGTCATGGTCCTGGAGTCCCTGGATCGAGTCCCACATCAGGCTCCCTGCTCAGCGGGAAGCCTGCTTCTCCCTCTCCCACTCCCCCTGCTTGTGTTCCCTCTCTCGCTGTGTCTCTCTCTGTCAAATAAATAAATAAAATCTTAAAAAAAAAAAAAAAGTAATTTTTCTACTTCATTCTTTTTTTTTTTTTAAGATTTTATTTATTTATTTGAGACAGAATGAGAGAGAGAGAGCACATGAGAGCGGGGAGGGTCAGAGGAAGAAGCAGGCTCCCTGCCGAGCAGAGAGCCAGATGTGGGACTCGATCCAGGGACTCCAGGATCATGACCTGAGCCGAAAGCAGTCGCTTAACCAACTGAGCCACCCAGGCGCCCCTCTACTTCATTCTTAATATTTAGTTGAAGACAAAAAAGTTTACTGAACTTATTAAAACTACCTCTTCACCTCTTCTAAGTGGCATACAATATAAGAAAACTTATACTCTCCTTTATAATACAATTTCTTTTCCAAATCACCACAGAAAAATAATTTGGAATTCTAAAAACTTGGATAAAAGTATTTTATATTATAAATGTCATAATTTCCTGTTCATTAAATCTAATTAGTAAGATACGTCTTAAAAATACAAGCTATCCACATTTAATGTGAGTTTAATTACTTGAGTCCTGAAATATGTAAGATTAATGTAAACTGTGGTATTTTAGATTATTAATAAATTCTCCTGTTAAAAATGTTCCAAAATACATGACAACTAAAAATACCATATATCCTTAAGGAAAAAGGGAGAAAATAATAAGAAAGTCTAGATATTCTCTCACCTACTTCCAAATATTGGAAAATTCCTTTTACATTCTATCCAAGCAAATACTTTTATTTCTTCCACAGACAATAATTCTAAAAGACACTAGGTATATTAAATATTACCTCATTTTTTTCTTGCTTAGCTGGTCCTGGATTCTGTGTTCCATTTGCAGGCTCTTTTTCTGAAACTGAACTCTGGCCCAGGATTTCACTGCTTATAGGCTGCTGTGCCTCAACGGGTGTATCACTTCTTCCAGAAAGGTGCAAAAAACAAACAGGAAGAGGTAGGGGTGAAGGAAAATATATTCTAGTTAGAGAAATTTTAATTAACACAATGAATACTTAATCTAAATGTTTATCAAATGTGCAAAAATAGATTTTTAAATCTTCCTTTCTTCTCTTAAGGGTACTATGTAAGAGATTTTTATTTTTATTTTTATTTTTTTTAAAGATTTTATTTATTTATTTGACAGAGAGAATGAGAGAGAGAGCACATGAGAGGGGGGAGGGTCAGAGGGAGAAGCAGACTCCCTGCCGAGCAGGGAGCCCGATGCAGGACTCGATCCCGGGACTCCAGGATCATGACCTGAGCCGAAGGCAGTCGCTTAACCAACTGAGCCACCCAGGTGCCCAATCTTTTGTGTGTTATCTTCTTATTCACCACAGTAACTCAATCACTATACCCAGGATGCAGCATGGTGCTAGCACAGAGTAGACACTCAAATATTTTTAAACAAATATTGACTTCAAACATGAATTACCACAAAAAGAGGTTTCTTCATGTGGCATCTTCAACATAATTGATCTAATTAAGCTTCCCAATATTTTTAAATTACACCTCAAACATTTTTTAAAAACAAGGTTAACTCTTTCCAAAGTAAATTTTTATACTTTATCCACAGCACAGTAGCCCTCCCATAGCATGTTATTAGCAGCCCTTTTGACATATTGTCCTTACCAGGAGTATGACACTCAGAAAGGGAGAAATTTATATTTACAAAGCATCATTCACATACTTGCCACTCTGCTAGGAGCTTTATCTCAGTTTGCAAGTCAGTACCCTGTTTTTTTGTTTTTTTGGTTTTTTTTAAAGATTTTATTTATTTGAGAGAGAGAATGAGATAGAGAGAGCATGAGAGGGGGGAGGGTCAGAGGGAGAAGCAGACCCCCCGCTGAGCAGGGAGCCCGATGCGGGACTCGATCCAGGGACTCCAGGATCATGACCTGAGCCGAAGGCAGTCGCTTAACCAACTGAGCCACTCAGGCGCCCAATACCCTGTTTTATAGAGGAGGTCATTTAGGCTCAGAGAGATTAAGGATGGGTCTCGAGGTCATACAACTACTAAATGGCAAAGCTTTTGTTCAAACCCAAGTCTGACTCCAAAGATCATGTTCTATTCATTATTCCACACTGCTTGGCCTCATAAGTCTTCCAATTTCACAAGCATGACAGATGTTTTCTGGGTTAGTGCTACTGCTCAGCTAATAACACATGTATTACTCACTTGCTGATATGTCATTTTTTACCTCTGTTTATTCTGTAATCTAGTAACTTACACTCCACTTCTTTACATCTTTATCCAGTCAGTCCTCAAATTTCTACTACTTTCTTTACATAGGCAAGAGCACATGTAGAGTCAGATCTAGTTGGATTTTTGTGTGTCTCTTTTCCACACAATCCCACTGGTGTACAAGTCCAAACATGTCATTCATTATACTGAGCAAGAAGTTCTGATCATCTTGTGTACTCAGAAGAATATCAGCAGTTCACCCGGAACTGAAGTTCAACATTCCAAACAATGAAAATTTTCTTTAAAGAGATTGGAAAGTCCAGGGTAAGTTTAAGATGGTCTCTACCAATGCTCAAGACTTTCTATTCCTTTAGGATTTAGATAATAGGAAGCTCCTATATTAAGTTATACTCATTCATTTTCATGACTAGATATCATCTTTATCTTTCAATCAGAGCAATAAGATGCCTTAAGAAGTCACCCGAGGCTTTAGGAAGTCCCCTCACTTAACATCCTAAAATGCTCCCTTCTCTTTAAGGAACATTAAACAAGATATCACAACCCCCTCCTCTGCAATCTCATAGCAACTTAACAGAAAATGATCTCAGGGCTGTGAGATCAAGCCCCACGTTGGGCTCTGTGCTGGGTGTGGAGCCTGCTTAGGATTCTCTCTCTCCCTTTCCCTCTGCCCCTCCCCATCCTTCTCTAAAAAAAATTTAAAAATAAAGGAACTTGAACATTAAACACACACACACAAACACACAATCTCACACTTGTGAATATTTTTTTTTTAAGATTTTTTTTAATTTATTTATTTGACAGAGAGAGAGCACAAGTAGGCAGAGCGGCAGGCAGAGGGAAAGGGAGAAGCAGGCTCTCTGCTGAGCAGGGAGCCCAATGTGGGGCTCCATCCCAGGACCCTGGGATCATGACCTGAGCCGAAGGCAGCCACCCAATTGACTGAGCCACCCAGGTGCCCGTCACACTTGTGAATATTTTCTAATTTTTATGAGCAAATACTTACCGTTCAGGGGATTCTTCGTAAATACTGTGACATTCTGTATTCTCAAGCATGAGACTTCTACTGAGGTTTTGCACACCTGGATAATGGAAGTTAGCAAAGGAGTGTGACATTGGAGAAGTTTTGTTTCCAAGGTCTGAGATTCTCTTATCATGACTGGTTAGTCCACAAGTGAGGCCATCTAAAGCAGGATTCAGAGATCGGGTCATATAGGCATCAGCTGATTGAGGCCTTCTCATTGGAGATGATGGATAGGGAGAAAGTTTGCTGATAAGAGGAGTCAAAAGATCAGCATATGCAGCTTTTGTAGGTTTCAGAAGTTTGTCAACATGAATATTAAGCATTTTCTGTTCAAAAGCACAAGAGAAGACAGAAGATGGGAGATTCTGAAGCCATGACAATAAACTCAGATCCAAGTCATCACAACCATTACCACATAAAAGGTCAATGCCAAGAAGTACTTCACTTTCTGTAATTTCTTCTCCAGTTGCTTTACTTTGACAAAATTCTACACAGCATTCATAAAGTAGACCCTTCATTACAAGCTGAAATAAACGATTGTTACTTGCTTTAAAACCTGCCTCACTTAGCTTCCTATCAGCAGGGATGAATTCTGCAACCATGACACAAGCCTCTTCAAAACAGTGAACTCGTGCAGTGCTGGGATTCCAGTCCTTAAATTCAGCATGATTGGTCAGACGAGGCAAAGTCAAAAGCAAACAGAGCTTGCTATAATCATCTTTAGAAGGACAGTACTCTTCTAGGGCATGCAAACATTGCACAGCTTCTTGCATGGTAAATTCCAGCTGTAAGAAAAATTTAAGTGATCACTATAGAGAGAGATGCTGTGAGATAAAAAACAAGAGTATTTTATTCAAATACAAAGATACTTTACAAACTTTCATAAACTATTCAACTGCAAAAGGATAAACTCTAGTGTCACAGAATACTCACATAACTTGCAAGATATTTAATAACAACTTTCAAGACAAGAATCAAAATGTTTTTCACTACTGAAATAAAAATATTAAATAATTTGGTTAATTAGTGACTTAAACTCCTCCTATAAAAATAGTGTTCTAGTTCAGGCTTCAGACTATCATTCTCAAGGCATAATTTTTTTTTTTAAAGAATTTACTTATTTATTTGACAGAGAGAGACACAGTGAGAGAGGGAACACAAGCAGGGGGAGTGGGAGAAGTAGAAGCAGGCTTCCCGCAGAGCAGGGAGCCCAATGCAGGGCTCGATCTCAGGACCCCGGAATCACAACCAGAGCCGAGGGCAGACGCTTAACGACTGAACCACCCAGGCGCCCCTCAAATGCATAATTTTTTAAAGTCAAGAATAATTGAGTTCTCTAGAAATGAAAACTGAAGCATGCCAATATTCAATGGTTTATATAGCTTGCTATCACTCCAGCTTACCCAAAAAGCAAAAGAGCCATTCTTAAACTTGCCATAAGAGAAATTTGTGTGGAGAAAGAAAGCAAATTAAAAGAAAAAAAAGAACATTTACAGTTCATTTACTACAAAAACAGAATGAAGATAGAATAAAGGAAGCTTAGCTGAGAGACAGATTACAATAATTTGTATACTGAATATTTTCTGAGAACCATAAGCTTTTAATGATGTAAGGAATCTTAGAGCTTATGTATCCACCTTTCTTCATCTTACATATGGAAAAAGGTAGCAGATTTAACTGAAGTAATGTAGTTGGTTAGTGACAAAGACAAAATAAAAATTAGGTCCTCTGACTTACATTCCAGAGTTCTTTCCACATTTAAACATCATTATCTGGCAAACATTTCTCTATTATACATGAAAGTCCTCATCGTAATATCTTTTGAGTTTATTTCAATGAACAATTACTGGCACTTAATAAGTTTCCTTGGTTTGGATGTAAGAACACTATTATTAAAACTTTAAAAATAACTTTCTAACCAAAAAACCTTTCATGGGGCACCTGGGTGGCTCAGTCAGTTAAGCGTCTGACTTTGGCTCAGGTCCTGATCTCAGGGTCCTGGAATCGAGCTCAGTGAAGAGTCTGCTTCTCTCTCTCGCTCTTCCTCTGCCCCTCCCTGTGCTCATGCTCACTCTCTCTCAAATAAATAAACAAAATCTTCTAAAAAAAAAAAAAAAAAGAAAGAAAGAAATGTTAAAAAAAAATCCTTCGTATCATTAAATTTAAATTGTCATAAAGGCATAAAGATTTTATCAAAAACCACCTCTGTTGTGCTGAGCACTGGGTATTGTATGTAAGTGATGAATCACTGGATTCTGTACCTGAAACTAATATTACACTGTATGTTAACTAACTGAAACTTAATAAAAACTTGGAGGAAAAAAAAAACACCTCTGGATCAATGTAAATACTGAAAAAAAAAAACAGAAAAAAAAAGTAAACATAATCCACTTCTGTAATAAGAAAAAAGGAACAATGTAGCATCATCTTTAAGTCAAACATCTATTGCAACCTAAATCACCTTAAACAAGAGAAGAGCACACACCCGCCAACCAGCCAGCCATTCATTTATCATCTTTGTCTAAATCTTGGAAGCATTACAGATTGAAAGTACTACAGCTGCAAGAGTAAATCTTACCCCATCCTACCTCATAAAAACTTTGAAAATTCATGATACTAATCTTTTGTTTTAGTGAATAAAATACTTATGACTGAAACAAGACTATGGCGCAAACCTTCAGGAATAAAAATCTTACATGCTGGGGCTCATCTTCTGCTGACATTGCATTGTTAACACACAAAGCTTCTAAAAACTTCTGCTTCAGGATAATATAACGAAACCTGTGAAAAATAAAATATGAAACATTAAAATTAAAAAGCTGAGTTACAGCAATGTCAAAGATTGGAAATGAAACCCAAGTCCCCAGAGCAACAGAGGCTACATATGTTCAAAAGGACTAATTATTCCTTTAAAATTATATATATTTTTAAAGGTTTTACTTATTTATTTGACAGAGAGAGCGAGAGAGCAAAAGCAGGGGGAGCAGGAAAAGGAGAGGGAGAAGCAGGCTTCCCACTGAGCAGGGAGCCCGACACAGGGCTCGATCCCAGGACTCTGGGCTCGTGACCTGAGCCGAAGGAAGATGCTTAACCAACTGAGCCACCCAGGTGCTCCTAAAATAATATTTTTAAAAAATTAATTTTCCAATGTCTCATAAATCAAATGCACTTAAAGTTACTATAACTACCTTTGCTTTCAAAAAATTCTTAAAAGCTTATCACACTGAAGCCACAATTAAAATAATTTCAGTAGTAAGTAAATACAATTTAATACTCAAAGGATTTCTATTTCCAATCTTAATTCTGAACAAAAATCAAGTTTTATGGAAGAGGTCAAATATTATCTAATATGAAATCAAAGTCCTTTACATTCAAAATGCTTTGTTTTATGTTTTATTATGTTTTATTATTTTGTATTTTATTCAAAATATGTCTTTTTTTTCTTTGAATATGAGAGTGGTCTAATAAAAAGCAGGCTGAAAGAATGTAAGAAATGAACATTTCTGAAAAGTCATAAAATAACCACAAACTTTGAATCTTTTTTTTTTTTGTAAGGAGGCTCCAGCATGGAGCCCAACACGAGGCTTGAACTCACAACTCTGAGATCAAGACCTGAGCTGAGATCAGGAGTTGGATGCTTAACCGACTGAGCCACCCAGGCGTCCCTAAACCTTAAAACTTTTTAACAGAGATGTTCCAGGGAGAGGAGTCTACTTGACTTGCCTAAGAATTAAAAAATGTTGGATGCCTTAAGCACCTTAAAGAAAAATTATTTCTAGGGACTGAAAGAAAATAATAATGAACCCCAGTCATTCTTTCAACCACTGTTATGATAGCAAACTGTGTCCAATAAAACAAAATCCTTGCCTTCAAAAAGAGAGTCATCTAATAAATTGTATGAAATATGTACACTGTTTTGGCAAGGTCTCAAAGGAATGTGAAACCAATTCTATCAGAAGGGATGGGAAGTATAAGGAAAGTCTTATAAGAACTGACTCTTGGAAGATGATCAGGTGTGTGCTATGTAAAGGCAGGAGATGGTGAAAGGAATACTATTCCAGGTGAATGAAGAATGTATAAGGCAAACAGTTATCAAATAGCACCAGTGGTATGAATGGAGGATCAAAAACAATATAAGACTGTACTTCCATTAATGATGGAATAACTTGTATCTGGCTAACTTTTCTGCAGATAACAATAATAAACCCTAGGTAAAATTAAAAAAAAAAAAAAAAGTATTTGAAAGCAATGAAGAACAACAAAAAGTTGGCACAACTAGAGGGAAGTCAATCCTTGGGGAAAAAAAGAACCTTTGGGGTGAGATTCAAGGGTATAAGGTCTTCCAGTCAACACAATGTGAGCTAAAACTCAAGTAGAAAGTTGCAGTTTCACTTTCTTGAAAAGTCAGCAAAAACAGCTGGTACTGCAAGAGTAGCTGAAAAGCAGGGAGACATCCAAAAAAGAAGGAAGTCATAAGGAAAAATACACCAAAATCTATTATATAAACTCAGCCCAAATCTTTGGCTGTCCCTGAAACTGTGAAGATGCAAAGGAGACTCCAAGGAGCCCAGGGAAAGCAACACATAGAAGCCTAAGTAACTGAACAAAGATCTCAGCTGGCATCCACTAAGTGAGAGCATAACCAAGTTAACTACCTGCATGAATAAGTCAACACTTTTCAAAGGAAGATAACAGAATCCAGAGTCTCAGCAATGAATCCACGATGTGCAGAATACATTTTAAAAATGACTAGATATATTAAAAAAAAATAAAAGTGACTCATAGTTAAGAAAAAGGCAATCAATAGACGTTGAGCCTAAAATGACCTAGAAGTTGGAATTAGCAAACAAAGACTATTAGCAAACAATAGCTACTATAAATATGTTCAAGGACTTAAAGGGAAACATAGTCACAATGAGTAAACAGATGGAAATATCTCAGCAGAAAAATGATAAAGAAAAGGAAATTCTGAAACTGAAAAGTACAATTATCTGAAATGAAAAATGCATTGCTTATGAGCAGAATGCTAATAGCAAAAAAAGGCATCAGTGAATGCTAAAGGTAAATCAGTAGAAATAGTCCAGACTGAAGAATATACAGAAAAAAAAAAGTTTTAAAAAAAGGAACAGAACCTCAGTCCTGTGGGACAATATTAATCATCTAATACCGTGTAGAGTCCCAGGAAGAAAAGAGAAAAGGGCAGAAAAAATATTTGAAGTAATGGCCAAAAGCTTGCCAAATTTGATGAAAAATACAGACTTACAGATTCAAAAAGTTCAACAAACCCTAAGCAGGAAAAATACAAAGAAACCATACTTGAGCACATCATAATCAAACTGCTGAAAGCCAATGATAAAATCTTGTTGCCAGAGTCAGGAGTTGGAAGGGTGGACAGGTGAAGTGGGTCCAAAGGTACAAACTTCCAGTTTTAAAGTAAGTCATGGGGATGTAATGTACAGGATGGTGACTATGGTTTTAATAATACTGTATTGTACATCTTAAAGTTGCTAAGAGAGACATTAAAAATCTTCCTCACAAGAAAGAAAAGTTTTTGTAAATATGACTGGGGATGAATGTTAACTAGACCTACTGTGATGATCATTTCACAATATATACAAATCCAATCACTGTATTGTACACCTGAAACTAATATAATGTTATTTATATGTTAAATACACCTCAAAAAAAAAACAAGAAAAATCTTGAAGGCAACCAAAAAAAAAAGAAAGAAAAAGAAAAAAAGAAACAAAGAGTATCAGGATACAAATACAGCTAAGTGTTCATCAGAAATAATGGAGGCCAGGAGAAAATGGAATGACATCTTTAAATCTTCACACTATTAAAAAAAAATCTTCATACTATTATGAAGAAACAACTGTTGTAGATATGGTCCTTGTGGCTTTTTGTATAGACACTGTCGAAAAAGGTAGGTTTATATATAAGATTTTCAACCAATCGAAGTACATTCAACTTGTCCGCTAGAAATGCTCCAACTCAACTGGATTGAGTATACTATTTTCTAGGAAAATTAACAGTCTTGTTTTTAAATTTGTGTTTATTGTTTTGTTTTGCTAAGCTTCTAACCAATGATAAGACATTAAAAACTTTAGAAGAAATCTTACCTTTTTTTGTCAAATTTTTCCATACATTCTAGAGGCTGAATGAACTGAAGAACTTCATCCCATTGACCATCAAGGATTAGCTGCCTACATAAAGAAAAAAACCCATGCATGTTATCAAATTTGGGTTATACTAATTAAAAGCAGAATAAATATGACAGCATTAAAACTTTAGTCTGAAGTCTGTGATGAGGTTAACATTTTACTTGGTTTCTCAACCACTATAATTAAATTTTTCACAACTTACTTGTAACAACATATTCTATATGAGAAGAATTTGTGATCTGCAACCACTTCTCATTCTATGTTTTTTTCACCTATATAAAAACATTGGGCTAAGTCTAAAAGTTCCTTTATTTTCCTATTCATCTTACACTTTTAAAGCTGTTCTGTATTATTTAGGGGCCAGTGTGTGGGTATGTTCCAGACTCACTACTAAATCAGTGGTTCTCAACTGGGGCAATTCTGCCCCCAAGAAATCTAGTAACGTTTGGAGACATTTTGGGTTGTCACATTGGGAGGTGCTACTGGCATCAACTGAGTATAGGTGAGAGATGCTGCTAAACATCCTATAATGCACAGGACAATATGCACACCCCACACAGGACAAAGAATTATCTGGCCCAAAATGTTACTAGTGCTGAGGTTGAGAAATCCTGCTCTAAACTGTGATTTCTACATCTCTGAGGCATTTGACACTAAAATTTATACTCTGAAAATAAAAACAGCAAGGAATGAGGACAGATTTCATCCTACTTTAGTGGTCTATGGGAACTTACAAAAGTTTTAAGGCATTCTTATTGCTGCTCTTTATAATAGAAATTGCCCCACTTTTGGCTTTTAGAACAGTAAAATTTTAAAAGGGATGGACAGGAGGATCTATATTGGATTGCCAACTTTTGAGTCTGCAAATAAGGAATATTAATAAAAAGCAATCATAATCATTTTATAAAGAGGTATTTTAATATTTAAAAAGTAGGAAGGACAAATTTCAAAGGTTAGTCCTTTAAGATGAATATATTTAGTTTAAAAACTTACTCTTCTATAATTGTTTGCATTTCAGACCAGTAAAACTTCATCAGAAACCCAACAGGTTCAAGGGGGGATATTTGAGAGCCACTGCTAAATTCCAGGAGTAGCAATGCTTGAAAGAGGACCAAAAGAATATGGCCTCAGTACTGGTTCCAGACGATTATCCATTGACTAAGCTCCCCAGGGCTAAATGACAGTTGTAACACCAAATACAGGGAAGTTCAAGGAGTTTAAATAAATTCTCTTATTAAAGCTCTTTTTTTTTTTTTTAAGTTCCTTTTTCATGACTTGGGAATGCTTCATCTTTTAAGGCTTTCCAAGTCACAAAATGCCACATGTCCAAGAATCTGTACTCTTTGTCAAGGATATTCAGTATCACATAAGCAGAGAATACATTTCTGTCTGGAAATTTGGGTTTTTCTTTTTCCATCTAATTCAAGTTAGGATATATTTAGCTTCCCATTTTGGCAAATATGTTAATTCCCTTTTGCTCTGCAATTCCAAGAATCTTGTTCTAAGGAAATAATCCAAGATATAGAAAAAGCCATTTGTATAAAAGATGCTCAATAGAGCATTTATTTAAGATAAACTGGAAATAATTTGTCTAAAAATAGGGGAACCATAAGGAAATTGATTAAACTGAAAATTTTTATAGTATAAATTTGTAATAACACAGAGAATCCTTATGATGTTAATGGATAAAAAAGGATACTAAATTATAAATGCAGTAGAACTGCTGGGGTTTTTAAAAATATGTACAGAAAATTATTAGTATGAAGTGTGCCTGGGTGGTGGGTGATTTTTCTTCCTTATTTTTGTATATTTTCTATAATGAATAGGTTTATATTCATTTCTATGGCAAAAAAAAAAAAAAAAAAATGGTACTGCAGGAATTATCTTTCCAGAGTCCCTGATTTCTTACTCAAGTATTTTTTGTGATGACACCACAACCACAGTGGAGTTGTGATTCTGGTGTTTTTTTTTTATGGACCTCTGGATCTTACTACTGAAAACATTCTATAGAGAACATTATTTTGTAAATGTTCCATTATAAAAACAAACATTATTTTTGAAAATTATACTTATTGGGGCTCCTGGGTGGCTAAGTTGATTGGGTGTCTGCCTTTGGCTCAGGTCGTGATCCCTGGATCCCAGGATCAAGTCCCACATCGGGCTCCCTGCTCAATGGGGAGCCTGCTTCTCCCTCCTCTCCCCGTTGTGCTCTCTTGCTATCTCTGTCGTTATCTCTCAATGAAATCTTTTAAAAAATGAATTAAAAAAATTATACTTATATAGCCGTCTCATGATTATAAATATATCCTTGTAATACACATATTACCTTATTAATACTTAACACTTCTTTGAAAGAGCTACAAACCTCATAATACTAATGAAATCATACCTCAGAAAAAGCATATCATCTGAAAATAGGCCATTTATGACTCCACTTTCCTTCTCAAGGGCCAACATACTAATGTGAAGCTTCTTTGAATTCAAGAAGTCTAAAATTAGCTTAATGATTTCAACCTCTTTTACATTCACTGTTTCTTCAGCCGTCATGTTGATAGCCTAAATATTAAACAGAACAAAAACAAAAATTAGTCCTACTGTTTTATTTCTAAGTGTTATTAACTGTCTGGAAACTACACATTAGAGATTTCATGGAAATATTTAGTACAGGTATTTTGAAGTGAAATTAATATTTATCAAAATCAGTCATTTTTTAAGGTGTAATAAAGGTTATAGCTATAATTTTTTTAAGTCATTATCTTTGAAAGATACACAGTGGAATAATACAGATTAAATGATACAAAGTCTGTGATTTGCTTCATAATAATACAAGAGGGGACTGGAAGGAGGTAAAGAGGAAACAAGAATAATCATGACTATTGAAGTGGGGTAATGGGTAAATAAAAGTTCATATATTTATATTTGCTACGGTTTGAACATTTGTGTCCTCCCAAAATTAAACTGTTGAAATCCTAATTTCCAAATTGATGTTATTAGGATGTGGAACATTTGGGAGGTGATTAGATCATGAGGGCTCTGCCTTGGTGGGATTAGTGTCCTTCAAGAGGCCCCAGAAAGCTAGCTCAACCCTTCCACCTTGTAAAGATGCAATGAGAAGACAGCAGTCTGCAACCAGAGAGAGAGAGAGACCTCATCAGAACCTGACCATGCTAACACTCTGATCTTAGATTTCCAGCTTCCAAAGCTGTGAGCAATAAATTTCTGCTATTTATAAGCCACCCGGTCTATGGTATTTTGTTCCAGCAACCAAAATGGACTGAGACAGTATTATTCTGTCTGTTCTTACACATTTTTAAAATTTGCCATAATAAAGAATATTTTAAAAAGTCACTAATAACCAAACCATGTTTAGCCAGGTTCTAAATACCTTGCTCTAGGTATACACTCATTCAATAAGCACTTACTGCTTTTTCTCTGTGATAGGCACTGTTCTATACTTAGGAGACACTGGCCTTGTCCTTAAGAAGCTTATAGTCTAGCAGCAACATGTAAAATGTTAAACCTTGTACTTTGGAGCCAAACAAAGTAAGGCTGGTTAAAAAGTGCAACTTTAAGTCATATTGGTACTATCAACCTAAACGTGAAACAAAGATATTTCAACTCTCTATAATCTCTTCTTTTACCTATAAGTGTGCAGTGATACAACTAAGCACATAGGTTATGAATTCATAAAGATTTAGAACTAGGAGGAATTCTGAAGATCATTTCACAGATGAGGCCACACAAGTTAAAGGGCCTAAGTTGTTGTACTTTTCAAATGTCAAGGCTCAGAGCAATACAAAAGACTACCATGCTAATGGGATTAGCTACAAAGACACATCATCGGATCAGATTGTAAGCATATCTTTCTCACAAGACCAACTAACTTTAATGAAGCTCACAGAAACAAACACATACATGTATGCAAACATGTTAATTTTTTTCCAATTTGTTTATTATTTTGTCAATCAACTTCTTCATAATGAGAAGTGTAAATGTCTAGCATACTAGAATGTTCCTATCAGATGAGTACATTTTCTCTCTTAGGTAGAGAAGGTGGTAGCGTAAACAAGGGACAGAACATGGGGAGATAATTATATGATTCAAATATTTAATGACATCAGACTAAGCTAATCTCCTACATCCATCCAACAATAAGGATATGCCTGCCTCGAGAAACAAATCACCAATCTCTCTCTCAACAGGGCAGCTACCCCAGTTCCGCATGCTTTGGGTTTCTCTTTGCTTTCTTCTGAGCTGACCATCCTCCTGTGCATAGACTTTGTTCAAAAGAGGATACACTAAAATTAATGATATTTCTACTCACTAAATTCTAATTACATTTCAGAACTGCCTCCCTGAGATTACTCCTAAAGCATGATGAGTGGTTTCAGAATTTCTCAAATTTTCATGTAATTTTACTATCAAAAGAATGGCTTTAACTAATTATCAGAAAAATAAATGCCCCCTCCATCTCTAAGTTCTTAGAGGGCACTTCACTTATATCACTATGTACCAACCATACAACCTAGTGCAGAGCCAAGATGCAATTTTCTAACGTTGTTCAATATACCCAATGATCCTGAACATTTTATAGGCCTCCATTTATTAAATATTCAGTCTAAATATGGAGTAACTTTGGAGTTACTATGAATCTATGGCAATAGTCCCACTTTAAATCATAACTACAAGTTTAATGCTGCCATCATTTCTGATTATTAAAGCCTAAGAGAAGAAATATTCTTACAAATACATATTTTACACTGACTTTACATTTAAATTTTGAATAGATACAGAAAATATATCCTAATTAACCTAGAATTGGTCAGGGATTTTAAAACACAAGCTTTAATTCTAGACTGTGAAATTCCTAGTAGAAAAATATAGTATTTTAAGGTGCCTGGGTGGCTCAGTCGTTAAGCGTCTGCCTTCCGGCTCAGGTCATGATCCCAGGTTCCTGGGTTCGAGCCCCGCATCTGGCTCCCTGCTCAGCGGGAAGCCTGCTTCTCCCTCTCCCACTCCCCCTGCTTGTGTTCCCTCTCTCGCTGTCTCTGTCAAATAAATAAATAAAATCTTTATTAAAAAAATAAAGTATTTTAACCACCCAACCCAGAATTTTAATTCTTGTAAAATTCACTGTTGTTAGATATAAAACAAAACAGAAATAAAGAGGCGCCAGGGTGGCTCAGTCAGGTAAGTGGCTGCCTTCAGCTCAGGTCATGATCTCAGAGTTCTGGGATCCTAGGATCCAGACCCATGTCAGCGGTGCACCACTTAGCAGGGAGTCTGCTGGTCCCTGTCCCTCTGCCCTTCCCCCACTCGTGCTCTCTCTCAAATAAAATCTTTAAAAAACAAACTAAAACAAACATAGGTATATGCTTGATGACTGTATCTTATTCTTTTCTAACCACCCTGTGTTACTGAAACATTTGTAGAGGCTCCCCAAATCCTAGCTATATAATTTAGAAATTAAGTACATTATAAATAGAAGTTTTAAAGATACATAACATATAAAAACAGAATTCATATACATCTTTAATCTCAAACTATTAATCCCCACAAAGCTAGCATTTTTCTCTAATTCAGAAGAGTAGAATTCAATAATAAATGCTTCATGGGACACCTGGGTGGCTCAGTTGGTTAAGCGTCTGCCGTCAGCTCAGGTCATGATCCCAGAGTCCTGGGATTGAGTCCCGCATCAGGGCTCCTTGCTCGGCAGGAAGCCTGCTTATCCCTCTGCCTGCCACTCCCCCTGCTTGTGCTCTCTCTCGCTCTCTGAGAAATAAATAAAAATCTAAAAAATAATAATAATAAATCTTCATCCCCCGTCCTCAGAGGAGATATAAAACAGAGTTAACTAGCTTAGAAACAACTAAAATTATCTTTTAAAATGAGATGCACGGTATGTTAAGTGTTCAACAAATGTTAGTTGAATTAACTTAAGATGCAAAAATTAATGAAGAAATGGGGCGCCTGGGTGGCTCAGTTGGTTAAGCAACTGCCTTCAGCTCAGGTCATGATCCTGGAGTCCCAGGATCGGGTCCCGCATCGGGCTCCCTGCTCAGCGGGGAGTCTGCTTCTCCCTCTGACCTTCCTCCTTCTCATGCTCTCTGTCTCTCATTCTCTCTGTCTCAAATAAATAAATAAAATCTTTAAAAAAAAAAAAATTAATGAAGAAATGTCTCTAAAAAGGTACAGAGTAAATTATTTTCTTTCCTACTATTCTAAAAGCCATTCAAAAGGATAGAGGGGTGCCTGGGTAGCTCGGTGGATTGAGCGTCCAACTCTTGGTTTTGGCTCAGGTCCTGATCTCATGGGATTCCCTGCTCAGTAGGGAGTCTGCTTCTCCCTCTCCCTCTGCCCCTCCCCCCCCCACTTGTGCTCACAAGCACACTCTCTCTCAAATAAATAAAATCTTAAAAAATAACAGAAAAAAAAAAGGAAAGAAAGAAAAAAGAAAAGGATAAAGCTCTAGCCCTTTATTTAGCCAAAGTCAGTTCTGACAATATCTTAGGTAGACATACCAGCCTATGGTACATGTGAACAATTACTCACCAGGCAGAATTTATGTAGGGCCAACAATAAACTGTATTCTACTGAAAACAGAAAACAAAACGAAAAAAAAAAACAGAAGGTTTCAGTATTTCCATAATAAATGACAATTTTACCTATTTAAAAAAAAAATCTCAAAAATATCTCTATGGATTTTCCTTTTAGAGATAAGGTTTTGCTTATATCTAGCTCTGGACTAGGTGAAATAAGGAAAGTTTTCTTTAATAATGAGTACATCTGGACACCAGTTGGAAGGTAGTTACAACATAGAAGAATATATTAAGGGGCAAGAAAATAAAATTATTTTTAGAAATCTAAGATTAAAGGTAAAATGTTAACAAGAAAAAAAATAATATTGACAGAAATATATATATTTTTTTAAGATTTTATTTATTTGACAGAGAGAGACACAGCGAGAGAGGGAACACAAGCAGGGGGAGTGGGAGAGGGAGAAGCAGGCTTCCCACGGAGCAGGGAGCCCAATGCGGGGCTCGATCCCAGGACCCTGGGATCATGACCTGAGCCGAAGGCAGACGCTTAACGACTGAGCCACCCAGGCACCCCAAAATATATTGACTTCTATATATATTTCTATACATGGATATGGAAAACGGTTCATGAAAAAAGATCAGTGGTAACTTTCTAATCAAATATAAATAGATATGATTTAAATATTCCTTTGCAATGAGAAACATTTGAAGTGTTCTTTACTCACTTAGAATACAGATTAGGAAGGAAGAAAAATGCACAAAGCTAAGAATGATTCACAGGTATGAGATTAAGGGAATCAAAGTACAGCCATTATAAATTTTATAGTCAAGAAAAGCGCTTAAGAAAGTCTCCATTAATCTCTAACTCCATCCCACACAATAAAAATGACTCTCTTTAATCTTCCAAGTATTACAGAGTGCCTAACAATGAATAACACTGCCTTACCATTCCTGTTTACAGGCAAAAATGCAGATAAGGAAATGAAGTACTATGAAGCCTTTTAATGTAATACCAAACTGGGACATAAGACTACTGCACCTTTTCCTTTAAAAAATGGAGAAATGAGGGTGCCTGGGTGGCAGTGGGTTGAGCATCTGCCTTTGGCTCAGGTCATGATCTCAGGGTCCTGGGATGGAGCCCTGGTAGGTTAGGCTTCCTGCTCAGCGGGGAGTTTGCTTTTCCCTCTCCCTCTGCTCCCCCCCCCCCACTCATGCTCTCTCTCTCTCAGATAAAAATCTTTTTAAAAAATGGAGAAATAAATTTGCTATCTTTTTAATAACATAGCATTCTAAAAATTTGTTAGTTAACTGTAAATGTCTGGCCTTTGGAATTATAAATGTGATGTTGCAAGTCACTTAATCTCTACAGGCTTCAATTTCTTCATACATAAAACAAGAGGGTTAATTTGGGTAATTTCTATGATTTAAGTTTTATAATTTGCTTTAAGTCACATTTCAATAACAGCAAGTATACGTAAATTCTTGGGAAAAAGTCTGGGATAATCAGAAATCTCTCATCTATAAGGTCAGTTTAATAAGAGGAAAGAAAATAGATTTGTTTTAAATCATATAAGCAAATAAAAGTCCTTCTAACTGCAAAGCTCTGTCATGTCTGCTAATTAGCTAAGGTTTGTGACATGGATGTAGCATGTGTCCCTTCTTACTGTTAACAGCTGTTCTCCATTCATCAATTATTCTAATTTACCTTCTGGAACTGTGAATAATTTTGGCCTGAAGAACAAATTATCTTTAAAGCAGGTACAGCTTAATATAGCTATAAAAAGAAAAGAATTCAATTAACATACACTAAATGTTGTGTATATGCATAAAATATCTTTTGGAAAAAAAAATTGACAAAAAATGATTGTCTCAAAGGAAAACTGGATAATTTAAAATAGGAATGGGAAGAAGACTTTCCAGGATATACCCTTTTGTACCTTTTGAATTTTGTACCATGTACAAATATTACCTATTCAAAAAATTTAAAAATAATAATATGAAACATAAGTAATTTCCCATTGCAAATTACTTGAAAATTCTAACTGCAAGTAACTGGAAGGAATTAGTAATATAATGAATATAATGTATTCATTATACACATAAAGAAGTAGTATTTGAGAATGATTTGTAATTTTTTTTGTAACACAAGACCTCTTCTCAGATCTGATTCAAATATTATTTCAATCTTTCTTTATGAGATTAAAGTAATTGGGTTCTTTCCATATTCAAACCCACAAAAATTTTAAAGGCACATTTAATTGCTGAAGAACTAAAAATTTACAAGATAAACGAAACTATTTTTGACTCAGACTATGTAATTAAGTCCTATAACCCAGGGGTGGCTGGGTGGCTCAGTTGGTTAAGCGTCTGACTTTGGTTCAGGTCATGATCTTAGGGTCCTGGAATGGAGCCCCATGTAGGGCTTCGTGCTCAGCAGAGAGTCTGCTTCTCCCTCTTCCTCTGTCCCTCCCCCTGCCCATGCTCCCTCTCTCTCTCAAATGAATATTAAAAAAAAAAAAGTCCCATAACCCAGAAAATGTAAGGGAAAAAAACTGTCAAATTTGGCACTAAAAATGTAAACTATAAACCTTCCATTTCTAATAGAAGTTGCCATAAACAAGTTAAAAGACACAGGAAAGGGGCGCCTTGCTGGCTCAGTCGGTTAAGCTCTTGGTTTCAGCTCAGGTCTTAGGCTAAGGTCATGGTCTCAGGGTTTTGGGATTGATTCCTCCCTGGCAGGCTCCTCACACAGTAGGGAGTCTGCTTGAGATTCTCTCTCTCCCTCTGCCCACCCCCACTCTCTCTCTCTCTCAAGTAAATAAATAAATCTTAAAAAAAAAAAAAAGACAAAGGACAAAATAGAAATAAACATAACACACATAAAGTTAAATGATTACCACTGAGAACATATAAATAGCATCTTCAAATCAATACCTCCCAAAATTCCAGTTGAACAATGAGCAAAGACTATAAAGAGACAATTCACAGAACTATAAAAGACCAATAAATTTATGAAAAGATGTTCAACGTCACTAGTGATATTAAAATAAGATACCAATTATGGCCTACTAGTTTTGCAAAAAAGACCTGATATCTAGTGCTGGCAAGAGCGTGAGTAATGCCCTTTCACATATTGTGTTAAGAATGTAAATTTGGGGGCACCTAGGTGGCTCAGTCGGTTAAGCATCTGCCCTCAGCTGGGGTCATGATCCCAGAGTCCTGAGATCAAGCCCCTGCTCAGCGGGGAATCTGCTTCTCCCTCTGCCCCTCACCCCCCTCGTACTCTCTGTCTCTCTATCAAATAAATGAAATCTTAAAAAAAAAAAAAAAGGATGTTAATTGGGACAAACTGAAAGAGAATCTGACAGCATGAAATTTTTATCTATGAAAATTTTAAATATTTATACTCTGACTTACCAATTCAATTCTACTTCTAGAAACCTATCCTTAAAAAGTACTTGCAAATATACACAAAGGTACATATACAATGATGTTCCTTGAAGATCTGCTTGTAATAGAGAAAAATTAGAAATGAACTGAGCTCTCATCAATAGAATTGTTAAATTATGGTAAATTCATTAACATAGAATACGAATGCATCCTCGCAATACAAAGGCACTTCACAGAACAATATAGCTATCAATAAATAACTGAATGGATAAATATAAATAGGTCCACTTAATTTTTTTAAAGGGAAGATATGATATGCGTGTCTAAATCAATAACAAAGAAAGGTCTAGTGGGATACATATCAAACTGTTAAGAATGGTTACCTCTGAAGATAAGGAATTGGATGCAGGGCATAAAACTAGGAAGAGAAAGGGGCTGAAGGGAGACTGTTTTATTGTTTATCATTTGTATTATCAGAAATGGTTTACATGGGGCGCCTGGGTGGCTCAGTCGTTGGGCGTCTGCCTTCGGCTCAGGTCATGATCCCGGGGTCCTGGGATCGAGCCCCGCATCGGGCTCCCCGCTCAGTGGGAAGCATGCTTCTCCCTCTCCCACTCTCCCTGCTTGTGTTCCCTCTCTCGCTGTGTCTCTTTCTGTCAAATAAATAAAATCTTAAAAAAAAAAAAAATGGTTTACAAACATTCACATATTACCTGTATGTTTACACACATATTTCTTGTATGAATACAATTTTTTAATTTTAAAAAGAAAAAAACTATGAAAAATTACAGGATTAGATCTGAAAGGTTCTCTTCTATATCAACGTACCAACTAGATAGAATCCCAAAGATAAGATTAACTGCTATGTTTACAATGCAAAAACTATTGGGTACTATTCTAAGATCTTTACTCATATTGTTTAAGTGATCCTTATAGCAATCTTATGAGATAGGCAGTTTCATTCCTATTTTACAGATGAAGACACTTGGTTTTGTAAGTTTAAGAAATTAACCCAGTATCTGGGGCGCCCGCTGGCTGAGTCAAAAGAGCATGCAACCCTTGATCTCAGGGTTGTGAGTTCAAGCCCCACATCTACACTGGGTGTAGAGATTAAATAAATAAACTAAAAAAATTAACCCAATATTTACATTAAGACTAAACATGTATTTCACAAGCAGCTAAATACTTCAGAAGTGTGTCAGGACATACATCCTGGTATCAACATCCATGTTGACACCCATCAGGAAATCTTTAAAAAGTACCAGAGGGTGGGACGCCTGGGTGGCTCAGTTGCTTAAGCATCTGCCTTTGGCTCAGGTCATGATCCCCCAGATCATGATCCCAGAGGGATCGAAGCCTGTTTCTCCCTCTGCCTGCCTCTCCCCCTGGCTTGTGCTCTCTCTCTCTCTCTCTCTCTGACAAATAAATAAATAAAATCTGTAAAAAAAAAAAAAAAAAAAAAAAAAATTTTTTTAAATAAATAAAAAGTACCGGAGGGCACCTATTTAACAGGGCAGCAAACAAAGGGGAGACAATTTATATAGAGAATCTTGAGCAGGTTCCATACCCAGCAGGGCTTGATCTCACAACCCTGAGATCATGACCTGAGCCAAAACCATGAGTTGGATGCTTAACCGACTGAACCACCCAGGCGCCCCTAAGGCAATAAGAATTTCAGAATGAAAAACAAAATGTGTAGAGAATTTTTATTCTTAAATAATATACTTATAGCTCACTTGCTTAAAACGTGGTTCAGCAGATCTCTTTAAGACCTATCAGACCTTTGCTGTGTTCTCTGGTCTCACACTGAACAGCTTCCAGTCAGACAACTGACTGTGTCACTGATCTCAAGAGAAACCTGGCAGGTAAGTATGGACAGACCAAAACAAGTCCATTCTTTAAAACAATTCAAAATGGGAATCCCACTTACTAGTGAGCAACCGTGCCACCACTTGTCATACAATTATTTGACATTAGGCAGAGCTAAGAACTCCAGGTCTCCTGACTTGTAGTCAAAAGCTTTAGGTGTTAATCATACAAAGAATTAAAGGATTTTTTTTTTAAAGGAAAGGAAGTTCTGTCAAATGCTACAATGTGGATGAATTGTTTGTTTATTTATTTATTTGAGAGGGGGGGGCAGGGCGGGAGGTAGGGAGAAGTAGGCTCCCCGACCAGCAGGGAGCCAGATGTGGGGCTCAATCCCAGGATCATGACCTGAGCTGAAGGCAGACGCTTAACTGACTGAGCCACCTAGGCGCCCAGAATCAAAGGATTTTTAAAATATTTTTATTCCTTAAATCATCACAGCAGCTCATGATGAAAATTCAAATGTATATTAAGCAGAGTTTCAACCCATACGTATGTAAATAAGAAATGTAGAAAGTCTATAATCTTAATATTTGTAATAAAAATTAATTCTAAACTCTAAGCACAAATTAATGCTATATCAACTAAGGTCAAAGTAAAATACTCATAATTTCATACAGTATTCCTTATTTATTTTTGCATGTGTTTTACTTTATGGTAAAAAAGATGTTTTATCTAAGAACACAATTTCACCTTTTATTATATAATGAGACGTACAGTATAGTTTTCTATCACACCTAAAACCAAGGTAAAAAAAAAAAAGTATGCTTTGTAAAATAGATTAAAAATGTCCTTCATGTTCTTGTTTTATTCCCACACATACTTTATTATTTTCAAAGGGAAAAAGCAGAACTTAAGGTATTTGCATATATTTCAAAAATTGAACTATATAAAAAATGGCTTTAGGGGCGCCTGGGTGGCTCAGTCGTTAAGCGTCTGCCTCCGGCTCAGGTCATGATCCCAGGGTCCTGGGATCGAGCCCTGCATCGGGCTCACTGCTCCACGGGAGGCCTGCTTCTCCCTCTCCCACTCCCCCTGCTTGTGTTCCCTCTCTCGCTGTGACTCCGTCAAATAAATAAATAAAATCTTTAAAAATTAAAAAAATTAAAAAAATTTTAAAAAATGGCTTTAAGTCAGTAGGTCAACATTCAGAAACATATAAGGAAATGTACCAAACCAAGAGTCACAAAAACTTGAAAATGTACCAAAAAAGCCAAAATTATACAAGCATTAACTACTGAATTAAGTGCAATAGAATATATACTATATAATTACCTATTAAAGTTTTCTATCCTTAGCTTTCCCCTTAGCTTTTATATATTTATCACATATTTCTTGTATGAATTGGAAGGTACATTAGTCCACTCTCCTATTTAGTACAGAATATCCAAATACCTCTAACAGATGGATCTGCCAACCTATTCATAAATGCCCCTTAATGACAGAAAAAATATTATACGCCCCCCACACAAGGCACCTGTGAAAGGCAGTCTCTAAATGGTCCACCAATAAGCCTACTAGTGTTTACAACCTTTTGTACTCACTGGCCCTTGAATATGGGCTGGATTTAGTGACTCACTTCTACACAAAAACATAGTAAAAGTGTTGAGATGTCACTCAACATGAGTCCTGAGTGTAGGCATGTGCCCTTTCTCTCAGAGTGCTCACTCTGGGCGAAGCCAGCTGCCATGTCATGAAGCAACCTTGTGGAAAGATCCAAGTGGCAAAGAACCACTC
The DNA here is from genome assembly GCF_011800145.1 of Mirounga leonina. NCBI lineage: Eukaryota > Metazoa > Chordata > Mammalia > Carnivora > Phocidae > Mirounga > Mirounga leonina. The sequence continues at coordinate 3,586,116 of NW_023270447.1, read as the reverse complement.
AACTGCCAGCAAGAAATGAAAGCCCTCAGTCCAACAGCCCACAGGAACAGAGGCCCAAGTCATTGAGTCTGGATGGAGATCATCCCTGATTTGTATCTTCAGATGAGATACTTGCTGCATCTTGACTGCAACCTTAAGAGAGACCTTAAATCAGAGGCACTCAGCAGGGCTGTGCCCAGATTCCTGTCCCTCAGAAACAGTGAGATAAATATTTGTTGTTTAAGCCACTATGTTTTGGAAAAGGTAATTTATTACACAGCAATAGGTAATACAGGACTCCTATAATTTTTTCACGAGGAGAAAAATTTTGCTTGTCTTTTTTTTTTTTTTTTAAGTGGGGAGGGGCAGGGGGAGAAAGAGAATCTTAAGAAGGCTCCATGCCCAGTATAGAGCCTGATGCAGGGCTAGATTTCACAACCCAGAGATCATGACCTGAGCTGAAATAAGAGTTGGATGCTTAACCCATTGAGCTACCCAGGCACCCCAAAACTTTGCTTTCCTAATACTGAATTGAAATCTACTTTCTTGTGATTTTTATCTAGTTATGTCTTCAGAGTCAGCATGAAACAAGTTTGTTTAAAACTTTCACACATTTGACTCTGACAATAATCATGTTTATATTCTTATTTGCTTCACCCATTCTTCACACAACTTACAGATCCCCTACTATTCTAGTCCTTCTCCTCTGAACTTGTGTTCATCTCCCTCTTTAAACATCCAAAATAGAATACTCCAGGTATGGTCAGGTCCAGTAACTGTATATACTGAAATTAACACTTCCCATGATGTGGGCACTATACAATAAACACACCCAAAAACCTAAAGTTGCTTTACATCATCATCTATTCGTCAGATACTGTTTTTGCACTTCCCAGAATTTCATTTCTAAAGTTTCTCTTAAAGTTGGAAAGAAAACCAACCCAACTCAATTTCCAGGCTTTCAAAATAACATTAAAAAAAAAAGGCTAAACTAAAAATGGACATTAGGGCTCCAATTTTAGTTTAGTTCTATTAAGTTTTCTCAAATAGTATTCCATTTTCTTTTTCAATACATCAACAAAAATCACAAAACATGATACTTAGCCATAGAAATCTGTTCATTTCATAGAATTCATTATTTGAATCAAATGTATCAAGTAGTATAAAATGTTTATATCCTTTTTCATGTAGAACTTTCTCTATAAAATAGGGTGTTGATTTGTAAAACAAGATAAAGGTCCAGGCAGAATGGCAAGCATGTGAATAGTGCTTAATAAATATAAACTTCTTCCCTTCAGAGTTCATACCCATGGTAAAAGCAGTATGTCAAAAGGGCTGCTAATAACATGCTAAGGGAGAGCTACCGTGCTGTGGATAAAATAAACAAATTTACTTTGGAAAAAGTTTAAATATACTGTTTTAAAATATTCTAGGTATAATCTTAAAATATTGGGAAGCTTGATTAAATCAATTATGTTGAGGATGCCACATGAAGAGACTCCTACTTGTAGTAATGCTTGTTTCAAGTATTTGTTTAAAAATATTTGAGTAGGGTGCCTGGGTGGCTCAGTTGGTTAAGCGACTGCCTTCGGCTCCGGTCATGATCCTGGAGTCCCTGGATCGAGTCCCGCATCGGGCTCCCTGCTCAGCGGGGAGTCTGCTTCTCCCTCTGACCCTCCCCCCTTTCATGTGCTCTCTCTCATTCTCTCTCTCAAATAAATAAAATCTTTAAAAATAAATAAATAAATAAATAAAAATAAAAATATTTGAGTATTAGGGCACGTTGGTGGTTCAGTTGGTTAAGCGTCCAACTCTTGATTTCAGCTCAGGTCATGATCTCAGGATTGTGAGACAGAGGCTGGCGCCCAGCGTGGAGACTGCTTAAGATTCTTTCTCTACCTTTCCTGCTGCCCTCCCCCCCAAATAAAAATTTAAAAATATATATTTGAGTATCTACTCTGTGCTAGCACCATGCTGCATCCCAGAGATACAATGGCTGAGTTACTATGGTGAACAAAAAGATGAAACACAAAAGAAAGGTTTTTAAGGGAGTGTGTGGCATTTTGTAAGGACAGCTTTTCACCCAAATAGAAACAAACTCAAAACAAAAAGGAAGAAAAATCAGTTGAAATATATAAGCTTTGGCTATTCACTGTAAAGGTCTCAGTATTACATGGGAAAAAAAGTATCCTTAGGCATGGGCCAGCACTGCATTTGGAGTCTGAAGACCTGGATTCAAGTCTTCTATATAAAGGTAATATGCATAAAATATAAAGAACACCATAAAAGAATTACAAATAAAATGCCATGGAAGTTCAGAGGAGTAATGGGGTTTCCTGCTAAGAATGAGTTTGAGGGATTTTTAATATCCTAATATGCAGAGGGGCGCCTGGGTGGCTCAGACGGTTAAGTGTCTGCCTTCGGCTCAGGTCATGATCCCAGGGTCCTGGGATCGAGTCCCGCATCGGGCTCCCTGCTAGGCGGGGAGCCTGCTTCTCTCCCTCTGCCTCTGCCTCTCTCTCTGACTTTCATGAATAAATAAATAAATAAGATTTAAAAAAAAAAAATCCTAATATGCAGAAACAGTAAAGGAAAAGGTACTAACATTTATTGTGCATTTACTATGCCAGGCCCTTTAATACTCCTATACAGTATTTACAAAATTCCTACAACTCTTTAATTTCATTTCACAGATGATTACACTAATGTTCAGAGATGCTAGGTACTCGTCTAAGGTCACACACCAAAAAGTGCAGAAGCAAGAAAGGTATGACGGGGTTGATAAGACTAAAACCCTTGAACTTTCCACTATAACATTCTGACATTTACAGGGGGAAAAACAAGAGGGGATAATCAGGATAATGAGTCTAATGTCAAAGTTTTAGAAATTGGAATTCAACTTATTTCCTGTGGGAGAGGGAGAAGCAGGCTTCCCGCGGAGCAGGGAGCCCGATGCGGGGTTCGGTCCCAGGACACCGGGATCATGACCCGAGCCGAAGGCAGACGCCTAACGACTGAGCCACCCAGGCGCCCCGGCAATGCTTCTTAAATTTTTCTCTATAAGGGCAGAAAAAACTGAACATGTCCCCAGGAGTCCTTAAGCATGAAATTTCTTTGAAGTCTTTGAATTTTACCTTAGAAATTAGTGTGATTACATTCTCCATGTCATCGTTTGGTGCTCTAATATAAAAACAGTATTTTTTATCCAAGTTTTCAAGTGAAATTGATAACCACTCCTTAAGTGAGTGCCATGTTATGTGACCACAGATTTATCTCTTGGCACACTGCAGCTTATCTCTAACAGTACAAATACTATTTGAAAAGCATAGATAAAAGGGGATAACTATTTGAATTTTCAAGAAGCAATAATCCACACTGATTTTTTTTTTTAAGATTTTATTTATTTATTTGACAGAGAAAGAGAGAGCACAAGGAGGGGGAGAGGCAGAGGTTGAGAAGCAGACTCCCCGCTGAGCAGGGAGCGGGATGGGATGGGATGGGATGGGATGGGATGCGGGCTCGATTCCAGGACCCTGAGGTCATGACCTGAGCAGAAAGAAGGCAGCCGCTTAACTGATTGAGCCACCCAGGCACCCCCACACTGAGGATTTTTTTTTTTTTAAGATTTTATTTATTTATTTGAGAAAGAAAGAATGAGACAAAGAGAGCATGAGAGGGGGGAGGGTCAGAGGGAGAAGCAGACTCCCCGCCGAGCAGGGAGCCCGATACGGGACTCGAATCCGGGACTCCAGGATCATGACCGGAGCCAAAGGCAGTCGCTTAACCAACTGAGCCACCCAGGCGCCCTGAGGATTTCTTAATACCAAATGAAACTCAAGTCGGAGTATCCATAGCCTTATTTTCTAAATTTGAGAACATCTTACCGAAAGCAGGAAAGCAATTCTTGCACACATATGGAAGGAAACACCCTATTTTCATGTCAGCACGGTAATAAAGAACTTCCATCATTAGGATGCACCTTAATAGTTCCTGTGAGCCCTGTAAGGCCATTCTAAGAAATAAGGTCCTGGACCTCAAAATGCTAAGGAGATCATGCAGAGGATTTTAATTATCCTTGCCAATGCTCCACTCTATTAAAAGGTAATCAACAGATGCCTTAAATTTTTTCCAAAGTGCTTTCACATAGATTATTTTGTTCAACTTAAGAGCCCATTCCAGACTAAAATAATAGTAGGTATTATTACCATTTTACAGATTAGATATTAGACTCAACAGTAGGATAAGTAGTAATCAATAGCAAAATATATTGTAATCAATAGCAAAATGAAACTTAAATCCAGGCAATCTGATTTCCAGCTTACTGATCTACTAAGGAAAACTGCATCTTTTCATACTTATTTTGAAGTGTTTCTCAAACTGCAGTGTGTGTATATATATATCAACCATTATCACATGCTGTCCAGTAACTGATAAACTCAAATTCACAAACAGAAAGAGGCTGAACACAATTGTGTAACTATCCTAAGTTAGGATAACACCCCTGTTCTCTTATGATATATTCCTAATACTGTCTTTAAAAGAGAGAGAAAAGAATTGGGAAGTAGGAGTGAGAGATAAACATGTTAAAATCCCTTCACAAAAAATTACATACTTATAATATCAAGTTCGAGTCTTGGTTTTTTTTTTTACCTGACAATATACAGTTAATGGTTTAACTGCTTGTCGCTTCCCTCACTGTATAATAATTTTTCTTTCCTGTGTGGAAGCAATCTACTCCCTAAAACCTAAGGTAAAATTGTTCATTAAATCTTCCTCCTAAATGAGACCTCTAGAATATGCCATATAAAGGAAAATGGGTTCTTAGGCGTTTCTCCTTGCTAGTAAAAATTCAATGTAACCCATGCCAATACTGGAGACAAAAATAAAATAAAACAAAATTCTGCATGGATTTACTGTGAAAAAAAAGATTTGTAGCATATTTAAAGCCTACATGTTAATTTCTGTGCCATTAACTTCTTGATGCATTCTGTGACGTCTACAACAAAGGGAGGGAAATAAGTGTTAGATCACAACCTATGAATCTGGGTGGAACAAAGACCTCTCCTTTCATTATGCAGAGAACCAAGTTGCCAAAAACGCTCCGCTCAGACACCATGCGTGGTTACTGACTGCACGTCTGGGTATAGAGAAGAAAAAAAATCAAATGCTGGTCAAATGCTGCCCCTGCCTACTCCTGCCCTCGCTCCTTCTGCCCAAGGCCATGCCCCAGAGCTTGAGCCCCAATCTCTTTCTCCCCAATACACCGGACCGGCTGAACCCTGTGAGTTCTACAGCCTCCCGCGTCTTCTACGCAGGCGCTCCCCCGCCCCAGCAAAGCCCGGTTCCAAACCCAGTCGCTACCCCTCTCCCCGCCCCCGCCCAGACCCCCAAAGGCTGCTCCCACAGACCACTGACGTAAGATAAGGCCAAAGCCGGCCCCGCGGAGCTGCCCCACGCCGCGGCTCGGCCCCCAGCCCCGAAGCTTCCTCCCCTCCTCCCGGCCAAGGCGCGCCCAGACAGGGACGCGAGCTCGCTCCTCAGTTCTCGCACGGGCTCGGCAGCGGGGCGAGGAAGGAAGAATCCGCGCGGCCAGCCCCCCACCCGCCCCTCAGCAGCAGCGAGGTGGACACCAACCCTGTGCTCGCTCCCCGCTTGGGGGCCGACAAGCGCCAGGGCGAGGGGCGTCGCTCTGCCCCAGAGCCCGGCTGGCAGACAGGGGAAGGTGTGGTTCAGGAGCGGCGGCCTCCGAACAGGGGCGCGCAGGCAGTTCCCAGGTCCTCATCCGGCCGCGCCGGGGCCTCACCCACGACCCCGGTCCCCACCCGGGCGGCACCGAAGCCTGCCCGAGACCCTTCTCCCGGGCCGTAAGCGCCGCCCGAGGGGCCAAGGGCTGCCTGGATCGGAGCCCCGTCAGGTGGTGACAGGTGGCGACCGGTGACCATGGCAACCCGAGGTGCGGCGCGGCCGACCCCACCTCCGCCTCCCGGAGTCACTCACCTGAAGGTTCCGGGACGAGTCCAGGGAAGCGGCTGAGGAGAAAGCGGCTGAGAGGCCGGCGGACGGGGCCCCGACACGGCCGGCTCCGGGCTGGTGCTGGAGCGCTAGGGCGGAGTTCTGTGTCTGTGCTTGGCGTCGGTCCTCCCCCCTGCCGCCCGCGCGTCAATCCATCAGACAGTCAGTCCGTCCTTCCCCGCGCCTACCCCGCCCGGAGGACCGCTCGGCTCAGCCTGGCCGACTGCGGTTGTCAAGCGGTGCTGGAGCCGAGCTCCGGCCGCGAGCCGCAGCCAATCACTGCGCTTCTCCGAGGCGCCTCAGGACCCCGCCGAGGGGCGACCAGGCAGGTGCCTGAGCCAAAGGGAGAGTCGGCTGGGCGGGCCCAAGCTTGGAGAGGTGGGGACCCGCCTAGATGGACGGGCTCCCGGCCTGCCCTCCAGGGACCGGTTGGACTCGGAGGAAAAGCCGGCCTGGCGATTGGGTAAGGGACCAGCAGCCGGGACGCAACCCGTCGCTGGCCGGTGACCCTGCGTCCCGAAATAGCGCAGAGGGGGCCTCGGAATCGAGAAGTCGTCTGCGCGTTAGAATCGACTCAATATTCCTCCCCGACAATTTATCAGTAAAGGCTAATGAAATAAATCTGGCCTCCTCCCCGTCTCTCTCTGCTTCTGCAGGCCCCCCTTCCTCCCTGAAAACTCCAGCAGCTTATTTGCCCCATTCTTGATTTCTCCTTTTGTGATGCTGATATGCCTCCGAGCATTTTCCAGTTACTTAACACTTAACGGGTTCACAGGTTTGTTTTTTTACTACCCTTTTTAGTTGTAAGCTCCTTGACAACAGAATCTCATTTTCCCACCCCACCCGTGCAGTAGTAGTCCGCAAATAAACGTAATGCTTCACCGAGCTGAACTGAGCGTTCAGTGAGTATGACCATGTATTAGAGCTAAGAATCAAGAGATACAAACCTGTAAGAGCCTCGTCCTCATAAAGGCCAAATGCCAAGAGTGACCTGGGCCTCCCAACTGGGGGAAAGGACGTCAAAGAGAGTGGTAATAATAAACATCAAAAACATTTCCGAACAGGCAGAATGTAATCCGATTCAGGATAAAAGAAGCGATAGTGTGAGGGGAAGGTTCTAAGAAAAATATTTACAAATTCAGGGAAAACAGTTTATGCAAAACTTCTATTGTGTAGTCCTGATTAACTCCTGGAAGAAAGTCTTCATTAAGAACTATCTCAGTGGGCGCCTGGGTGGCTCAGTCGGTTAAGCGACTGCCTTCGGCTCAGGTCATGATCCTGGAGTCCCTGGATCGAGTCCCGCATCGGGCTCCCTGCTCGGCGGGGAGTCTGCTTCTCCCTCTGACCCTCCCCCCTCTCATGTGCTCTCTCTCTCATTCTCTCTCTCTCAAATAAATAAATAAAATCTTAAAAAAAAAAAAGAACTCTCTCAGTGATAAGTGACAGGCAAATAAATATAAACACAATGTCATCCAGGGTCCTGATATTTAAAAAAAAAAGACAAATTTTACAGAATGTTTAAATTGAAAAAGTGGGCAGATATATCCAGGAAATGCCAATATAGTCTTTGCCAGTTCATCTGAGAATCTGCTTCTTGATCTTGATTCTCAAACAATACCAGTTGCAAGAACCAAGCATTATTTATTTAAATTTTCAACTAGATCTACAAAGAGTTGTCCATCAGAGATAACCTGACAAACATTTGACCACCTATTAAGGGCAGAGCGCTACACAAAAGGAAGAACCTGATCTGGTACTAGATTTGTTTGGGCGTTCATTAAGCATAAAATGAAGTGCTTTGCCTATGTTCTCACTTAAGCCTCAAAATCTCCCTTAAAATGCCTGTTAACTATTCCCATCTTAGAGATTAAGGAAAATAATTTGCCCAAGGTCAAACAGCTGATCTGTAGGGGAGCCAAGATTTTAACCATTATGATTCTTAAACCCTCCTTTTTGCACTCTGCCTCAGTGTCTCAACTGGAAATTTTAGCTTGAAAAAAGTGGACCTTATTCTGACAAGGTAGAGGGAATAAGAAGTCTTATTCATGTTTATCCCCCCCATATCCTGTGGCATAGTGTTATATGCATCTAAATTTTCAAAAAGTAGTCATCAGAATTGTTAGAAGCAAATGCATAACCATTATATTTCCAGAAAAAGGGGCTGGGGGATAGAGAGGAACTAGGCACTGAAATACAAGACACCTGGTACATCTTATCACTTGTTCAGTGATAAATGCATTGACTGTATATTCACTTCCTAATGTAACATCAAGTTTTACACCACAACCTTAATAGCTGTTAGCCTAGGGTATCACCTTTCCTTCTATACTCAGCCACACAGGTTAAATTAGATCTTGTCTTTCGCTCCAGTTGCTGCAAAGCAGTGAACTGTTCAGAAAGGACAAGGCTTTCTTAGTTAAAGGACTGTCCTTAGGTTCTGAGGTACTGTCTCAATCAGTCACCAAATATTTATCCAGTGCCTACCCTGGATCAGCAACTAGGTTAGGCATCATTTGAAAATGCAGGTTCTAACTTGTGGGAATGATTCATGGTGCCTTGTGACTTAAATGCCTATAGGCTAAGGTGGACCCTTTTTAAAATTTTATTTATTTATTTTTTTATTATGTTATATTAGTCACCATACATTACATCATTAGTTTTTGATGTAGTGTTAAGGTGGACCCCTTTTAATAAGATTCTCAAATCTCACTTCTAGAAGTTTTTGGTTTTCCCCAAATAGTGGAAAGGAATCTGAGCACAAGCCTAAATTAGGCAATCTTGCCTCAAGCTGTTCAAGGGAAGTTCAGCGGGGATATGAGCATTTGTTTTAAAAGCTCCACTCTCAGGCGCCTGGGTGGCTCAGTTGGTTAAGCGACTGCCTTCGGCTCAGGTCATGATCCTGGAGTCCTGGGATCGAGTCCCGCATCAGGCTCCCTACTGGGCAGGGAGTCTGCTTCTCCCTCTGACCCTCCTCCCTCTCATTCTCTCTCTCTCAAACAAATAAATAAATCTTTAAAAAACTAAATAAAATAAAAAATAAAAGCTCCACTCTCCTTATTTAGAGCACATACACATAAATACACACACACCAAAGAGCTGTGTGCTTTAGAGCCAGGGCACTGCTGGCTCTGGGAGAACAAACAAAATACCACCACTGCAGCTTCTCTTTCAAACAGGCTCAAGGATTATGTAGGTAGAATACCTGGGTCTACCAGCACTCCTATCCAAACACCTAAACAAAAGCTTAAATTATAGGTCAATGGCTAAACCTAGTGAAGAAAAACACATTGTTTCAACATAGAAGAGACGTGCTTTTTTTTTTTTAAGATTTTATTTATTTGTCCGAGAGAGAGGGAGAGACAGAGTAAGCACAAGCGAGGCGAGCAGCAGGCAAAGGGAGAAGCAGGCTCCCCGCGTAGCAAGGAACCCGATGAGAGACTAGATCTCAAGACCCTGGGATCATGACCTGAGCCGAAGGCAGGTGCTTAACCGACTGAGCCACCCAGGCGTCCCAGGATATACTCTTTTATATTAAGTAAATATCCTGGATGTTATATTGAAAACGAAAATAAAAATTAAAAATATTTTCTTTTGGAAAGAAAATATTTACCCCATTTTAATGAAATCATTGACATACTTAAAAATTCAAAAAAGGGGGAAACTATAGGTTAAGAAATGTTAATAATACTTAAATCACATTAAGCATCATAATTTTGGATGGGTGTTTTAGAATAAGGTTAACAACTTTCTAGTAATAATCTTGAAACTATTTAGTAGAACTTCCTAGAAAGATCAAAGAAAAACATGAGATTCACCAAAATGAGTCTAGGTAAATGTCTTACTGTAAGTCATGTGCCCCCAAAATACTTATAAAAATCCTATTTCAGAAAAATTAAGTATAGTATTAGCATTTCTTTTAGAGTTTGGTCGGTAACTAAATAGGCCCTTTCCTACTAAATTTTCAGTTATTTATCTAAAATTGCCACACAGAGACACCTGGTTGGCTCAGCCGGTTGAGCATCCAACTCTTGATTTCGGTTCAGGTTGTGACCTCAGGGTTGTGGGATTGAGCCCCTGATTGGGCTCTGTGCTCAGCGCTCAGCAGGGAATCTGCTTGATGATTCTCTCCCTCTGCCCCCCTCCCCCGCCATTCCTGCATGCCCCCTCACGTGCTCTCTTTCTCTCAAATAAATAAATCTTTAATAAAATAAAATAAAATAGCCACACAAAGGCAAATGACAAATGATTTACATTTCAGCATTTATTCTTCCTATTCTAAAAGAATACACCCAAGTTCAAAGCAGTTTACCAGGCTTTCTTTGTAAGTTAAATATAGTGAGCATGTGCATAGAAGACTCAATGCTACAAATTACACATGAATTGGGATTTTGTACAAAAGTTCGGATTGAAACTCTTACCAATCTACTGGTAATATATAAGAAAATCAGGCCTAGAGAATTGGGAATGTTCTGGGATACAGGCAGAGTGCTTAAAACGTTCTTGATTTTCAGGCACAATGTTTGGTGTCATCAGCTCTTGGGAGCAACTATGAAGCTCCCCTGAAGATTGGGCAGTTTTTACTGCCCAATTTTACTGGAAGTAAAATTGCCCTCTTTGAATTACCTCTGAGCTCAACATGTGAATTAGAGTAGAAATATACAAAGTCACCTGAAAGCCACAAACAGACCATGCTTGGATGGATATTGTCACTGGAAGTGAAAACTCAAGCCAAGTCTCCAGTGTTAGCAAAAATGGAATCTTGAAGGTTGCTCCTCAGGAAACAATTCCCACCCTCCCACCCCCGCGCACAGCCTCTGGGTCTGGGGAGCCATTCTTCCTGTTTCTGTATAGACTTTATCCTTCTCTTACCTGATGCTGTAGGCAATGCATTCATCTAACTCCCCTCATTCTGATTCACCTTCATATTTATGTTTTCATTTCCCACATTGTCTGCCCAGGCTAGGGAAGAATTTGCTGATCAAACCTATGCAAGTTTTACCCACATCTATAAATTGGCATCCATGTTCATATATTGGTCTTACAAGCTTGATTTCTAAGTCCACCCTGAAAGATGGATGTGCTCTCCATTTGCTGATGAAATCAGTTTCCAAGCCTGCAGTGATGCAAGTCAAACTCTGGACTACACAGTCACCCAATAAAGCAACTCCCTGAGGCCTCTTGGGAAGTGGCCAACTGACTCTCCAGACACCACCTCTTTCCACTGATGAGAAGCCATACTCTGGTTTCTCTTCAGATCGTATAAATCTTTCGCCTTTCACTGATGAGAAGCCAAATGAGCTATTGCCCCATTTAAAAATTTCTACACTTAGAATATTACAACTTTTACTTATGAAAATCAGTTTAAATACAGTAAAACCAATTTCAAAGTGAGTCATAAATTATATCAGATGTTCTGGTTCAGCATCAAATAAACATGCTAGCTAAAAAAAGGTATAATTTTTTAAAGAGAAAGTCTCACTTAAACAAGTAGGTAAGGAAGAGCTACTAGAGATTAATAGAAATTTAGACTTACCCGATGCAATGGGTAACCAAATGCAGTGGGTGACACCTTATTTAGATTTTATTGCAAACAACCTGTGGGAGGCAGAATAACAGCCCCTTCCAAAGACTTGACATCCTAATCCTCAGAACCTGTGAATATGTTACTTTACATGGTAAGAGACTTTGCTGATGTGATTAAGTTAAGGATTTTAAAATGGGGAGGTTATTCTGGGTTATCCAGATGGGTCCAATATAATCACATGGGTCCTTAGAAGCAGAGAACCTTTCCCAGTAGAGGTCAGAGAGAGATAGGACTATGGAAGAAAGATCAGAATGATGCAGCATTGCTAACTTGGAAGACAGAAGGGGACTAAGAGCCAAAGAATGCAGGCTCTAGATGCTGGAAAAGGCAAGTAAACAGGTTCTCTCCTAGAACATCCAGAAAGGAATGTAGTACCTTGATTTTAGCATCAGTGAGGCCCATGTCAGACTTCTGACCTAAAGAACTGGTAAGATAATGACTGTTGTTTAAAGTCACTAAATTTACAGTAATCTGTTACAGGAACAATAGAGAACAAATATACAAACTCAAAGATATTTTGAGACAAATTAGGAGATTTAAATTGAGATTGGGTATTAAATGGGGTATTGAGGAATTAATGGTAATTTTTGTTAGGGTATGATAATAGTATTTGGGCTACCTTTCAAAACTTTTTGTTAGAGCCGACACAGTGATATTTATAGTTGAAAAGATACAATGGAAGCTGGGATTTGCCTTAAAATACTGCCCCTTCCCCCCAAAAGGTGGGGGGATAGATAAGACATTAAAATTGGCAAAGGTTAGTTAATTGTTGAAGATAGGAGCTCATGATACTATTCTTTTACTGTGTATACTTGAGATTTTCATAGTAAGTTTTTTTAAGTGAATTGAATTAAGAAGAACACCTGAACACTACAGATCAGCACTGTCCGAAATAGTTTTCTGTGATGATGCAAAAAATGTTCTGCACCTGCACTGTTCAATGCAGCAGCCACTAGCCATGGGGCTGACGAGCACCTAAAATACAGCTAGTACAACTGAGGAATTGAAGGTTTAGTTTCATTTCATTTGAATGAAGTAAATTTAAATAGTCCCATGTGGCTAGCGGCTACCATATTACACAGTGTAGCTCTAGACATTAGAAGGGAGCCATGTTACCTTACTATTAGAATTCAAGTAAGTTAAGCTCATGAATCAAGTAAGTGCCCATCTGTTATTTTTTGTCTGCCCAGCCTCTCTTTCCCTTTCTCGCTACTAGTACCCAGCTCTTACGTCCTACCCTCACTCCTGGGGATCTTCTGTATTGGTAAGTGAAGTAGCTCCCTCGATCAGTTGTATGGATGGAAACCCTAGAACTGCTATCATGTTCCCTTGACACACTGAGGTTCCTTCGAGAATAAAACCAAAATTAGGATAAAGATGGACAGTCTTTTTTTTTTTTTTTAAAGATTTTATTTATTTATTTATTTGAGAGAGAGAGAATGAGAGAGAGCGAGCACATGAGAGGGGGGAGGGTCAGAGGGAGAAGCAGACTCCCCGCCGAGCAGGGAGCCCGATGCGGGACTCGATCCTGTGACTCCAGGATCATGACCTGAGCCGAAGGCAGTCGCCTAACCAACTGAGCCACCCAGGCGCCCCAAAGATGGACAGTCTTGATTCTCAAGTTCTTACATCTAGTCAACCCTAAGGAATCAACTCCATTCCTACTTTCCCTTGTTTCAGTTGGATAAACCAATAAATTCCTCTTCTGCTTATGCTATTTTTGAGGCAAGTTCTATCACTTGCAACCTATAATACAAGGTCCGATAAAAAACTTTTTGCGTGCCAGGATCACTAGCAAAATAGTAAGATTAATGGCAGTGCTATAGACTGAATTGTAACCCCCTGAAATTAGTTATGTTGCAGCCCTAACCCAACCCTCCCTCCCATCTGACTATATTGGAGACAGGGCTTTTAAGGAGGCTATTAAGATTAAATGAAGTCATAAGGATGGAACCCTGGTGCCCTTATAAAAAGAGAAAGAAAGGACAGGGCTCCCTCAGACAAGTACACAGGGAGAAGGCAGCGATCTACAGCCCAGGAAGAGCCCTCATCAGACCCCAACCATGTTGTCACCCTGATCTGACTTCCAGCCTCCAGAACCATGAGAAAGTAAATTTCTGTTGTTTCAGCTGCCCAGTCTGATATTTTGTTACAGCAGCCCTAGCTAAGATGGGTACCAGGATAGCTCCCCTAGTACCAAGTATTACCAGTTCTTTCTTCAAGGTGAAGTACACGCTGATTAGCAAAAATATCAATATAGCGAGATATTATTCCACTCGCATTCTTGACTTCAGCTTAGACTGGAGTAGTTTTTCAATTGGTTTTTCCTTTTTTTTTTTTAAAGTAGGCTCCATGTCCAACACAGGGCTTGAACTCATGACCCTGAGATTGAGAGTCACATGCTCTACCAACTGAGCCAGCCAGGTGCCCCGGTTTTTACTTTTTTAAGTAACAAAAAGATCAGTCCACCTATCTTGAATCTCATTATCAATTCAGGAGGATTGCAAGAATATAGAAAAAAAGTTTTCAGTGAGCTCAAGCAGCCAGAATTATATTACTAGTAATGGGAAGAAAAAGTCAAATTCAATTATTAATCTAATTTTTTAATTTATTCCTTGTATCAACAGATTAAGAAAGTGAAATTCTCCTACATGCTGATTTATAGATAATGTTTATAAGCAGTACACAAAACAGTTTCAGAGTAATATTCAGTGATCCCTTTAAATGCAGTTTTAATCCTTATTTTAAACTAAGTGCAATAATTTAATACAATAAGCTAAACACACACAAAACTTGTATATCCTGAACTACAAAAGTGGTTTCCATAGCCATATATGGTTTTAGTCAAGTACACATTTCCACAATGAACAAGTACTAACAAATACATTAATAAAACACTATCCCAAATGCTTATCCTGCCATCAGCTTTTTAAGCAATACCATTCCTACTACTGAAAGCATTTATTTCTAGAAGCTTTAATCTGACCTGGGAAAATTAGTTCTCTTAAAACTTGACAACTAGTACATTATAAGCCCAAAAGGTTTTAAATCAAAAGCCTTCCAATACGGAAGAATTCACATGAAACTTTTAGTTTAAAAAATAATTCTTGTAATCTAAAGAATATTAAAAAAAACAAATATCTTAAACATTCCTACAAAAGACTATCTTCTTGTATCATCTTCTCCTTAAAAAAAAAAGCAAACCAGTTCACTATCTTTTAATAATCTCTTAGACTACCGTAGTCTAAAAACTTTAGAATACATGAAACACGTCTTAGCAATCATAGTCGAAGGTGCCCTATAGATTTCATATATTAAACAGCTACGGTATAGCCTACAAGGGCACAAATACACCCAATACATAAATACTACTTCATCACTTAGTCAAAAGTCAGAAGGAACCACATAGTTTGCAAGGTACTTCAACTTACATGTGGTCATTAAAACCCAGTAAGTAATTCAAGTATAGTCCTATAAGGGCAGGCAATTCAAGGCTCAAATATCATTCTAAAATCGAAGACATGAAAATAAAAGCTGAAGACTTTTTGTTTCTCCATCTTGCATATACATGGCTAGATATTAGGACCCCAATGTGGAAAATAAAGTTATGATATATGGTTTCCCCAGAAGATAATGAAGCTTCAGAAAGTACAGAAGGTGTCAAGATCCATAGTTTGCTTCATCAAATGCTTTTCTAGCTCGTTTCAATTCTTCATTCATAGTAAGCAAGTCTTTAACCCTAGCAAACTTCCTTGGGTCCTTTCGAATCAAGAAGACGATATCTTCAACTTGTACCCGACCTTGTCTTCCAATTGACATTGCCTTGTGAGTCTATTACAAAGAAATAAATTAAATTAACTTAAAACAAATCTAATATTTTACTCTTTCAATTTGCATTTATTTAATACTGGTGAGTTTGAAGATTTTCTCTTCTAATTATTATACCTATTCATTTGTGAATTGTCTTCCTATTCATGTCCTTTGTCTACTTTCTACTGTGTTATAGGAATGTTTCTCTTAATGGTTTACAGACATTTTTTAATACTAAGGACATTAGGGGCACCTGGGCGGCTCAGTCATCAAGCGTCTGCCTTCGGCTCAGGTCACGATCCCAGGGTCCTGGGATCGAGCCCCACATCGGGCTCCCTGCTCAGCGGGAAGCCTGCTTTTCCCTCTCCCACTCCCCCTGCTTGTGTTCCCTCTCTCGCTGTGTCTCCCTCTGTCAAACAAATAAATAAAATCTTTAAAGAAAAAAATACTAAGGACATTAAAACTATCAAATCTATTGATGTTTCTTTTTTGATCTATGTAGCTTTGTCTTCATTTTTATAATTCTATAATTTCTTTAACTGCACATTTCATTTAAGCTTTCTGTCTCAGTAGTTGACAAATAGTGGTAGGTTTTCTTAAATTCAAATAAATCTCATCTCCTATCATACATTCATCCTGTACAAAAACAAAGATTCGGGGTGCCTGGGTGGCTCAGTCAGTTAAGCATCTGCCTTTGGCTCAGGTCATGATCCCAGAGTTCTGCGATCGAGCCCCACGATGGGCTCCCTGCTCAGCGGGGAATCTGCTTCTCCCTCTGCTCCTACCCCTGCTCATTCTCTCTCTCTCTCTTGCTCACTCTCTCAAATAAATAAAATCTTTAAAAAACAAACAAAGGTTCATCATAGCATTATTTCTAATGACTAAAAAAGGGGAATCTATTTAGTAAGGCATTAAATAAATTTGGGCACATCTAATCAATTAACATTATAAAGCCATTAAAATTATAGTGTTATGCAAGGACACAGAGGACAGAGTTCTACTTAAGTGAAAAAGCAGGCTCTAAGACTAAATATACTATATGATTTCAATTTAATAAAGTTTAAAAATATGTGCAAAAAATCAAGAAAATATTCACCAAAATCTCAGCATTAGGGGTCTCTAGGTGGAAGGATTACAGATTTCTATTTTCTTTTCTGCATTTTTTTTTTTTAAAGATTTTATTTATTTATTTGACAGAGAGAGGCATAGCGAGAGAGGGAACACAAGCAGGGGAAGTGGGAGAGGGAGAAGCAGGCTCCCCGCAGAGCAGGGAGCCCGATGCGGGACTCGATCCCAGGACCCTGGGATCATGACCTGAGCCGAAGGCAGACGCTTAACCGACTGAGCCACCCAGGCACCCCTTCTGCATTTTTTTTTTTTTAAGATTTATTTATTTGAGAGAGAGAGAGAGAGGAAGAGAGAGCACAGAGGGACCGTGAGAGGGAGAAGCAGACTCCACGATAAACAGAGAGCCTGATGTGGGGTTCGATCCCAGGACCCTGAGATCATGACCTGAGCCAAAGGCAGATGCCCAACTGACTGAGCCACCCAGGCACCCCTTTCCTGAACTTTTTTATACTTCCTAAATTTAATAAATATTATTTTTATAAATAGAAAAGAATTTTTAAAAATGTATACTGTCTGATGCAGGAATTTTACTTCTATTATTCCGTACTAAGGAAATAATCCATAACACAGGGTAGAAATTCATAGGAACACAACCGAACTCAGTATTCCCAACCCTGTGAATTTATCCAAGGAGATGGGAGGAAATTTCATGAATATGGTCATTCAAAATTATCTATTCACTTAATAATCTGTAAATAACTTATACAAGAAAGAAATGGTTAAATATATTAGAAAACAATTTAAATTAATTTTACTTAACTACTAAAATAATTGTGATTATTGGGGCGCCTGGGTGGCTCAGATGGTTAAGTGTCTGCCTTTGGCTCAGGTCATGATCCCAGGATCCTGGGATAGAGCCCCACATCCGGCTCCCTGCTCAGCGGGGGGCCTGCTTCTCCCCCTCCCCGTATTCTCTCTCTCTCTGTCTCGAATGAAAAAAAAAAAAAAATCCTTTAAAATAATTGTGATTAGAATATAGGAAGTATGTACTGTAAAATTTTGAGTAAAAAATGCGTACCATGATTACCACTATGTAAGCATTGTATACATTTTTTTTTAAGATTTTATTTACTTGGGGCGCCTGGGTGGCTCAACTGTTAAGCGTCTGCCTTTAGCTCAGGTCATGATCCCAGAGTCCTGGGATCGAGCCCCACATCGGGCTCCCTGCTCAGCGGGAAGCCTGCTTCTCCCTCTCCCACTCCCCCTGCTTGTGTTCCCTCTCTCGCTGTGTCTCTGTCAAATAAATAAATAAAATCTTAAAAAAAAAAAAAGATTTTATTTACTTATTTGAGAAAGAGCATGAGAGGAGAGAGGGAGAAGCAAAGCAGGGAGCCCAATGTGGGGCTCGATCCCAGGACCCCGAGATCATCACCTGAGTTGAAGGGAAAGGCTTAAGTGACTGAGCCACCCAAGCGCCCCAGCATTGTATACATTTAAATAAATACTGAAAGGGGGAAACTTACATTAGATGTTGGGATTATGGTTACCATTTTTAAATTTTACTCAAGGATCTTATAATTATGTCCTTATAAATAAAACTCAGGAAAGGGTAGACTATTGTATGTGTACACATGTACATATGTGTATGTTTACATATCTATGTATCTTTAATGATAAATAGTAATCAGTAACTTCCACAAAAAGGCACTCAAATGGATAATCTTATTTCAAAAGGATGGCATAGTTCTAGTCTTAACTAAAAGTTAGAATTTCAAATCTATTACTCAATTAACTAAGACCAATTACAAAAAAATCTTACCATTTCAGTGATGAACTCTATGACAAGGTCTTCAAGAATATCCACTGACTCAGTATAAGGATTCTGGTCATCCCCAAACCCATACATCATACATCGCACTGTAAAAGAACAATCGTTTTTGTTTACCTGAACAAATTTAACAATTTTACCAATACTTTTTTCAAATTAGAAATGGACTAAGATAGAGAAGATACTTGTATAAACGTATTTACATTGTGTCTACAAGCACGGACTTAAGTGTAAAAGATTTTAACCACAATCTCATAACCAACTGTTCCTAACTGTCCTTCCCTAGTAGGAACTCCTCCCAGCTACTGAACCCTGACATCAATATTCTTTCCCTAACCTCTATTACCTATTTACCCACAACCCTGGAATAACCTTAAGTAGGAAATGCCATGGCAGTGACAGGATGAGTAGCAATGGCTCAGCCCTTACTGAGAGTGTTCTGTGCGTATATGGTCTGGGGTTAGGGGAGGGCAGTGGTGCATTGGAAAAGAGAAGGCAAAATCCTTTCTGATACTAACAGAGGGAAAAGGACATGAGAGAAATTGCTCCAATTACTTCTTATATGAAGAACAGGGTAATCAAATGGAGAAAGTAAACTATGTAGAATCTTGGTATTTCATTTCCTAGATCAATGAATGCACTGCTAACAAAGTCCTTTCAGGCTTCATCTGAAAGAACCACAGAAAATGCAGAAGAGAAAAAAAACTCTAATACAGAGTAATAAAAATAAAACTCATTTAATCCTCACAACAATCCTTTGAAGTAGATACTATTATTATCCCTATTCCACTTAGGTAAGAAAACTGAGGCACTGAGCTAAGTGACTTACCCAAGGTCACACAAATAGTAAGAGATGGAGTCCACGTTTGAACGCAGGTGATCTGGCTCCAGAGTCTATATTCCTATCCTCAACAGTATTACACTTCTTGGTAGTTTAAGGCAGATGGGATCCATATGGATTATCATCCTATAGGCTATAAACCCCCAGTTAGTCTATGGACAGGCTTTGAGAAACCCTTGAACCCTTCTGAAATTATATGTAAAAATTTTATATATTATTTGTGTGTGTGCACTGTTCTGCAAAGAATAATCAACTCTTACCAGATTCTGAAAGCGGTATATAAATGTTAAAAAAAAAAAAACCTATCATAGGTTGGAAATATTTTGTATCTGAGTGGTGGTTGTAAGTATATGTAAATACATAAAATTCATCAAGCTGTTCATTTAAGACTAGTACAATTTAAGTACAGTAAAAACAAAACAAAACAAAAAACCCTAGAACACTTTTAAAGGAAGAAATGAGTACATTAAGAATAATTCCTATTTAGGAGAAGCAAAAGTTGGTCGAACTGAAAGAATTAGGTACACCAGGCCTAGGGAGGAAAAGAAAGGGGTGATCTGGAAGTCAGGCTGGGATAGAGGTATCCCTAGGGTTTAAACTGGCAAGAGCCTTTAGGTCCAGATACAGGGGGTACAAAACAAACACAAGAGCCAATATTTTTTCTCCCTTTTGGATTCTGACAACTTTTTTGCCTTTTCTTTTTTGAGATAATTTCAGACTTACAAAAGAGTTGCAAAAATAGTACAGAGCTCCCAAATACCCTATATCCACCATCCCCTGATGTTAACATCTTATAGAGCCACAGACATTTATCAAAAAGAAGAAATTAACACTGATACAATTCAGAACTTACTCAGATTGTACCAGTTTTTCAACTAATGTCCTTTTTCTATTTCAGGATCCCACACTATTTAGTTATCATGCCTCCTTACTTTCCACGGAGCAGTGACAGTTCCTCAGACTTTTCTCATCTTTCATGACTATGACACTTTGGAAGGACACTGGTTAGTGATCTTGTAGAATGTTCTCCAATTTGGGTTTGTCTGGTGTTTTCTCATGATTAGACTGTGGTTACACATTACTAGAAAGGGTACCATAGAGGTGATGTGCCCTCTTAATGCATCATATCGGAGGTACGTGATGTTAATATGTATTACTGGTGAACTGACTTTGATCATTTGGCTCACACTTTAATTTTTTTTTTAAGATTTTTTATTTATTTATTTGACAGAGAGAGACACAGTGAGAGAGGGAACACAAGCAGGGGGAGTGGGAGAGGGAGAAGCAGGCTTCCCGCTGAGCAGGGAGCCCGATGCGGGGCCCAATCCCAGGACCCTGGCATCATGACCTGAGCCGAAGGCAGACGCTTAACGACTGAGCCACCCAGGCGCCCCTGGCTAACACTTTAGACATTATTTGTCTGCCAGGATTCTCCATTGTAAGCTTACTATTCTTCCTTAAAAATTTGAGTAAGATACTTTGTCATTAACATTGTGATGGGCATAATTCACTAGTATGTATGTAAACTGCATTTGGTTTGTAAAGACACAAATGCCAATGAATGCTTTGAAACACTGTGTTAGAGTAGCAAAAATTTTTTTAAAAAGGTTTAGGAGAACAGAGCTTGGCCATTAAGGTATATCAAGATTCAGGTAAGACAAGGAGAAGGCTCTGAAGATTCCAAATTCTTATTATCACAAAAATAAAGCAATCCAAGTAGGACAAAGGTTTCTGCTTAGAACTGACAATGCAAACATCACTCTGGGATGCTCTGGTGTGGAAATCCCCTTCTTAGGCTGATATAAGAAGTAAAAACACAAATGGAGTAAAGAGTATCAAAGATGGATTAAGGAGTGGTCAGCTTTAGGTGAGAAACTGAGATATGGAGGATTTGAGTCGTTAAAAAATATATATATAAAGCCCTACTGACTGCAGTTTCAAGAGCATTTGGGAACCACTTGTTTGACCCAGCATAAATAAACCATATCTTTTTTTTTTTTTAAAGATTTTATTTATTTATTTGAGAGAGAGAATGACATAGAGATAGCATGAGAGGGGGGAGGGTCAGAGGGAGAAGCAGGCTCCCCGCCGAGCAGTGAGCCCGATGCGGGACTCGATCCAGGGACTCCAGGATCATGACCTGAGCTGAAGGCAGTCGCTTAACCAACTGAGCCACCCAGGCACCCAATAAACCATATCTTCATGTGTTGTCTCATCTGTCAATACTCAGCCATAACTGTGTAAAGGACACAGGATGGAGAGCACGTTGTCACAGTGCCTTTCAGGGGCTGGCTTTGACTATCACTAGAAACAGCAGCTCTCCCTCTTGCTACTGCCAAAAAGAGTCAAACCAGCCTACTGAGGGAATATACTAGAGAACCAATACATTATAATCTCTGCCACTGTAATGTCTTACACTGTTCACCACCTTTCTGTCTTGTCCAATGCCTTAGTCCAAAGCCCCAACTTAATTCCATACCCTCAGCACCTGTCCCAGGATCCATCAAAACCTCTGACTTGCAGACAAAGGAGTTCTGCTGCAATAGCAAGGGACACAAAAAGTAATGGAGGTATGTTCTAAGGCCCTGAACTGAAACACTGATCACATTTCCTCACTTTAAAAAAAAAAAAAAAGTGTATACACACACCCACCCACCTATACACATATAATTTGGGGTTAGGATCACTCGTATCTATGATTCAGAAACTAGAGAATTTTATAGGGAAATCTGAGAATATTGTCCCCACAGAGAAACACATTCAGAACATTAATCTACTTTGAACAGACATGTCCAAAAGTTTTTATCATCTGTAATTAAATCATTGTCAAATATTACTTACATTCTTTAGAAAAAAGTCTCTTCCTTTTACCCTGTCCGCCTTCTGCACCTCCTCCAATTTCTTCATTTTCTTCCTCAAACTATAAATTAAAATGTATATATAGAAATGTCAAGTACTGCATTTGATTTTTTTTTCCATTTTCAACACTGTGTCATGCCAGAGAGCCTAAAACAAGCAGCAAATTATGAAATCTTAGCATTTTAGGAGCCTTAAAGACTATCCAATCCAACTTCCCACTCATGCAGGAATGGCTTCTACAGTGTCCCTAACAAATAGTCCTACTGCCTCTCCTGGAAGAGTTCCAATAACCATACTTTCTTTTTTTTAAACCAACTAGTTGGCCTAGTACTACACAGTTTTACTATTAAGAGTTGGTATTTTTAAAAAAGGGAGAGAGAGAGTTGGTATTTAATCAAAGTAAGCAGAACTAGTATTTTCTAAGCACTGCTCATACAGGGCTAGGAACTTCCCTCAAATAAGCCTTAACCCCATTTTATGCCAGGAAAACCGAGGCTCAAAGTTAAGTAACTTGATCACAGATAACAGATTTTGAAATCCAGGTTGCCTGACTTTCGGTCCATCATTTTCCCACAACTTTACAGTAAGTATACAGTTTTGTTACCAGCTGCGGTGTTCTTTCATGAGAGCTAACAAATATTAGCTTTGTCCTCTGATGACCGTCCAGGCGATTCAAAGAGTGTCTAGCAAATGCAAACCAAAAGCAAAGAACAAGGAGCCACCTTCCTACTCTTCCGTCACGTCCTGCCCCACGTACTAAGAGATGAATCCGAAGGGAAAGGCTAGCACGGCGTGAAGTCCCCGAACTCTCTCGAGGGAATTCGCTAAGGAAAATCTCGAGTGACTCTGAACTCAGGATCCGCTTCTGTACCCCAGGGAGTGAAGAAAAGAGTGGGGTGGAACAGTGGTGGTCACTCACAGTAGGGTCTTCCTCCTCGTCGGCCATGCCACCAGCCGGCTTACACGGCTCCGCCACCTCCGCCCAGCGGGTTTTACTATTTCCTCTGCCTCACTTCCGGTGACGCGCCGGGCGGGGCGGGGCCTGCTCGGCCAGCTGGGGGGGGGGGGACGCGGGGGAAGATGCGCAGAAACTAACAGCAGAGGCCACGGAGTTCACGGAGGCGGATGAGCTCTGCGCTCTGTGATCGGGGTCACGGATTAATTAAACATTAGCCAAAAAAAATAAATAAATAAAGGAAATCGTGGGCTGAGCGGTGTATAGCTTGTTGTGGCTCTGAATTGCCTTCTACATATCGAATCACCACTTCCTGGTTCGGGGTTGTGAAGCTATGCGTGCTTGGGCTGCCCGAAGAGTGTATTTAAACAAATTTAACAACTGATAGTTACACTATTATTAAATGCCAAGCACTGTACGGGTTATTGGGTATGTTTTTCTTCGCTATTAGGTTTTTTTTTTTTTAAGATTTTATTTATTTATTTGAGACAGAGAGAATGAGAGAGAGAGAGCACATGAGAGGGGGGAGGGTCAGAGGGAGAAGCAGGCTCCCTGCCGAGCAGGGAGCCCGATCGGGACTCGATCCAGGGACTCCAGGATCATGACCTGAGCCGAAGGCGATCGCTTAACCAACTGAGCCACCCAGGCGCCCCCGCTATTAGTTTTTAAGAGGAAAACACCACCCCTTAGACTGAGGATTAAGTATTTGTGGGGAGTTTTGTGTTCAGAACAATGAGGAAAACCACTGGCATTAGAAGGCTAAAGCTAGGGATAGCAAATGTTCTGCAGTGCAAGACATGATGCCACACAAGGAAGGGTCCCACAATATTTCTGAATGTCCTGCTAAAGATTCATGCGAACGAAAAATCTTTAATTATCTGAGCTTACAACCTGACATTGTTAACGTATAGACACAAAGCATGTCCTATGCTCTTAACATCTGATTTTCTAGGAATGCAACTGTGAGATAATATAAAATATATATAGTGGTCTCTGCTGCCAGTTCCTGGCACAGAGCTCCTAAAACCCTTGCAACTTCCTAAGTGGTAAGCGGATAGGAGCATCGTTTGTTCTCATGAGGCAATTTAGGGTGGGCTCCTGGCTGGGGGCTGTCACCAGAAAGGCCAAGCCACGATCAGAAGGTTGGAGTTTTCAGCCCCAGCTCCCATTCTCCAGAGATGGGAGGGAGGCTGGAAATGTAGCTAATAATTGATCATTTCTACATGAGGCATAAAAATCCCAATAGTAGGGGGTTTGGAGAGCTTCCAGGTTGGGGAACACATCCACCTTTGGAGAGAATGACACACCCCCAACTCCACAGGGACAGAAGCTCTTCACTTAGGACCCTCCCAGACCTCACTCTAATCATCTGGCTGTTCATCTAAGTAAATATTTCCCTGAGTTCTGTGAGCTGTTCTAGCAAATAAATCCAAGGGGGAGCAAAGTCATGGGAACCTCTGATTTGTAGCCAAGGTGGACAGACATGTGGGCAACCTGGGACCTACTACTTGTGATTGGCATCTAAAGTGGGAGGCAGTCTTGTGGGATTGAGCCCTTCCTTAGCCCATGGGATTTAACACTATCTCCGGGTAGATAGTGTGAAGAATTGAGTTAGATTGTAGGACACCCAGCTGGTGTTACAGACAGTTTGGTGTGGGAAAAGAAGCCCACATTTGGTGACCAGAAGTGTCAGAAGTTAAATGTTCTGTGTGCAAGTAAAGAAGAAAGACACAGGGAGGAATGAACTGAGCTTTTCCCAAAATAGTAAGTACCCTAAAATTGGAGGGATATTGTATTTTGTTTTGTTTGGAACTTACCAAGAGCTGTGAACCATTTCAGGAAATAATGTCACCAAAAGCCACATCACTTGTAATAATTTGAGTAGCCCATACTCACTGGAGTCATTCTGCATTTGTAGCTCTTGCATTCATGGTGATTCTACATGTAGGGGCAAGCATCTAAAATCATTATACCCTCTAGTGTAGTCATGCCTGAGCATTTATATCTTGAAACATATTATAATTCACTGTCTGTATTTTATCTTTCTATTACAATAGGGCATTATATATTATTTTTAAATCATTGGATAGTTAGGTATATTTGTTATTTGTTGTCTGTAACAAATTATCCCCAAACTTAGTGGCTTAAAACAAACATTTATCACACAGTTTCTGTGGGTCAGGAATTTGGGTGCAGGTTAGCTGAGTGCAGTTTAGCTGGCTCAAGGTCCCTTATGGTGCTGGTAGGGTGTTTGCCTGGGACTACAGTCTCATCTGAGGTATTGATGGGGAAAGATCCACTTCCAAAATCACTTACATGGTTGTCCACAGGATTCAGTTCCTTCAGGTTGTTAGACTAAAGGCCTCAGTTCTTCACTGGCTATTGCCAGAGGCCTCCCTCAGTTTTTTGCCATATGGTCCTTTCCATATGGCAGCTTACAACATGGCAGCTGGCTTCTCTCAGCACAGATGAGGGAGAGAATCAGGAACACCCAAGACAGAAACCACAGTGTTTTTTTTGTAACCTAACCTTGTAAGTGGCATCCCATCACTTCTGTCCTATTCTATTTAAGAGAATTCAACTAAGTGCAGCCTATTCTCAAGGAGAGGGGATTACACAAGGATGAGTTTAACAGGAGGCAGACATCATTGGGGGTTCTCTGAGAGGCTGCCTACCAAAGTATGTTATATGATCTGTGAATGTCATTTCAGAATAATAAAGGAGACATTATAATACTTTTGTTATTTAAGGAAGATTGTTGAGTCTGATAGGGTTGAGAATCGCTGTGTTAGGTAGTGATAAAACTCTGGCCTTGTCCAGGGGTTCAGGTATAAAACATTCACAGTGTCCATTATCAAAGGATAGATAAAATGTGCTGTACCAAGAAGTACTATGAAGCAATCAGAAGTAATAGACTAACCACATGGACAGAGCTTAGAAACATAGTGCTAAATTTACAAAGAAACACAATGAGATCTATAATGTAAATTAAATATAGAGACACACAAAAAGTAGATATTTTACAGGAACAAATAAGAAAACATATACATTTAAAAAAATATATACATTAAATACATTGAAAGGTTGTGGGGCAATGCACGGATAAATAACAGGTGAAGGACTTTGGAAGGGCCAATTACAATAGTATGTCATGAACTGCAGAGTGTCAATAATTTAACCTTCTGAACCTGAGATTCAAAATATAAAAGGTTAAAAAAAATGCAGTTATGAGCAGAGCAGAAATAAAGCAGAGAGAGTGAAAAGTCATTGTGTGCTTCTAGGAAATGTTTCAGGTGGATTACCAGAGCCCAGTTTGTTAGGTGGGGATGCGGGAAATGAGGCTGGAATGAAGCTGGAGTTAGAGTGTGAAAGGCCTGGAATGTTCTCTTCAGAGACTGAACTTCACAGTGCAGAGTTCCTGGGAGGTCTTTAAGCAGAAGAGACACACGACCCTATCTTTAAAAAAAAAAAAGATCACTTGAGCAGGGAGACCTAGGATGAGAGATGATTAGAACCTGAATTAAAAAGAAGGAATTTAGGAGGTAGAATTTACAGGACTTTGTGTCTGAATGAATCTGATAGCTACGGAGAGAGAGGTTTACATCCAGATGGATGGAACGTTATTAATATAAATTGGAAAGTAAAATGGGAAATCTATTGGGGTGGGGGGAGAAAATGAGCTCAGTCTAAGCGTCTAGAGATGTCCTATAGGCAGAATGACACGCAGGGCCGAAAAACCACAGAGAAATTGGGACCAAAGAAAATGGTGTGGGAGACATCAACACAAAGGTGAGAGTTTAAAGACTGCTCAGCAATAAAGGCAAGAGAGAAGGGGGGCAAAGGGGAGATCCTTAGAAATGGTACCTCACGAAACAGAAAAGAAGGAATGGTCCAAGAGGTAGTGTTGAAATAGATTTCTAGACCCACGGTGGAGCTATTCCTGCCCCAGGTGCCACGTCAGCAAATGGAAACTTGATTGTTCTGTTTGACCAGAAATGCAGCATATTCCTTAGCCAATCCCCAAATGCCAAGCCAATTCTGGGCCTTCTCACTCCAAACAAGGTTGACTATCAGCCAGCCAATCAGATATTTTCATTTTTCTCTTTCTTGTTCTTTATTCTTTATCCTATAAAAGCGTTCTGCCTTCCATGAAGTGTTCAAATCCAAGGCCTTTTCCTAAATCTCTTTAATCATTTTTAACTGTAGGAAAAGATAAAGAAGAAAGATGAAGAGGAAAAGAACATATTTCGAAAGCCAAAAGAGAAAAAATTTCAAAAAGAAGCAAGTGGTCAGGAGTGCTCTGTGCCACAGAGATTAAGAGTTTAAGAGATTGAAGATGAGGCCTAGGATTTGACAATTAGGAGGTGGTAGAATAATCTGGACAAAATAGTTTCAGGGCAATAGTGAAGACGGAAGCCAGATTATAAGAGGTTAAGGAATGAGTGTATAGTTGGACAGTGAAGGGTAGAAAAGCAAAGAGAGGAAAATAGCCTTAAAGGACAGTAGGCTCAAGGAAGGTGGACTTTGAATAAATAATTATCAAATGAGTAAGGCTGTGAATTTGTGCCAGACACTTAGCTAACTGCTAGAAAAAGTCAGGGTTTTATTATGGCAAAAAAGTGGAATGAGCTTCTAAAGAAAAGGTTAATGACAAAAGAGATTTGTTCCCAAAAGAATGGAGTCAGCAGAGAGGCAGACAGCAGTAGCTGATAGAAGCGAGCGGTAGAGCTGAGTTGTGGGAGAAAAACTTGGACAGAAAGGCAGTGGGAGGGGCTATAAGAAATGAAGAAAACAGGAGGCTGGGTGGTGGGCTTGAGGCATATATTAGGATGGGATAGGAGAGGGCAGGCAGGTAGTACCAACTAGACCCCAAATCCAGGAGAAGCTAAGCAGTCCCACCCTCACCCTGCCGCACCCCCCTCCACCCCACCCCTCACTCCTTCCCCTCCACCCCAGGGTACAGACTTCAGTGCCACTCCCTGTTTGGGGTTGAGTGAGGTAGTGTCATTTTTTTAAAGTGGCTTTCAGAATTTCCACAATAATCTTGTGCAGTCTTAACCATCTGCTTCTTTACTAAAGAATACCTATACCCTTTGGTTAAACTTGCTCCGGGGTCAGATGAGTCGGTTTTAAAATCCTAGCTGTACTTGGGGTGCCTGGGCGGCTCAGTCAGTTGAGCATCTCACTCTTCCTTTCTGCTCAGGTCATGATCTCAGGGTAGTAGCCCTGAGTTGGGCTCCACACTCAGCATGAATCTGCTTAAGATTCTCTCTCTCCCGGGGCACCTGGGTGGCTCAGTCGTTAAGCATCTGTCTTTAGCTCGGGTCATGATCCCAGGGTCCTGGGATTGAGCCCCGCATCAGGCTTCCTGCTTGGCGTGAAGCCTGCTTCTCCTTCTCCCACTCCCCTTGCTTGTGTTCCCTCTCTCGCTGTGTCTCTCTCTGTCAAATAAATAAATAAAATCTTAAAAAAAAAAAGATTCTCTCTCCTCTGCCCCTCCCCCTACGTTATGCCTGCACACACACACACTCTCTCTCAAAAAAAAAATCCTAGCAGTACTACTTACCAGCTATGCTACTTTTGAGACAACTTACTTGACCTCTCAATACATCCCTTCCTTATCTGTGAGATGGAGATAAGTTACTAACCTTCTAAGGTTATTAGGAGGCTCGGATGTGTAAACACCCGGAAGGTGCTTTGAACTGTACCTGGCATGTAGTCAACATTCTGTGTTAGCTGTTTTTATTCCAGAACCTATCTTTCAGCAGCATCTTCTGCTGTTCTCCTTCATGAACTCCCCATTCTAGTTCCACAGACCACATTCAATTATGCACACAACAAAATATTTCACAAGCACCTGTAAAATGTGCAGCACTGGTATGGGACTGGGGATAAAATGACAAACATTGAAAATACACAGTCCCAGGCTCATGAACCTTACAGTGCAGCAGAGGGACATGAACTGAATAGATATTGTATGATCCTATCAGAGCATGATGGCGGAAGGCAACCCAAGAAGGTCAGCGATGCCTTCTGTGAGCAGATGAGGTTTGAGCTGAGACCTGAGGGATGACTGGAGTTAGCCAGTGAAGGAGAAAGGCAAGAGTGTGCTGTGCCCCAAACTTATCCTGTGCTTTTCCATCTCCATGCCTTTGATCACTCTACTCGTTTCCCACTAAAATACCTTTCTTATTGAAATGCTACATGCACCTTTCCAGCCCAGCTAAAATGTCTGCACCTCCACTAAGCCTTCCCTGGGCTCTCCAGCTGAAAGCACTTTCTCCTTTACTCTCCCACAGCACTTAATTTTCATTTTCCTTCGACACTTCTCACTTTCTACTGTGTTTTCTGGTGATTTATACACACGGCTTATCTTGTCTGCTAAGTCTTATTAAAAACAGAGTCTGTTTCTCATTCATCTTTGAGCTTCCAAAGGATAGTACATTCCTTAGGCTCAGAAGTCCCGGAATAAATATTTGTAGCATAAATTAATGCCTGTTTGACATCCCTTTTCAAATATGTTGTAATTCAAATGAAGCTATTGTTGCAAGCTGCGCCTTTGGGACTGAACTTACTCTTTGGTTAAACCAGAATGCCATAGTCATGGTCCCCATGACTGATTAGTGTTCACCACAGTGACCACAAAAACCCGAACAAACAGGCCACTGTTCTTGACTGACAGGTGTTTGGCAACAACTGCCTGTCTTCCAGTGGAGGCTGAAATGAACTGAGGACGGACTGTCTGAACTGAGTCCCCAGTCAGTGGGGCTCTATTTACTCCTTGCAGTTTGGCTGCAAGAGCCAGTGGCCCAAGCTTTGGCCTGATGTAAGGCTATATGGTGCTTTCCAGCGTGACAGAAACACTAATGCTTGGAACAAAACCATCAAAGATTAGTATCAGTGGAAAGGATCCCAGTTTGAAGCAGTGTCAAAACAAGGGGGAAGGGAGCTCTGAAGTCAGACAGACCTGGGTTTGGATCCTAACGAGCTATGTGATGTCACCCACGTGCCTTCTTTGAGTCTCAGCTTTCTCATTTTAAAAATATTCTGCAAAACAGTTATGAAGATCAAAGATAATGTCATTACATACATAATGCCTGTGCTCTATTAAATGTGTTCATTCATCTATCTTCTTCAATACAGTTTGTTCTCTGAGGGCAGGAACTCATTTTTGCCTCTAATCCTACAGAATCTAGCAAAGTGCTGAGCACATAATAGACACTGGTTAATATTTTTTAAACAAATGAACAACAACAACAGTAATAACTGGGGCACCTGGGTGGCTCAGTCATTAAGTGTCTGCCTTTGGCTCAGTCATGATCCCAGGGTCCTGGGATCGAGCCCCACGTTGGGCTCCCTGTTCGGCGGGAAGCCTGCTTCTCCCTCTCCCACTCCCCCCGCTTGTGTTCCTTCTCTCGCTGTGTCTCTCTCTGTCAAATAAAATCTTAAAAAAAAAAACACAAAAAAACAGTAATAACTAGCCTTTATGGAGCCCTTACTTCATGCCAGGTATTGTTGTAAACAGTAATTCATCTAATCATTCAATGACCGTAGAAAGGAGCAACCAATACAACCCAATTTTACAGAAAGAAAACTTGAATTTAATTTTTAAATATAAAATTCTTGGTATAACAAATTTTGAAACAAAAATCTGGTGAGATTCGTTTTATTCAATAAAAAGATAAACTACTTTATAAAACCTGGAAAAGAAAAAATGTAGTAGAGAGAGAAAGAAAGGTCATAAATGTAAGAGTGGGAAGAAGGAGTAGGAAGAAGAAAGACACATAGAAAAAGAAGAAATGGAAATGGGCAAATTCTGAGCAGAGAATAAAATAACTACTTATTCGGAGTAGGATATTGTGGTCTATCACTGTCCTTTGAAATGGTAATTAGACAACTAATCAGTCACTCTGCTCAGCTCTTCAACTGTCCTTGACTTTGTCCTTAAACTTCATTCTTAAATTCTGAGATCCATGGGGAAAAACACTTATATTTCAGAGAGTGACAAAAATTGGAATGGTTTTGGGGCACCTGGGTGGCTCAGTCGGTTAAGTGGCCAACTCTTGATTTCAGCTCAGGTCATGGTCTCAGGGTGGTGAGATGGAGCCCTGCATCAGGCTCTGAACTCAGTGGGGAGTCAGAGTCTGCTTCAGAGTTTCTCCCTCTCCTTCTGCCCCTCCCCCTGCTTGTGTGCTCTCTCCCTCTCTAAAATGAATAAATAAATCTTTTTTAAAAAATTAGAGTGGTTTCCTTCTAGTACAAAATGAGATAAAGTTATTACCAAAACAGTAAATGGCATGAGCAAAAACTGTGAAAGCAAACAGCACCATTTGAAGAATACAGAAGTTATTTTCACAGCTGAAGCTTAAAGTCTACCTGGGAGAACAGTGGAAAGTGCTGCAGGAAGGCCATGAATAGCAAGGTAAGGAGTTAAACAATATTTAGCAGCCAGTGGTTGCTGTTACGGGAAACAACAGTTGTGATTTGGAGCAAAATTTTCTAGTCCTCAGTTCAGAAGACCAGAATTATTGCTAGAGTGTGACACTGGGTAGTTTTACCCTAAACCTCAGTTTATCTCCAAAATAGGGCAATAAGGCACTTGTGAGGATTAAATAGGATAATACGACAAGGTGTGTTGGCTTTGGAAATGTCAAAATCTTCTACGAATGTTAAGTTTTCACTACTGGAGGATAAAATTGATGCTTAAAGAAGACTGACATAGTAAAATCACTAACATGATGGCTGCAGGATTGAAAAGGGAACAATCTGAATGACATCTTGAAAAAAGCTAATTGACACAAAGATAGCTTACAAGTTTAAACTTTAGTGACTGGGGGAAAGGAATATTAATCCTAGGAACTGGGAAATCGGAGGGGAATTGCATTTGGCTTTAAACATTTCAGATATCAGAAGAACATCTATTAGAAATGTAATATTGGAGCTTGGATAGGACATCAACTCAAGAACTCTGCAAAGAAGTAGTAGTTGAAACCATGAAGAGAATAGGTTGCCAAGTGAGAGTTAATAATGAGAAAAAGAGGGTGTTAAGTTTCTTAGGAACATCTATATAGAGGTGGAAGAACCTGAGTAAAGACAACAATTAGGTGCAGGTCAGTGACGCTAGCACAGTTCAATAGTATCCAAAAAAGAGGAGAAATTTTTTAGTTGAAGATGAGTTACATGATCAATCCAAATTAGTGAACGTGAATTTATTCAGGACTTGGTTTGGGCTCTATGGGTGCAGGGAATTAACGATTGCTAGTGGTATTATTAGTGCTGATGCTGATCTGGATAACAATTGATGAAAGGTTCAAAGGCCAAGACAATTAGAGATTTTTATGTTGTTTTTGAGTGGTTGTGAGCAGTTTATTTGGGCAGGGGGATTTGTCTGTTTATGTGCATAAATATATCTGGCCTTGTCTTAGGTTTCGTCCCCTATGTCTCCCCCCCGGCCCCGCATTTATTTTTATTTTTGCAAGGAGTATGTCTTGCATTAGACTTCCTTTGGCTCGTCTCCACTCCAGCTCTTAGAAGGAGGCATTTGCGAGCTTTTTTTTCTGTAACGAAGCAGGCCGCAGTCAGCAGATGGCACTGCAGCAAGAGCGCCACTGAGTTCCTTTAGGACCTTGTCAAATCACTGGTAACCTTACTTACAATTTCAGCCTCGGAAGATTGAGTTGAACTCTCGCCGAATTTTATTTTTTATTGCGGGGTGGGGGAGAGCGCGCGCGCGAGAGCAAGCGTGAGCAGGGGGAGGGGCAGAGGGAGAAGGAGACACGGTTACCATGGCCACTTAGGAAGCTTCTCGGCTGGCGCTCTTCTTACGCGTGCATTTGCAGCAAGCACCACCCACACAAGTTCCCTAGCTCCGCAATCTGCTAGCCACTCCTGATTGCATTCGGCGCTCGCCTCCCTGCTCTTGCGCCTGCGTACTACCCCTCCTACCCGTCGCTGCGGCCCCGATCGGGAAGTGTCAACAAGGAGCTGGGTTCCCCAGTCTTCGCCGCTACCACTCACAGCTGATCCCGGAACCCCTAGCCAGGCCCGGGCCCAGCCGCCATGACGAACGGTGAGAGCCAACGCCCAGAGTGGAGAGTGGGAGTAAAGGACGAGGGGAAACGTGGCGGGCGGGACCGGGACTGACGTGGCCATTCTCCCCGCCCCCTCCCAGCCCAGCCCCACCGTGGCTTCTCAGTATCCATAACTCTTGTCCCCCAAACCCTTCCGCGGTTCCCCCGTCCCGTGTCCATGTAGAAATACCAGTGCCTCTCGTCTCCACACCCCGAGTCCTCAGTCCCTAGCCTGTGCTTTCTCTTCCCCCTTCCTAGAAGTTCGTTTTAGCCCTTGACTCCTAGGCAGGCCAGTCCCAGTTGGACTATTGCTTTAGGACCAGGGGAAAGAGAGGATCCTCCTCTCAGCCCCCTACGTTCTCATACTTTCGGACTGTAGCCTCATTGGGAGGACCAAGAAATCACAGAGAGTGTCAAGCCTAACACTTTCCTGGAGGCGAATGTAGACCCTTAAAGTTCTCCTTGTTTTTGAAAAAATGCCGGTAAGCTTTCTCTTGTTTGATTATAAAGTCCTGCCTGAGTGATCCCATCTGGAGACCCTGGCTAGTGTTGCAAGGGTTGGATTTAGACACTGCCTCTTCTAAACGATGTGGCAGTTGCAACCCTGTTTATCCGACCTAATTTTCCAGACGTCTTCGGACACTTTATAGACATGATTTCTTAATTCCAGGGAAGTGCAGGAAGCAGGACTTTTATGGTCTTTAGAGTCAGCTTTATACGAAAGAAGAGAAGGCCTCCTAGTATGATTTGAGGGGCACAGGAAAGCATTTCTCAAGAGTACCTTCTCCATAAGCCTAGCAGTGGAGACTCAGATTTCACCTCTTTGTGAATTTTGGCATTGTCTGCAAGAACTTATGAAAGTAAAAGAATAATACATTAAATAATACATTAAAGCATCATTCATCATAAGAATTTAGTGTATGTGTTAATTTACTGGGCCCTTTTTCATATGACACCTGGCTGTGAGATAAAACTATCTGGAGAGAGGGAGATAGAGTGGTCCGGAACTGGCAGATACTGATTATGTAAAATATCCTTTTGGAGCTTCCTGGGCAAGTCACAGGTCTGAGGTTACTAGGCACAGTACCAGAAGGGACATCTCTGGGAGGAAAAAATCATCTGAACCAGGAAATAAGAGAGCAATCTGAAACATAGTAATCACTGAGTAACTTCTTCCCTCCTTTTATGGTCTGAAAAAAAAATTTTTTTTTTTTTTTTTGCAGTTAGGTGCTTCATTGTGCTTTCATGTACAAGAAATAGCTTGTTTTACACATGTAAGAAATAGAACTAATTGTTCAAAGCTTTTTTCCACAATTCTATGTCGACACCTGATACTTTTTTTTTTTACAAGAATCTAGTTATTCTAGCAGAAATTTGGTTTGTAAGTAGAGTATCATGCATGAGGTATAAGATAAGCATAGGAAAACTGTAGTTTATGAATTCTAATCCTTGCTATTTCCATTAAGCTTTACTTTTGCCTTAACGTATTTTTCAACAAATGCAGATCTGAGAGACTTGGCTAACCATCTGGCTCTCCTTTAGCACATGAGTGATTGGTAATAGGAACATGGGTACTTTCCTCAGCTCAGGCTCCAAGGATTCTTACGCCTCTCTCAAACTTACCAACACTGGCCATTCCTGGGAGATTGATTCCACTAAAGTGATGCACTTTTCTCAGGACTTGTAGCTCTTGAAAGGGGAGGAGAGGGTGCAGTGAAATCTTTATGAGGGGATTGTCTACAAGCAATTTGGGAAACAATGAAGTAACTTTATTAGTCCCAGGATTTTGGCTCCCTGTTGTCAAGGGTTAGCATTGCTGGTTGATTTTATCACCTGGATATTATATCACTCTGTTCTCCTTGGAGTTCCAAATGGGATCACAAGCTAAATTAGTACCAAAGGTGTGTGTGTGTTTGTTTTTCTTTCTGTAACAGTGTACTCCTTGGATGGGATTCTGGTGTTTGGTTTGCTCTTTGTTTGCACCTGTGCTTACTTCAAGAAAGTACCTCGTCTCAAAACCTGGCTGCTCTCAGAGAAGAAGGGAGTTTGGGGTGTGTTTTACAAAGGTATGATCATCTCTGGACAGGGAGAGGAGATGGCCATCTCTGGAGAGTGGGGTGCTACAAAGTGTAGCGGGTGGGACAGGCTGGCATTGCATTTGGTTCCACTTTTACATAATCATTTATTTTAGCATCCAGGTAATTTTAATATTCACCATGGAGTAAAAGTATCTAAATTAAAGCCATTTAGACTGGACTAGAACTGTTGGAATAGTTTCCCAATGAAAAGTTTTTCTGAATTTCTGGAAAGAATATATTGGAGTCTCTTTTTAAGTTTCATTAACTCAGATGCTTTTTTTTACTTTTTATTAAGGGTAAGTCCTACCTACCTAAATCTTTTTTCAAAATAGAGCAAAATATAAACAGTATATTCACCTAGAACCTAGAGCTTAAGGATAGTATTTAAATGTATCCCCGGGTGGGTTCCTGAGAACCTTGATAGGTCTCTTTGTTGTGACTAGAGATTTCAAAATACCACCTTGAAAGTGAGGACTTAAATGAAAGGCAGGGTGTGATTTCTTTTTCTCTTTTTACTTTTGTCTGCCAGCCGCTGTGATTGGAACCAGGCTGCATGCTGCTGTGGCAATTGCCTGTGTTGTAATGGCCTTTTACGTCCTGTTTGTAAAATGAATTCCAAAGCATCCGTCTCATCAGCTGCCAACCAAGAGGATGAGGGTGAAGAAACTGTCCGGGGCCTGGGCCCAGCGTAAGAGAGCTCAGCTAAAATCATCAGAGTCCCCAAGATGACACCACAGCATCTACCCCTGCCATATATGGGGAAAATTCCTCATGGTTACAAACATTATTTATGCTTCAGGGGACTCCAGAAGGCCAACTTCCTTTGCTCTGTGTGTGAATCAGTCCTCAGCAGAGAGCATATAATGTCCAGATAAATTAATACCCCACGGTGATAAGATTACATACCTCCTACATAAAAACCTGTCACCTATTCTGTTCTTCAGCCCATCATCAGAATCTCTTCAAACTGAGGCTCATTAGGGAACAACATAAGCTGTATTCACACCTCTTGGAAGGAGAGAGAATTTTCAAGTCTTGGACTTTTTTTTTTTTTCACTGTTTGATTTGGATTTGGCAAGTTGGTGGGGGCGGGGGTGAGTGGGTGGGGTGGAGAAGGGAGGAACAGGAGTTATACAATGCCAAGGAAATTTTTTGGCTTTGGAAATTTCTCTTTCATATACCCATTTGGGAACATAAGAGAGAGGCATGGTCCTCACTGCAAACAGAGGACAGATGAAATAGCTGTGCTGTGTGCTGGTAGCTCAAGAGTTTGCCAAGAAAACCTGGGTCTACGTAAGATTTGGGAATTAACTGTCCATGATGAGACCAGAAGCAGTAACTTAGGTAAGGAAAAATGTTCTGTTCACCAGTATCCCCCAAAGGAGACTTCATCCCATCAAATGGTATATGGAAAATGAATCCATTGTTGCAATTTTCCTAAAGCCTTTGTATATACTCTAAATTACTGAGTGCTAAATAGTGTTACTCGGCCTTAAATGCCACCACTAGGGGAAAGAGAAAGTATTGAAGAAATAATTTTTAATATATTTGCAGTTAGGGTAAAAGAAATCTAGTATATAATTCATACACTAGTAAAGTCAACTAGTATAAGAATTTATTGTTATGTTAGATGGACGTTTTGTCATGTTATCCAAGACACAACCTTATTCTGTGTTTGAGTCTGGATTTTTATGGCAATTTTTAATTGATCACTTGTTTTTCTTGGGCAACTCTTAGTTTTCCGCATATTGCAGTACTCTAGCTATCTCTTGGAAGTTCTTTGTATTATAAGAACATGATAAATTCAAATGAGTGAGAGAAGTTGCTGATATTCATGGGCATGTTTGGAAAGTTCACAGAATCCACGAATAAAATGAGGGTGTTTTCTAAAGTAAAGGAAAACATGTTTGCAATGGAGGTTACTGGGCTTTTCTATGGATATGGTAATTCTTACACAAATCATTTTAGATGACTCAACATTTGGAGGGAAGAATTCTCCATTTAAAAAGAGAGAGTGTTGGCCTAAAATTATTGTAAAGAGCAGGCATCAACATAGGAACAAATTGAATTGTCCGTTACAGTAAAACTTGGCGGTGGACAAGTTAGTTGTGGTTGACCCCTGTGTGGCAGGAAATTGTCTTTTTGTCTTTTCCCCAAAGAAAAGCTGCTAGGAAGTTTAGGTTCTGATATAGACAGTTTAGTGCTTTGAGGGTTTCTCTAAAGGTGTAAAAAGTCCTCAAGTAAACACTACATGTCTAATCATCTCAGAGTTGTGGCTTTTTTGTCTCTTCAAGAATTGGCCTGCAGGGTAAATTTCGATGATTTATATGTTTTCGATTGTCACTTCTGAGGATCTTTCACACAAGGGAAAGGACATCTATTGGAACAGAAAGGAAGAGTTACACCTTGTAGGTGTGTTTGGGACCTGTTGACCAGCAGGAACGTTATTCCCTGGAAATAAAGGTTCAGCATGTTTTGCACTTGTTACTTTGTAGCTTTAATGACTTGTTTTCCAGTAGGGCTAATGTCTCTAAGCTTGGTGAGAGCTGCTTCACTTCACAGTTCTAGTTGTTCAAACCCATTTTTACAGCCTCCCGGGTGAGTCATCTTGACCTAAATTGTTATATTTTGAGATGTTTTCCTACGAGAATGTACCAAAAAGTGCACAGAATGAAGGTAATTTACAGCAAGAAACAAATACACAGCTTATTTCATTTCTTGCCTTTATGTAAGCAGATAAGCAGAAGGCTGTTTAACTCATTACTTTGGTTGATGTGTCATATGTTTTTCAACTGAAAATGGTAGGAAGTTGTTCCTCTGAGGGAGTTTTTTAGGGGTGGAGGAAGGGGGATAGCAGTATTGCCTCAGATTCAAACTGGCATCACCATAAACCCTGAATGCCAGGGTGGAATGAAGTCAGCCTTTTATAGTTTAATACAGTTTTTTATTCACCATTGTCTGCACAAATCCTTGAAAATAAAATTTCTTTCCCTACCATTTTTGTCCACTTATTTGTCACATGATCAATTCATTGAACTTTGTTCAGTACTTCCCTTGGTTCTACCCAAGTATACCTTTTTAGTTTACATTGGTGAATATCATTATTCTTGTTGACCCCTTGTGATGGTCACCAAATATATGATAGTTCAGAATTTATGAAGGTGTAGTTTTCTCCTTTGAGGGAGCTGATAACATGTATCAGCTTATATATATAAGCATGTATATACCAATAAGTTTTGAGGTATGTTAAGTAAGGCAGATAACACTCAATACATTTTATCTACCACTGCTATTAAAATACAAATATTGTCTGCCATTACCAGCCATAAACTTCTTCATTGAAATGAGGTTATCAGGTTAACCAGCCATGCACCTAGAAAATCCTTCAGCCAATGGGATTCCGGCACATAAATGGATAGTTTCCCCTTATTTGTTTATTTCAAGTGTGTGGTGGAACTGGCAGTTACAAATTATAAATTCACCAAGTTCTTCTGATTTACCCACACATACACCTTTTTCATTGAAGAAGGAGAAGGAAGAAACAGACATTAAAATTGTGTTCCCTGATGTGAAAGGAGCTAATTCTCATTATATAATCACTACTTTTTTTTCACTACTCATTGGGGAGTTTGAAAGTTGAAAGTGAAGGTTCAGCAATATGACTGCCATAGCATCAAGTTCTCGGTAGCCAGGGGGCTCTTGTAAATGACAGGGATATGCCTTCCTACCTCTATTCATTTCACAGTTATCCTGACTACCAAGACATTGGTTTTAAATAATCTATTCTCACCTTTCCCTTTGGTAAAATGATGGTTTCCGTCTCCCCTGGGGGAAGGAGCTCCTGGGGAAGCTGATACTGGTTAATGACCAGGATTTGCCTTCTCCATGGGAAAGCAGTCACCTATAAATCTCCTAAGACTGAATCATCTTATATTCAGAAGTTGGGACAAAAACTCGGGTCAAAGATCAAAGGAAAACTACAGATACGGATATAAATATGTCCCTGCACAAAGATCATTAAGACACGCACGATTTAGTATGGCGCAAATTTGTTCAGCTTTTCTCCGGCACCTGGGTTCGCCTCCGAGCCACGCGGGGGCAGCAAAGCGCATGCCGGCCGAGAGCCTGTGCTCAGTGGTTCTTCCCAGAACCCTCCGAGGCAGAGGAGGGGGCGGAGGAATTTAAAAGAGGGTGCGGACATCCGCTTTCTTCCCAGAGGGAGAGCGGCCTGGGGCGAGGGTGGTCTGTGTTGTGGTGCGATGCTGCGTGGAAGCGCGTGTGGGCTGAGTGAGTGGACGCGCGAATGTGGGAGTGTGCGCATGGGGCGTGCAAGGCGAGTGCGTGTGCCCGTCCCTGAGCCCCTCCCCCCGCCTACACCTTGATCTTATTTGATCGGGTTGTGACCCTAGCCCCGCCGGGCCGACCCGAGATGAAAAGTTATCCTCCTGCGAAGCCCCTTCATCGGGGCGCTGTGCAGCGAGGCCCCTTGGGCGGCGGTAACGCCGCGGTCCCGGAGCCGGTCTTACGGGGCCCGGCGCTCAGAAGTGATGAATTGATCAGATAGACGAGGCCGGGCTTGTCCCGGGCCAATGATTATCGAGGCGATTCTGATCTGAGCCCGGCCCCGGGGCGCGGCTAAGCGTTAGCAGTTGGCGGCGGGCCCCGGCGTTGGGGGGCGAAAGCGGGGGTGAAGGAGCCGTCGCCCGAACCGCGGGAGCAGGAAGGGCACGGAAGCCTTGTTTGCTGCTGCAGTGTTTTTCCTTCGTCTCTTCCCTTTTTTCGTTTAGGCCCGACGTGTGATGGCCCTTTGTGTGGTACTAACACTGGTGCCCCCCCGTACAGCGTCTGCTGCTAAAGGTTATACGTGTGTGTATATATATATATATATATATGCGTTATATATATATATATTTCTCCATAAGAGAACTTGCAGAGCTTGTAAGAGTTAAGATTCCAGGGACCCCCCCCAGGTTTACTGAATTAGAATTATTAGGGCAGTCTATGAGTCTATTTTTAAAAGCATCGATGTATATGGGTCACGGTAATAAATTTTTTAATATTTAGTATCAACCTGCATGAGATGATTAGCCAGAGAGTCACCCCTCTCTGTCACTTTCAGCCATTCTAAATAATGAGAACTGAAATTTGATATTGCCACTTGGCAGCAGATATTATCTGAATAGGTTGGAGTATCTCTGTGGAAGAGGGACTGCGATAGTTTGATGGAATTTAAGGACCCTGTACCTGAGTAACAGGAAGAAGCTCTTTCATCTCTGAATTATTCAACAATGCATATGCTGTCCAAACTTAGAAATGGGAATTTACCCTGCAATATTATGAAAGATCTGCAATTTCTTGCCCAATCTAACAGCAGGTTCCCCTGAGTGACTTATAATTTTAGAAACCACATTAATGCATGTTTTTAGGTACCTTCAAGCCCAAGCACCAGGTTGTTGAACCACATTTATAAGAATCAAGAGCTGTATTTCACAGCACAAACTGACAAAAAGGAATGGACTCCCAGGCAAGAAGATAGCAAAATAAGAGAATGAACAGTAGCAAGGAGCCAGGTCCAGGAAGATGGAACCCTTAGGGAAAAGTAGAGCCCAGCAGATGACTAAAACCGGAAGGTCTGAAATATGTTAAGTGTGACCTCAGCATAAACGTTAACGCTACATAGAGTTACCAGAATTATGGTGTGGTAAGCTCATTAAGAGAATGAGCTATGTCCACTCTTGTTTCCCCAACACTTAGCTCAGTGGCTGACATACAAGTTTGCAAGAAATGTTGAATGGATATTTCTATGTTTGGAATGAGTCCAGTTTACAAAATATGAATACCTGTCCCCTGCCAAACACAGTACTGTTTTTTGTTTTGCTTTTTTAAGTAGGCTCCACACCCAGCCCAATGTGGGGCCTAAAGTCGACCCGAGACCTAAGACCTGAGCTGAGACCAAGAGTCAGATGGTTAACCAACTGAGCCACAAAGGTGCCCCATGTGCTGTTTTGTTCTAAATCCTTAGCTTTTCAGCAAGATGACTTTCCAAATTGCAAATATGTCCAGCAGGACTAGTTTCTAGAAGTTGGAAAACTTCCCTCCCACATTTTAAGAGCAGTCAAGTGCCAACTCTTAAGTCCATGGGTAACACACTTGAGGCTTCATCCAGCACAATTCTATTTAATGGAGGTGGGCAGCAGGATGTTCCATTATGATTAATTTAGTCCAGGGACCTGTCAACATTAGGTAGAGAAGAAGCCACCATCATTCTTTCGGGAGTAGCCTCCATTGGTGGCTGCAGTGTGAGGGGACACTGTGGAGAAAAGAGAACGGGGTAGGCTGTGAATTTCAAATCCTTTGCCTTTTCTGGGAACCTGTAATCATCCATACATTTCTGGGTATTGTG
Source organism: Mirounga leonina (assembly GCF_011800145.1). NCBI lineage: Eukaryota > Metazoa > Chordata > Mammalia > Carnivora > Phocidae > Mirounga > Mirounga leonina. Next base: position 3,544,629 of record NW_023270447.1, on the reverse strand, counting down.
GAGGTTCTTGTATTGCTGAGGAAACTGGCCTATAGAGAGGACTGATGGGAGATAGCTATAGGTCTTCCACTCCCAGGTTTCTGCCCGTTGCTAGACCTTTTGTCTGCTAGACCTAAGCTGAGTTAAAAGCTCTGAAAAATGAGTGAATTCATTTCCTAGCTTTAGGCAGTATGTCCTCTGGTATTCTGATAATGTGCCCACTTAGTCACTGTTATTCCAAGACCTTCAGTTATCCCTGAAGTTCCCTAATGACCAATCACCTCAACTCCCTGATTCCTAGGTCAATTTTAAAAAACTCTTGTACCACCCATCTGCCCATCCAGTCTTCTAACCCTTACCTATGGATCCCTGGATGCTGTGGACAGACTCCTTCTTAGGGTTGATCCAGTGTCTGATGTTAGCTCGGGAAGTGATGGAAGGTGGCGGAGGAGGGGGTAAAAGTTCTCCAGGGAATTGGGTCTTGATGATTCTAGAAGATGGTATGGGGAAGAACAGGGAGAGTGAAATCAATCAGAAGAAGAAAGGAGAGGAGGGCAAGATAGTTGCATGCAGCCTCAGAAATAATGCAGCCAAAGGCCCTTTCTACCCTCTGGGAATTAACTGAAGATTTTGTTTATACAGATCATAATGCTGGAGGATCTCTGTTTGTTTTAGTTAATAAAAATACAGAAATTGCATTATAGATACAGATGTAAAAAGCACAGAAATGTGTATACAAATGAGTTCCTGTTGATTATCTTTGTTATTTCCCAGGTGACACTTTACCTTACATGACTGGATGGCATTGTCTTTAGGGTGGAGAGGCTCTGCCTCCACCACTTACCCATGGGTATCCTGGGTGGTCTCCTGGTGTAAGAGTATCTCACTTTTGTTCTTGAATGTCCCTGTGTGGTGGTTGTACAAGGCTGCTAAGCAGAAATCCAGGTCATCCTTTGGTATCTACGGAGGAAGTCAGTCCCCCCAGGGTTAACTTGCTACCTTTACCCAAACTCTAGTCATGTTCTCTTGGGCTCTACTTTTTCCCCAAAAGGGGAATAAACCCCTTTTGGGCCTGTACTCCTTAAATACCAAAGACATTTTAACTCTTGTCAGTATAATGAGGGGTGAGCTCTCACAGGAGATACAGAAATCATATTGTTCTTCACTGGGCTTAATGGGCCTTACCTCATTTATGGTTATAATCAGAAGAGTGAAAAGTCTGGTGAGAAAATGATTTGCTCCATATAGTCAACTGGAGCAAAACAAGCCTTCTGACTCCCCAGAGCCCAGATAAATTGGTGTTAGGTTTTAGATTTGGTAGGACCTTGGGCTGGGGACAAAATAAAGATGCTGATGCCATGAAGGACAGACTACCTTTCAAAAAAGATATGAGTTTTAAGCAGATTAAAGAGAAATAGCATTTCAATGCTAGGTACCTCAGGATCAAAAAAAGAAACATCCCGCCTCATGGAGGTGATTGTGGGAGTTGAGCTGAGCCGACTCCAGGGTTGCTGTTGCTGAGCAAGGTGAGCTGGGTTCTTATATGGCAGTTTCTGCAAAAGAGAAACCACACGCAGGACCTGGTTACAGGAGGCCTTGCTGATGTGAAAGCTTTAGCGACATCCATCTCCTTATTCAGTTCTATTTTAACTGAACCTCAGAGGGATATCTTCAAAGGGAAGAACCATATGAAGCAAGACTCCCAGGCTTTTGATGCTCCTAAGTTTTCAATCTTAGAACTGACAGAAGTAGGCCAGGAATACAGGAAAAGGGGTGGAGTGGGATGGGGTGAAGAATGCAGAGAAGAAAGAAAGATGATGAGTTCAGGTTTAGACGTACTGAATTTGAAGAAAAGGTAAATTGTCTAAATGCAGTCAACAGTTGGAAAATGAGAAGTGTGCAACTTGGAGGATAGCTCAGAATAAGTAATAGAGGTCTGGAGGTCATCCACTTGAAGTAGTGGCTGACATCTACAAAAAGGAGTGTGGCCAAAAGGGCTCATGATTGCACATTATAACGGGGAGGGGGGAGGAAAGAGAAAGGACACTAAGGTAGTCAAGAGAAGAATCAGGAGAGTGCAGTGTCTAAGCAGGAAGAGAAAAAGATTGCAGTAAGCAGGGAAGGGTCATTGTGACTGCAGAAGTGTCAAAGAAAAAGTACACTGGACAGTCACGTAGACACTTAGTACACTTAGACAGTCTTCTAAATAGAACCCCATCAGCATGAACGTGAAAAGGACCTAACTGATTTTGTCATTTAATGTAAAATGCCATATTGTTCACTGTATTCCAGTACCTAGCACCACGACTTAACACATGGTGTTCAAAAATGAAATACTGTTTGAATAATGACTGAATTCCAGTGAGTACAGCTTCAACCTAGTAGAAATCGAATTCAACCTATCCAGTGTTGGAACCCCCCTCCCCACTATACATGGAAGTGCTGTGTAACTCAGGTCAGTTAGACATTAATTAAATAGTACGTACCAAACAGTGGGCTATCACCAAAAAAGATGACAAATGAAACAAGAAAACTACAAATATATGATGCAAGCATAGGCAGCTCTCCTCACATTCCTTAAAGTCTACATAAGCCTCATCATGTCCTCATTCAGCAGAAGGATGAGACTGTCTTTCATTGAGAAAGTCAGGACTGTCAACCATGAATACCATCCTCACATCCAATGTCCTTCCATCTCAAAGAAAGGGATGTACCTTTCACTCAAGGATAACCCTTGTGAATGGAAAAAGATATTCCATTCAAATGGAAGCAAAAAAAAAAACAACAAAAAAAAAACCAGGTAGCAACGCTTATATTAGACAAACTTTAAAACAAAGACTGTAGCAAGAGTCAAATAAGGGCTCTACATAGTGATAGAGGCGTCAATCCAACAAGAGGATATCATAATTGTGAATATCTATGTACCCAAAGTAGGAGGACCTAAATACATAAAGCAAATATTTTTTATTATTATGTTAATCACCATACATTACATCATTAGTTTTTGATGTAGTGTTCCATGACTGTTTGTGTATAACACCCAGTGCTCCATGCAGAACGTGCCCTCCTTAATACCCATCACCAGGCTAACCCATCCCCCCACCCCCTCCCCTCTAGAACCCTCAGTTTGTTTCTCAGAGTCCATAGTCTCGCATGGTTCGTCTCCCCCTCTGGTTTCCCCCCCTTCATTCTTCCCCTCCTATCTTCTTCTTCTTCCTTTGTTTTTTTAACATATAATGTATTATTTGTTTCTGAGGTACAGGTCTGTGATTCAACAGTCTTACACAATTCACAGCACTCACCATGGCACATACCCTCCCCAATGTCTATCACCGAGGCAAAGCTAATATTAATAGACATAAAGGAAGAAACTGACAGTAATACACCAATACTAGGGGACTTTAACACCCACTTACATCAATGGATAAACCATCCAGGGTACCTGGGTGGCTCGGTCATTAAGCGTCTGACTTCGGCTCAGGTCATGATCCCAGGGTGCTGGGATTGAGCCCCCATCAGGCTCCCTGCTCTGCGGGAAACCTGCTTCTCCCTCTCCCACTCCCCCTGTTTGTGTTCCCTCTTTCACTATATCTCTCTGTGTCACATAAATAAATAAAATCTTAAAAAACGGGGCGCCTGGGTGGCTCAGTTGGTTAAGCGACTGCCTTCAGCTCAGGTCATGATCCTGGAGTCCCAGGATGGAGCCCCGCATCGGGCTCCCTGCTCAGCAGGGAGTCTGCTTCTCCTTCTGACCCTCCCCCCTCTCATGCTCTCTCTCTCTCTCTCTCATTCTCTCTCTCAAATAAATAAATAAAATCTTCAAAAAAAAAAAAAAAAGGAAACGCATTTAAAAAAAAATCTTAAAAAACAAAACAAAACAAAACCATCAAGACAAAACTAACAAGGAAATGATGGCTTTGAACGATGCATTAGGTCAGATGGACCCAACATACACACACACACACACACACACACACAACATTCCATCCAAAGCACTAGATTACACATTCTTTTCAAGAGCACATGGAGCATTCTCCAGGACAGATCACATGTCAGGCCACAAAACAAGTCTCAATAAATTTAAGAAGACTGAAATCACATCAAGCAACTCTTCCAACCACAATGGTATGAAACTAGAAATCAATTAGGGGGAAAAAACCCTGGAAAACACAAACACACGAGGCTAAACAACATGCTACTAAGCAACCAATGGGTCAACTAAGAAATCAGAGGAAATAAAAAAAATAGAGAAAATGAAAATGAAAACACAATTGTCTGTCCAAAGTCTTTGAGAGTTGTGGGACACCTGGGTGGCTCAGTCAGTTAAGCGTCTGCCTTTGATTCAGGTCATGATCCCAGGGTCCTGGGATCGACTCCTGCATTGGGCAGGAAGCCTGCTTCTCCCTCTGCCTGTTGCTCCCCCTTCTTGTGCTCTGTCTCTCTCTCTCTTTCTGACAAATAAGTAAAATCTTTAAAAAAAAAAAAAAAGTCAGAGTTGTAAGAGGGAATTTTATAGCGATACAGGCCTACCTCAAGAAACAAGAAAAATCTCAATCTAATCTTATACTTAAAGAAACTAGAAAAAAAGAACAAACAAAGCCTACCAAAGAACCAACAAAATTAGTAGAAGGAAGGAAATAATAAAGATCTGAGCAGAAATAAATGAGAGACTAAAACACACATACAGATCAAGGAAACCAAATGAAACCAAGAGCTGGTTCTTGGAAAACAAAAAATTGATAAACCTTTAGCCAGACCCATCAGGAAAAAGAGAGAGAGAGCAAAGACTTAAATAAAATCAGAAATGAAGGAGGAGAAATAATAACCAACATCACAGAAACACAAAGAATTATAACAAAATACTATGAAAAATTATATTCCAACAAATTGGATAATCTAGAAAAATGGATAAATTCCTGGAAACATAGAATCTTCCAAAACTAAATCAAGAAGAAATAGAAAATTTGAACAGACCAATTACTAGTAACAAAATTGAAATGGTAATAAAAAAAACTTCCAACTAACAAAAGTGCAGGACCAGATAGCTTCACAAGTGAATTCTACCAAACATTTAAAGAAGAGTTAATACCTATTCTTTTCAAACTATTCCAAAAAATAGAAGAGGAAGGAAAACTTCCAAATTAATTTTACAAGGCCAGCATTACCCTGATACCAAAATCAGACAGACACTATGAATGAAAGAAAACTACAAGCCAATATCCCTGATGAACAACAGATGTAAAAATCTTCAACAAAATATTAGTACATCAAATTAAATAATACATTGAAGGATCATTCACTATGATCAAGTGGGATTTATTCCGGCAATGCAAGGGTGGGTCAGTATTCACAAATCAATGTGATACATCACATTAACAAGAGGAATGATAAAAACCATATGATCATCTCAATAGATGCAGAAAAAGCATTTGACAAAGTACAACATCTGTTTATTATAAAAAAAATCTCAACAAGTGGTTTAGAGGAACGTATCTCAAGACAATAAAGGTAAACATGAGAACCCACAGCTAACATCAATTTCAATGGTGAAAAACTGAAAGATTTTCTTCTAAGTTCAGGAACAAAACAAGGATGTCTATGCTCACCACTTTTATTCAACATAGTACTGGAAGTCTTAGCTACAGCAATCAGACAAGAAAAAGGAATAAAGGCATACAAATTGGTAAGGAAGAAGTAAAACTCTCACTATTTGCACATGACATGATACTATATATAGAAAATCCTATAGACTACCAAAAAACTATTAGAACTAATAAATGAATTCCCTAAAGTTGCAGAATACAAAATTAATATAAAGAAATCTGTTGTGTTTCTATATATCAATAACAAAGTAGCAGATAGACAAGTTGAAAACAATTGCATTTACAATTGCACCAAAAATAATAAAATATCTAGGAATAAATTTAACCAAGGCAGTGAAAGACCTATTCTCTGAAAATTATAAGACACTGATGAAAGAAACTGAAGACAGCACAAATGGAAAGATATATCATGCTCATGGATTGAAAGAATTAATATTGTTAAAATGTCCATACTACCCAAAGCAATCTACAGATTCAGTGCAATCCCCAACAAAATACCAACAGCATTTTTCACAGGACTAGAAAAAATAATCCTAAAATATATGGAACCACAAAAGACTTTGAATATCAAAGCAACCTTGAGAAAGAAAAAAGCTGGAGGTACCACAATCCCAGATTCCAAGATATAGTACAAAACTATAGTAATCAAAACAATATAGTACTTGGGGCATCTGGCTGGCTTGGTTGGGAGAGCATGCAACTCTTGATTTTGGGGTCATGAGTTCGAGCCCTACGTTGGGTGTAGAGATTGCTAAAACAAATACATAAACTGGAAAAAAAAAAACCCAATATAGTACTGGCACAAAATTAGACACATAGATCAGTGGAACAGGATAAAGAGCCCAGAAATAAACCCATGCTTATATGGTCAATTTATCTATGAAAAAGGACACAAGAATATACAATGGGGAAAAGACAGTTTCTTTGATAAATGGTGCTGGGAAAACTGGGCAGCTTCATGTAAAACAATGAAATTGGGTCACTTTCTTACACCATACACAAATACAAAATGAAAATGGGTTAAAGACCTAAATGTGAGAACTGAAACCATAAAGTTCCTAAAAGAAAACATAGGCAATAATTTCTTAGACATTAGCCTTATCAGCATATTTATGGATATATCTCCTCAGGGAAGGGAAACAAAAGCAGAAATAAACTATTGAGAATACACCAAAATAAAAAGTTTTTGCACAAAGGAAGCCATCAACAAAATGAAAATATAACCTACTGAATGGGAGAAGATACTTTCAAATGATATATCTGATAAGGAATTAATATCCAAAATATATAAAGAACTTATAAAACACAACACCAAAAAAACCAATCTGATTAAAAAATGCATAGACATTTTTCCAAAGAGGACATAGAAATGGCCAACAGACACATGAAAAGATGCTCAACATCACTGATCATCAGGGAAATGCAAACCAAAACAACAATGAGGTATCACCTCACACCCGTCAGAATGGCTAGTATCAAAAAGACAAGAAATAACAAGTACTGGGAGGACGTGGAGAAAAGGGAGCGTGTAAATTGGTGCAGCCATTGGGGAAAACAGTATAGAGGCTCCTGAAAAAAATGAAAAATAGAAATGCCATATGATCCAGTAATTCCACTACTAGGTATTTACCCAAAGAAAATGAAAACACTAATTCAAAAAGATATATGCATTATATTTACTGCAGGATTATTTACAATAGCCAAGATATGGAAGCAACAAAAGCGCCCATTGATAGATGAATGGATGAAGAAAATGTGATATCTATATATACCTATGTATTGCTTCATTCTTTACCCGTTCATTTATCTATCTATCCACAATGGAATATTACTCAGCCATAAAAAAGAAAAATCTTGCCATTTTCGACCACATGGATGGAGCTAGAGGGTATTTGCTAAGTGAAATAAGTCAGACAAAGAGAGACCAATACCATATTATTTCACTTATATGTGGAAACTTGAAAAACAAAATGAAACAAACAAAAGCAGAAACAGACCCATAAATGCAGAAGACAAACTAATGGTTGCCAGAAGGAAGGTGGGTGGAGAGATGGGTGAAATAGGTGAAGAAATTAAGAGAGGCAAACTTCCAATTATAAAATAAATTAGTCACAGGCATGAAAAATGCAGCATCGGGAAGACAGCTGTTGACTACACTTACTGTGGTGAACAGAGTATAGGATTGTCAAATCGCTATGCTGTACGCCTGAAATGAATAGAACACTGCATGTCAACTACACTTCAAAAGCACTAATAAAAAGAATAACCTTTCTTCCCTGAACCTAGCCTTTCCCTGTGTTTCAGAGACGGACACCATCCTGGCATCCATCCCCTATACCCAGCTTCTCTCTCATTCCTTTATGACTGTCGCACTACCACTCTATCACCTTCCCTGCAGAACTAGACTTCAAGAGTCAGCATTTACTATCTTCATTTCTCCCCCCTTTCCGTCCCCTCTTTAGCCACTACAGTCTGGCCTCTTTCTCAAGCAAGCACTGAAACTTCTCTTGCTGGTGACCAATGATCTTTATTTAAGCTAGGTTAGGTGGATCTTTTCCAGACCCGATCTTATTTGATCTCTGCATTTTCTGGCACCATGATTCTGATTCTCTCAAATGTTCTCTCCATGCTCTGTGGGTCCAACTCCTCCTGGTTTTCCTCCTGCCTCTAGCTGTTACTGCTCAGCTCCCTTGTCAGCTCTACTTTCTCCCTCTGCCCCTTAGACAGTGCATTCTCCAGGGGTTTCGTTTCCGTTTTTCGTATTCTCATTCACTGGATGAGCTTATTCCTTCCTATGGCTTCGACCACCACATGGATACTGCGGCTTCCAGATATACATCTTCAACCTAGAACTCTCAACCATGTTGCCTGCTACTCATCTCCACTTAAATGTCCCACAGGCACCACAAAAGCAACATCTACATAACTGATCTGAACATCTTTCTCCCAAACCTGCTTCCCCCTGGATGCCTCCATTCAGTAAATGGTATCAATCAAGCCCTCGGAAACCTAGGAGCTATCCTAGACTTGTCCCTTCTCTTGGGCCCATATCAGTTTCATCAGTCCTGCCCTTGGCAACTTTTTCACATCTACCCCTCATTGCCATCCCCTGCTTTAGATCCATTATTTCTCCTGGAGATTGCTGCCCTCTGAGGCTCCTGCTTCCTTGCTGATTCCTCTTGTCCCCACTCCCGTTCTCTCCAATCTACTGCCATTGTGCTTTCTAAGACACCCATTGATTGTGTCACTCTAGTGCTTAAAATCCTGACATGATCCCCCAGCATCTCCAGGATAGAATCCTAGCTCACTAGCATGGTTTACACAGCACACCCAGCCCAACAAGGTGACTCCAGCTTCTGCCCTCTCCCCTCCTCCATCTCACATTGATGCTCCAGCCATTCTGGACTCTTTGGCCCCAAACAGGCCACTCTTTCTCTCCTTTCCATGTATGTGCACCTGCTGCCGCCGTGCCTTGAATGTCTGGCTCCTGTTTCCTTCTTTCTAACTCACATTCCACCTCCTCCCTCACCTGGCCCAGCTAACTCATATTCGGATGTGAAAACTCACCTGCTCTGGGAAGCTTTCCTTTAAGCTCCCGGTTCTCCTGACACACGATGTATAACTCTGTCACAACACATATGCTATTGTGCGAGCATTTTTGCTGCTACTGTTGTCAGCTTTTCTACTAGAGTTTCTCTAAAGCAGGAGCCATATCTAACTCCTCTCTACATCCTCAGTGTTGGGCAGAGTGCCCGGCATATAGTAAATGATAAATGTTGAATAAACAAAAGGAAGCTCTTTGATTCTTTTATCAAGCCACAATTACTATTGAATTCACCTTATTTTGCACCATTTCAAGCATCCCAAATACTTCTGCCAGAAAAAAAAGATCATCTAAATTCCTCAAATCGCTGACACACATACAAAAACACATTCCAGCATTAACCAAAAGACAGAGGTGGTGTGAGGGCAGATGTATAAAGCATGATCAGGTGGCTTCCAGACCATTCTCTCCCATTCCATATCTCATATCTTTTCAGAGAACAGGTTTCCAAACAGGGCAAAGGGTGGCTTGGTGGGACCTGGGCCTGATTAATCCACATTATACCAAGCATCGCTTTGCGCAGCGAGAGCCCCTTGTTCCTCTGGGCTAGAGCTCAACTTCCCTCTCCTCAAAAGCATCTCTGAAACGTTAGCGGATCTGAATATGGAGCCAAGGAGGCAGCCAGAAAACAAACTTCTCCGGTACCTGAGTCAGTGTCCTCACCAGAGCGCTTTAAGTTACCATCTCTGCCCATCACGCCAACAGAAAGAAGAGTGCCCTCGACCTTGGTGGGAATCTACGCCAGAAAGCACAGTACCTTGGAAGCCCGGAGTTTTCCCAGGAAGGTATCATCGTTATCCAACGTAGGGTGCTGGAAGGGGTCTCGGGTGAAAGGCATGGTAAAATGCGGAGTGAGCCGCCGGTGTGAGGGATGGGAAGCCCGCGCAGCCGCACACGACGCACGCGAAGGATCCCGGGTCCCAATTGTTTGGAACGCCCAGTTTCGGTTGCCCGGCAACTCTCCCGCCATCTGTGACTGAGGTGGATTCCCTTCGAGAAGGGCGCCACCTGGCGGTCCAGCGCGGGAGACCCCTCGGAAGGAAGCTCCGGGGAACGCAGAGGGGAAAGCGCCATCGAGCGTACCGGGGAGCCCTGCATTTGCCCTTGGGAGCCTTAGTTGAAAAACGTCGGCCTCCCGGCGTGCAGGACTTCTGCAAAAGACTTCAGCTGAGTAAAGAAGTCCTAAAAGATGGCCCAGGAATTTCCTTCCCCCTCGCATCTAACGAAAGAATTTTTCAAAGCAACGAGAGAATGAGGATGTTAAGAGACGGAAGAGCCCAGGTGTCGTGCTTGGAAAATTGCAGGCTAACGCAAACCCTCCTTGCCTAAACTCGGTTTAACTATGCCGGTCTTAAGGCTTCGCATAGAGCCGTTTGTAAAGGCACGGGTGGATTTGGCGGGATGGAAGTAAGATCTCCAGAAGCGGCTGTTGCAGTAGGTAACATCTACCGGGGCCACTCTTCCAGGCTGTAACTTCTGGAGGTGAGACGGCGTCTCAATCTTCCTTCTATCGCTGCGCACAAAGGAGGTGCTAAATAAGTATTGTCGAACGCCACGCCTGCAAAATTAGAGATGCTCATAAATGGCCCATGACCCGAAAGAGCAATGGAAAACGTGAATTTGGTGGCGTTGGCTTGGAGGATGCTTCTACTGCGTTCTTTACACGACCCCTGTGCCCGCCTGTTGGGCCGGTTGCAGACCCCGGGCGCGCGCAGTTACACGCGGCGCGCGCCAGCGGCTGCGGCTGCCATGGCGACCGGCAGGTAAGCGGCAGAGGCGCGCGTGGTCCCTGACCCATCCGCGCGGAGGGAAAGAGGAGGCGGTTGCCAAGGCGACGTGGGTAGGAGGAGAAGAGGAAGGAGAAGGAGGGAGGAGGAAGGATGGGCGGCCTCGGCGTAGCCGCAGGGAGGTGACTGAAGCGAGCCCAGCCCCTTGCATCCTCCCCCTGTGAACCTCCCTCCCCTTTTTTTCCGCCTTCTGCCAGCAGTAGCCGCGGCCGCAGCACCTGAGCCGCTGCCGGCGCTCGCTCAGGACGACGCTATGGCTGAGCCGGGGCGCAGCCTCCATCCCGCTGCCCGAGGCAGGGGACGAACTGAGCGGCGCACACTCCGGCTTCTGCGGCTGCTGCTCTGGGTTGGGACCGCCTTCCAGGTGACCCAGGGAGCGGGACCGGAGCTTCACGCCTGCAAAGAGGTACTGTCTTCCCCGGCCCGACCCCACTTTGGTCAGAGAAATCTTGGATCCTGGCGGAGATCTTGGGAACCCAGGCACAGACAGTTTCAGAGGCCACGGAGTTTAGGTTTCTTCGGGGACGAGGCGTTATGGGGGGGGGGGGGACGGGAAGAGGAGCAGACTGGCGTCATGGGGAGGCCAGCGCACTGGAGGACTCACGAAACAGATCATCCGCAAAGCCTGGGCTGCTGAGCTCAGGGGGGAAGGTCCCAGCTCCAAGGAGCCCAGGAGGGACCTGGGTCCCGGGGCTCGGGAATGAAGGAAGAAGACATGCGTTGTCTTCCTGCTGCAATGGAATTACCTTAAAAGTAGCTGAAAATAAAAGATTCTGTGCAGAGGGGCCAATCCGAAAGCGAGAGGGGAAAACGGGGTAAGAAAGGAGTTAGGAAGGCCAGAGGAAAGTAGGGGAGCAAAGTGGGAATCCTTGTGGTTTTATCATGGTTTCAAAAAAAGAGTGTGAAGGTGGGAGATATGCCAGGGGGACTGAAGGAACGCATCACCTCTCTCTCCCCCTCCTTGTTAAACATCCAGTTACCTTGCGGGCTGCTAAGTGCTTTGCCTCCCCCAGTGCGCTTTGTTTAGTGGACCTGACAGCCCACAACCCCTCTGATCAGACTTTGAGTCTGTAATATCTTGCTTTCCGCCAGTCTCTACTTTCCTTCTCTGGACTTCTGCTGACATATGTCATGAGTCTTTTTGAAGGTGTTTCGAAAAGATTGCCAACACAATTCACACAATAGGTAGTGAATGTCTTCCAAATGAAAATTCTTTGAGCATTCTTTTTGGAGGGAGACACAAAGGTATTAAGGAGTAACAAAACTCAGTAGTTTCTATAGTGTTGAAATAACATTATTTGGTTGTTCTCTGGTAACCTTTTTTAACCATATGGCGGAGGCAGCAACAAAATACAAGAACTGCATTGGGGAAGGTAAAATAATAAGAGTTGTTCTGGTGCTCGCTTCGGCAGCACATATACTAAAATAAGAGTTGTTCTGTTATCTCTGTGAGATGTGAAAGATTTCATAATACACCAAGAGTCTAGCCCTGTAAAAAGGATCTCCAGTGTCATACTGGGCTAGGGTTTTGAGAGATTGAAATACTTTTTGTAAGTTGTCAGTGTTCACTGATTAGTAACAACAACCCCCTCTCACAAGGAACTATGTTATTATGAAGGTGCTCTATCCATTAGACTGTCTACAACATAACAGATCATGAAGAAGTGAAGGGTGAGGGGAAAGAGAGATAATTTTTTACTTCATTCATGAATATGACACAAGTGATCCCAGTCAGTGGCACTTTTGATAACTTTTTATCAGTTCCAATGATGACCTGCCCTGGACTGTCTACATTTCCACTCAGCCACTTTATGAACTGGTTTTTTTTTTTTTTTAAGATTTTATTTATTTATTTGAGAGAGAGTGCACACGCACAAGAGCAGGTGGAGGGGCAGTGGGAGAGGGAGAAGCAGACTCCCTGCTGAGCAGGGAGCCTGCCATGGGCTCGATCCCAGGATGCTGAGATCATGACCTGAGCCAAAAGCAGATGCTTAACTAACTGAGCTACACAGGCGCTCCTTTATCACCTGTTTTAAAGATGGCTAGGAAAGGGATGATCTTCTCAGTGACTGTGGCTTACTGGCCTTGGTGGTGTGTGGCCTAACCAACTGAGATACCTAGTTCAAGCAAGCGCCCTTGCCTAAGAATCCAACATGGGAGTCTCCTGAGTGGAAGGTAAGAATCTTACAGTTCCACTACTGCTTCTTGGTGAGATCTTGTCAACTCTGGAAAATGTGAGACATTTAAGAAATTAAACACTTTGTATCATCTTGGTTTGGAGGGAAGGAAGAATACTGATGCTTGAGAACTCTAACTTGGGCACAAATTTTGCATTTAGTCCTTTTTAAATGGCTGACATTTGCCTAAGCAAAAGATCTTACTGCAGAACATGAGCTTAGGGCAGTGGAAATCTGTGCAACTCAACATAACAGGGTTCTAGTCCCTGCCTGTTATTTACCACACAGTTTTTGGATCTGCACAATGGGTGTTTCAATAACATCTACCTAAAAAGGATTGCTTTGAGTACTGAAAGAGAAAATTAAAACACACACACACAAAACACAAAAGCAAATACAAATTAGTTACCTAACCCCCTTTCTTGTTCAGCTTCTTTACCATTAGATCCATACCCCATGCCAGAGTCAAAGTGGCTTAGGAGTCATGCTCATTGGCCACAGGCATCAGCAAGTCCTGTTTAGACTCTCCTTGAGCAAACAGTGGCTGCTGGACACCCTTGACTCCAAATAATAAGGAAAAGAATAAACCCATTGTTACAATAGTCTTCATTTGGCAGTATGAACCGACTCAACAAGGTTGGGGGCTTCCAACCCTAAATGGTGAAAAATCAATTCAGGGTAGACTAACCCTTCTCTATTCTTAATCTTCATATGAATTTCTTGTGAGTCCATGTTGGGTATTATTGGCAGGGACTCTCATCAGGTCAATCTGATTTGACAACAATGCTGTTCCAGCCTTGTTTCTGAAATCTGAGGTACCCCTCTGGATCTAATCAGGAAAAAAAAAAAAAAGTTTTAACATGAGGCCTAAACTGAGGTGGCAGAGAACAGGGAGTTCTAGATTGCTAAACCTGTGCTGGGGTGTGGCATGCCTTCGCTTTCACAATTTTACAATAATCAAGGTCACCAGTGGAACTAAGCATCCTGTATGGTATTTGTTTTCATGAATCATTTCTTTAGCTTTGTGCTAGCCTGGGCCAGAGGCTGACTGAGAGCCAAAGGAGCATTTCCTATAGCACAATGAATATACATCAAATGAGAGAGGAGCAGAAAACCTTCTTTAACAGATCTGCCTTGTCCTGAGGCTCCACAGCTAATTGCCCCCAAAGGGACTTCCCAGTCTATACTGAAAAGTCCATAGGGCTTGGGAATCTGGCATACATGGATTGTAATAAAATGGGATGAGTGAGTGATGATTGCCACTTAGTAAGGATGCTATTTCGAACAAGTTAATTGGCTTCTTGCAGCCTCAGGTGCCTGATCTGTAAAATGGGGATGGTAATACTCATTATTATTCTTACTCTTACAAGGCTGTTGTGAGGATTAAATTAAGTAAGATAACACATGCAAAGTGCCTAGTGCATACCCTTGACATATTACAGGTGTTTAAGAAATACTGGTAGGCAGAAAAAGTAAGTACACAAATAAGGATATATAAATGATAACACAGAGTTAACATATGGTAAGCAATGCAGAAATGGCAATACAGAATTGAATAGGAGAGGAAGAAAACATATTTGAACAGTTGGCGCTTGACCTAGTTCTGGAATAATCGGTAGGACTGCAATGGGCGGAGATGGATTAGATAGAGGGGGGGAGCCTGCAGAAAGTTCCACAAGGAAAATGCAAGGGACCCTGGGAATTGCAAGTAGACCCGGCAGCTGAAATGTGAAGTAGGTGTGAGTACAATAGGAGATAAGGTTGGAATGTGGAGTAGGTGTGGGGGACAATAGAAATCAAGGCTGGAAATTTAGAAATCCGAAGTGGAGAATCCCTAAAGGATTTCTGGCAGAGATAGCGGCCTGCTCAGAGTGGATTAGCATGAATGAAAAAGTAAACATGGTTGAGGAAGGCTGGAAGGTGAGAGAAGGAGAGGAGATGGGGTCAAGGAGACCAGTCAAGGAGGAGGCTTGCAGAGGGACTGTACTGGCTGGTGGCAGTGGGACACATGGAGAGGTGTAGATATGAAAAATACGCTGAAGGTAGAGGTTAGAGGGTTTGGCAACTGACTGTAAGTGTAGGGTGAAGGAGAGGGGCAAGCCAAGGGTTTTGGTTAGGGTTTTCGAGTGGGTGCGGGAGATGCAGAAAGAATAGCTTTAGGAGCAGAGTGATGGCCTTTCACAGTTCTGGGATCAGCCCCTCTACCAGGAGGGAGAAAGTCCTGAGATCCCGGCATGATACTTTATAGCATGATCATAGCTTCGGGGCTTTTATGTTTCCTCCTGTATTTGCTTCTAACTCATTATTCAAGGTTTGAACTCCACAGGGAAATGAGTAGATCTAGAAAACATTCAGGACCCCTGAGCTTTCATGAAATATTTCACCAAAAGTCTAAGATTTAAAGTGACTGCGGGGGGGCATCTGGGAGGCTCAGTCGGTTGAGCTTCCGGCTCTTGGTTTCCGCTCGGTCATGATCTCAGGGTTGTGGGATTGAGCCCCTGCATCTGGATCCACACTCAGCGGGGAGTCTGCTTGAGATTCTCTCCCTCACCCTTTGCCCCTCCCCCTGCTCTCTCGCGCTGTCTAAAATAAATAAATATATCTTTAAAAAAATTAAAAAACAAAGTGACTTGGGGCACCTGGCTGCTCAGTCAGAGGAGCGTGCGATTCTTGATCTTGGGGTTGTTAGTTTGAGCCCCACATTGGGTGTAAAGCTTACTTAAATAAAAATTTAAAAACTTAAAAAAAAAAAAAGATTTGAAGTGACTCCTTTGGTTGGGAATCACCAAGGTTGGATGTTTAAAACATCCTGCCATATTTGGTGGAGAGGGGAAATTGAAAGTCTCTTTTTGTCACGAAGTATTCTTTTTTTTTTTTTAAGATTATTTATTTATTTGAGAAAGAAAGAGAGAACAAGTGGGGGGAGGGGCAGAAGGAGAGGGAGAAGCAGACTCCCTGCTGAGCAGGGAGCCCTCCTGGGGCCTCTATCCCAGGACCCTGGGATCATGACCTGAGCCGAAGGCAGATGCTTAACCAACTGAGCCAGCCAGGTGTCTCTCACTAAGTACTCTTGTAGGGTTACAAGATGTACTGGTTTTGGTTGATATAAGAGGGGGCTAAGGAGTAATAGATTTTTGAGATCTGAAGACATTTGGGAAGTCATTTTGTCTATTCTCCTGTCTCAAGGTAGGAGTATACTAAAACTGAACCAGACTGATCATTATCTACCTTACCTTATTTTATTTTTTAAAAGATTTTATTTATTGGGCGCCTGGGTGGCTCAGTTGGTTAAGCGACTGCCTTCGGCTCAGGTCATGATCCTAGAGTCCCGGGATCGAGTCCCACATCGGGCTCCCTGCTCAGCAGGGGGTCTGCTTCTCCCTCTGCCCTCTTCCCTCTCGTGCTCTCTGTCTCTCATTCTCTCTCTCTCAAATAAATAAATAAAATCCGTTTTTTTTAAAGATTTTATTTATTTATTTGAGAGAGAGAGAGTGGGGGCGTGGGGCAGAAGGAGAGGGGGAGAATCTCAAGCAGACTCCACACTGAGTGCGGAACCTAGTGCAGGGCTCAATCTCACAATTCTGAGATCATGACCTGAGCCGAAATCATGAGTCAGTTGCTCAACTGACTAAGCTACTCAAGTGCCCCAATCTGCCTTACTTTAAAAGAAAAACTTTAAGGGCACCTGGGTGACTCAGTCAGTTGGGTGTCTGACTTTGGCTCAGGTCATGATCTTGGGGCTGTGGGAATTGAGGCCACGTCAGGCTCTGTGCTCAGTGGGGAGTCTGCTTCTCTCTTTCTCTGTCTGCCCCCCCCCCCGCTTGTGCTCTCACTTGCTCTTTCTCTCTCAAATAAATAAATAAAAATCTTAAAAAAAAAGAAAGAAAAACTTCAAAAATTGTAAAGATGACATATTTCATTTGCAGAAAACTTGAGAAAAAATAGATGAATAATAATAAGAGAATAAAAATCACCTATACGCCTAGCATTCAAACTATCAATTTTAGGCATGTATTTGTGAGAGGGAGGCAGAGTAGAGGTACAGAGCGTGGGGTCTGGATATACTGGGTGGGGTGGGTTCAATTTCCAGCTTCTTCACTCAGTAATGGCATGACCTTGGGGCAGTTATTTAATCTCCTCACGCCTCAACTTCTTCATCATTGTGATGGGAATATTAATAAAGTCCACTTAATTGATTACTATATTATGACAGTTAAGTGAGTTAATACATGTAAAGTGCTTAGAATAGTTCCTGGTGCATAGTAAGTACTCAATAAACGTTAGCTGTTCCAGTTTTTTTTTTTTAAAGATTTTATTTATTTATTTGAGAGAGAGAGAATGAGAGAGAGCACATGAGGGGGGGAGGGTCAGGGGGAGAAGCAGACTCCCCGCTGAGCAGGGAGCCCGATGCAGGACTCGATCGCACGACTCCAGGATTATGACCTGAGCCGAAGGCAGTCGCCTAACCAACTGAGCCACCCAGGTGCCCCTGTTCCAGATTTTTAGTGGAACTATAATTATCATGGTCTTATAGTAGTAAAAAATTAGTAAGAATTTAACAGGGGTAAAAATGTTGGAAAGGAAAAAAGAGTAGATGTGAAAGATATTCTGAGAACAAAGCTGGTAAAATTTGGCAAAGAGAGGGAAAGAGAGCATAGCCGTTAAGGGTCTGGAGTTGTACTATCTGGATACGGTAGCCACAAGCCCCGTGTGGCTACCAAGCAATAAAAATGCAGCTAGTACAGCTGAGGAAATGGATTTTTTAAAAAAGATTTTATTTATTTATTTGAGAGAGAGAGAGAACACAGAGGGAGAAGCAGACTCCCCGACGAGCAGGGAGCCCGATGCGGGGCTGGATCCCAGGACCCTGAGATCACTACCTGAGCTTAAAGGCAGATGCTTAACGGACTGAGCCACCAGGTGCCCCAAGGAAATGGATTTTTAATTTTATTTAATTTTAATTAAAAGTTAAAGCTAAAATGCACACTCAACTAAGTCGCTGAAAAATTGTTAGCTGTGTTTGGAACTACTTGGGTATGTGCCTCTACTTTCTTTCTTTCTTTCTTTTTTTAAGATTTATTTATTTTGGAGAGAGAGGGTGCAAGTGGGGGGAGGGGCAGAGGGAGAGGGAGGGAGGCAGATTCCCCGTTGAGAGTGGAGCTCTCCGGGCTTATTCTCACCACCCTGAGATCACAGCCTGAGCTGAAATCTAGAGTCCCTTGCTTAACCCACTGTGCCACCCAGGCGTCCCCATCTACTTTCTTAACCAGAAATTTTATGAAATCTAAATAGAGACCAAGTGTTTTTGATGAAAATTTAGCATCTGAATTGAGCGATGCGGTAAAGTGTAACACACATACTGGATTTGGAAGACTCAGTACAGAAAAATGAATGCAAAATATCTCAATAATATTGCGTGCTGAAGGTATGTTGAAATGTATTGTTAAAATTAATTTCACCTGAAAAATTTTGATTTCACCTGTGTCTCTATACTTTTTCAAATGTGCCTCCTGGTAATTTTAAAATCTTGTATGTGGCTCGCATTATGTTTCTATGGGCCGGTGTTGGCTTGGTGGTGACGGCTGTTCAAGTTTGTCACCTGTGGTTTAATCCGAGCAACCATTTCAACTGCATTGTCTTGGGCAGGATGCTCATCCGCCTTTGTCTCAGTTTTTTCATTTGGAAAATGGGGATAATCTAGTTTATATCTTTTATGGATTGGTGGGAGGGTTAAGCAAAATAATGCTTCCGGTGCTTTGCAAAATGCAGTGTAGAGTCAGTGCTTAATAAATGTTGTGCTTGTTACTGTTTTATGATCTGCTTTCTGAAAACTTAGGAATGGGACTGAACTCTAGATTACCTTATTCCCTTTTAGCCTATTGAATACTATTTTTAAATAGCTTTATTATTTGTGTAACAATGGCACATTCTTATTCTAGAATATCAGGAAGTATAGAATGCGAACAAGGATGCAAAACTTACCCAATATTTCATAACTGGCTAAAATCACTATAAACACTGTTGCATATTTCCAGACTTCTTTCTATACTTACGGACTTTCTATACTTCTACACATAAATGTATAGCTATAAATATACAATTCTCCATAAATGGGATCATATCACACATGCTGTGTCATAACATATTTTTTTCATGCAATAATTTGCAAGAGACACCTCTGCTAATAAATATAGGTCTAACTTCATCATTTTTAAGGCTACATAGAGTTCTGTAGCACGTATAATATAATCTATTCAACCAACCAATTCAGAAGACTTCTAAATCCTATTACTATCAACGGTACTAAAATGAATGCTTTTGCATATATATTTGTAAACATTTGCTCAATTGTTATCCCGTTAACTCCTTAAGCATGTCCTCACCTTTTCTCATATCTCTGGCAAAACTGTCAGTCCTTTCAAACTTGACAAATCAGTAGGCAACACACACACACACACACACACCTCTGTTTTTGCTTGGTCCATAGCTGAAGGACCCTTCCTGTTTCAAGAAGGACCCCACCTAGAGCTCCCAAGTGACCTCAGAGCATTTCTGGAAGCTATTACTGCAACTGAGAGACAGAATCTTGCTCCTTCTATAGCAAACAATACAAACAAATCCCTATACATCAATCTTTTTTTTAAAGATTTTATTTATTTATTTGACAGAGAGAGACACAACGAGAGAGGGAACACAAGCAGGGGGAGTGGGAGAGAGAGAAGCAGGCTTCCCGCGGAGCATGGAGCCTGATGCGGGGCTCGATCCCAGGACCCTGGGATCATGACCTGAGCCGAAGGCAGACGCTTAACGACTGAGCCACCCAGGCGCCCCTCTATACATCAATCTTGTTTGCTTGCAATCTGAGTTGCTTCTCAGCTGCTTCTCCCTCCACCAGCTGGGAGTGAAAACTCCGCTCTTGGCCACACTGCATCCAGCAACCCTCTCCTCTCTTTCACGTTTCCCCGGGTAGACTCTGGCCCTGGGGAGGAACTGGGCTTGGAAAGCAGACTTGATACTTCCAAATAACCAATGCAGTTGACTTACAAATTTGGTTAACGGTATGAAAGAAAAGCAAAAGATATGACAAGGAGCCCTAATCGTAGATCGTAGATCTGCCCTAGATGGTAGATCGGGAAGGTGAGAGCCAGCCTCTCTGAGGAGTGGGTTTAAGCGGCGAGCGGAATGAAGGCTGTGGAGAAGTTTGGCAGGTGACGAGGAGTGGACAAGTTTGCAGGCAGGAAAGAGTCTGTGCTTAGGAGACAGAGAGAAGGCCAGTGTGGCCAGACAACATAATTTTACAATTGCAAAATGTACATCCCCATTTTGAGGTTTCAAAACTATTAAAGGAAGATATGAGATCTTAAACAGAAGTCCCCGGGGGGCATGGGTTTGTATAAAAATTATTATTTATTTTTACATTATAAGGTGATATAGGTGTGTAATAATAACTCACATTTATTGAGTGCCCCAAGTGACCTACAGGCAGGAACCCATCTGGTCCTTATAAGAACTCTATGAGGTAGGTACTATTAACAGCTGCCTCCATTGTACCCCATCCCTCTCCTCTTGCCTGCTCCACTCTCTTCCGCAGCACCCTCTGCCCTCGGGCATATATTTTACGTACATACATATGTGTACTCACGCACACTTTTTTTAATCGTCCGTATTTTCTGACTAGAATGTAAACTCCGTGAGGGCCGGCATTCTTGCACGTTTTAATCATTTCTACATTCCCAGTGCCTACCACGGAGAGATTAGCCTGCCAGAGGTTACTCGGCTAGGAAGAGAGCAGGAACTCAGGCAGCTGGGCTCTTCCCCACCGTGCTGTTTTCTGCATGTCAGTTCCCATTGTGCAAAGGGTAGAAGCTGAAAAGTATAAGTCCACCCCTAACCCCCGCAAGTCCCCAAAGGCTAACCTCTATCAACTCCTGCTTTGATACATTCTTCTTGAAATGTTTTATGCCCATACAAGCACATCTGTCCATTCTTTTCACTTTCTGTACAAATCAGATCAGAATATGTGTCCTGTTCTGTATTTTACTGTTTTCCTTCCTATAGATCTACATCTTTATTTTTAACCACTACATTGTGACTCATGATAAGCATATGCCGTGACTGACTAAAGCAGACATTTGATGAATGGGTCAATTCCAGTCATTTATATGGTAACAGTGCTGCAGTGAACACCCTCCTGTGTGTATTGGGGCATACTTGTTTGAATCTATCTGTCAGATAAATTCTTAAAAGCAGACGTGGCGGGTCAAACAATCCAAGTGTTTATAGATGTGTGTCAGGTTGGGAGCATGGATTTTTAAAGACAACATTGGTGTTCTCCATCTGCAGTCAGATGGAGGAGGGAGGCCTTGTCTGTGAGGGCTGCCGCCAATTTATTCTCCCCCGGGGAATCACGGAGACCCAGAGGGCCAGGCTGGAAAGCCTGTCGGCTTTATCAAGATGCCATCTTTTCCCAGTCAGGGCAGATGGGCCTGATGGCTAATTTTGCCAGATTTTCAGAAAATAATTTGGTCCAACTCAGAGCTCTTCCTCAGTCTGTATCATTCCTCTAGTAAAGTGATAAAAACTGTGCCGTTTGTCACATTTCTTCTTAAGCTCTCCTTCTATGTCATACCAGATAAAGCACAGAACAGATAATTATAGTTAGTGCTTGACAGCTGCCAAAAAAAAATATATTTTTCATACTTGTTAGCTCTGCGCTTTTCAAAATCTTTTTAAGTCTGAGAACCCTAATGTGAGGTTATCACCCATTCTTCTCCTTCGATTTGACACGTGTTATTAAAGGCATTTTTTAAAAACATTTTATTTATTTATTTGACAGAGAGATAGAGAGCACAAGTAGGCAGAGCGGCAGGCAGAGGGAGAGGGAGAAGCAGACTCCCCGCCGAGCAGGAAGCCCGACGTGGGGCTCAATCCCAGGACCCTGGGACCATGACCCGAGCCGAAGGCAGACGCTTAACCGACTGAGCCACCCAGGTGCCCCTATTAAAGGCATTAAAAAAAAAAGACCCACAGAGCTCTGCAGGGTGAAAAAAATAAATAAACTGACTTTCACAGGCCTAGGATGTGATTTTCTAAATCAGAATTGTACTGATGATACAAAATAAAATGCAAAAACTAGTAATAATAATTGGACTTTAATGTAATAAGCCTGTGTGCTAATTGGAGCATCCCTCTCCTTACCCCATGCACAACATTCAAGGAAAGTTGTTTCTGAATTAGAAAGGCAACTGAAATTGGCTAATTTTCTGCTTGAAATGGATTACTTTGCCTTCCAACCTCAATTATATGAAGATAAAAGAGTGGCTAGTAAGCCACCAAGAGAAAAGATAAAGGAAACATCAAGTATATCTGTTCATCTGACTGGTTCAGATTCTGATAAGGATGGTGCTGGCTCGGGACAACACTTCCGAGAAGTCAGGTGCGCCAAGCCCTGTGCTAAACACAGACTAGATTCTCCATAAATTTTGAATTAATGGGTCAACTTATTTTCCTTGTAAAACATTTTTTTTAAAAGATGAGTGCTAGAGCTTCCATTTGCAAATATTGAGCTGTATAAATCATCCATACAAGAAAGGAAGGGGCTATGATCAAATACAGAGTAAGAAACGGGGTAGCAAGAAGTCAGAAGGAAATAAAGAACTGTGGGGGGAAAAGGCATATTTTTAAAAGAATACATAGAGTTTTTAATCCTGGATTATCCAAAAGACTACTCCCGATTTTTATATTCACCAGCTCGTTTTTCTCAGGTGGAGATAGATTCGGGTAAGTTTCAGAAAAATGTATGATCATGGCCAGTGTGCTTTATTGTCTTTGATGTAATTACCATTTTAGTAAGATGATGAGCAACCAAAGGGAGTTGACATGAATGAAGATGAGCAGATAAAGGTGATACCACTGGGAATATGCAACAGATTGTTAGGAGCTTCTCTGAAAGATGAGACATCCTCTTGATTTTTAGACAATTTAAAAATCTCAGGTTTTTGTTTCTGATTATGACTGATATCACCCCATCGCCATTAAAATCTCTATTTTATACTTGCAGAAACTGAGGACCAAGGAGATTAACAGGTTGGTTCACTCTGGGGAGTGTCATTTAGATATAAAACTGTGACCTCACCAAAAGCTGGTGTTAAAGTGGATCTCAGTGGCCACCCAGACAAAGACATCCTCACCAGCTCCCTAAGATAGCAGAATGAGTGCTTACTGTCAGGTGGGTTTTATTGTTTAACAGTTACAAATGTTTAAAAAAATACTTTTTACCCCAGATAATGAGAGGCTCACTACTTATGGAGCAGACCCCTACAAATGGGGCAAAAAGTATTCTTTTTTATTTATTTATTTATTTATTTATTTATTTATTATTTTTTTTAAAGATTTTATTTATTTATTTGACAGAGAAAGACACAGCGAGAGAGGGAACACAAACGGGGAGTGGGAGAGGGAGAAGCAGACTCCCTGCCGAGCAGGGAGCCCGATGCGG
Source organism: Mirounga leonina (assembly GCF_011800145.1). Lineage (NCBI taxonomy): Eukaryota > Metazoa > Chordata > Mammalia > Carnivora > Phocidae > Mirounga > Mirounga leonina. The sequence goes on along the minus strand of NW_023270447.1, from coordinate 3,520,981 downwards.
GACTCGATCCCGGGACTCCAGGATCATGACTTGAGCTGAAGGCAGTCGCTTAACCAACTGAGCCACCCAGGCGCCCAAAAAGTATTCTTTTTTAAACTTTGTAACTGTGAAGCAACATAACTGGTCACTTGACAGCCCCATTGTTTCTGACACTCGTTTCCTCCAGTGACAGATACTGTTTGTATTGGTACCTGGTCCCAGAGAACAGGGATCGTCAGAGTACTCACAGTTTGAAAACATTAATGGCAGATTTCCTCTAGAGATCATGCGCCACTGTCAAGTTTTCTCCAACAAATACTTACTTTTTTCTCTTATATTTTTAATTCTCTGAAATTTGAAATAATTCATACACAAAGTATTTCTCGAACATCATGGACTGAAAGAGACATGGAAGAATTGTAGGACATGAAACCCACACTGATTGCACTTACGGCCTTTCAAGGAACAAGCAGTTGCAAACAGAGATCAGTGCATGATAGAATGAGGCCAGAGAGGGAGGACCAATGGGCAGAGCACAGCCTCTGGAGACCGGCTTCATATCCTTGGTGAAGCTTCACTGGCTGTCACACTCAGTAATCAAAGGAGCTAGTTTATCATATTTAATTTGAAGGGTTTTTGTGAAAGTAGAAATGAGAAATAAGATATGCACAGTATGACCCATTGTATTTGTTTGCTAGGGCTGGGTGTCTTAAAGCACCAGAAATCTGTTCTCTCATAGTTCTGGAGGCAAGAACTTCAAGTTCAAGGTGTCGTGGTGCCATGTGCTCTCTGATGGCTCTAGGGAGGAATCTTCCTTTCCCTTCCTAGCTGCTTGTGGTTGCCGGCAATCCTTGGGAGTCCTTGACTTGTAGCTGCACCACTTCAATCCCTGCTCCCTTGTCACATGGCCTTCTCCTCGTGTGTCTCTTTGTCTTCACATGGCCTTCTTATTTTTTTTTTTTTTTAAGATTTTATTTATTTATTCATGACAGACAGAGAGAGAGAGAGGCAGAGGGAGAAGCAGGCTCCCCGCAGAGCAGGGAGCCCGATGCGGGACTCGATCCCGGGACCCTGGGATCATGACCTGAGCCGAAGGCAGACGCTTAACCATCTGAGCCACCCAGGCGCCCCACATGGCCTTCTTATAAGGACAACAGTTACTGAATTTAGAGCTCATCCCTACTCCAGGATGACCTTATCTTAACTAATTACATCTGCAATGACCCGATTTCGAAATAAGGTTATACCTTCTAAGGCTCTGAGTGGACATGAATTTTGGAGGGACACTATTCAACCACTACACTGGTGCATAGTAAGTACTCAATAAGTCGAAGTGATTGTGGTTATCAAGAGCCAAAGTGCAAATGAACAGAGAAAAATTATTTCAGTATGGGCTAGAGTGGTTAAGAGAGCTTCTCAAAAGATCTGAGAAAGTCAAGCAGGCTTTAGTGAAGTGGTAACATTTATTTATTTATTTTTAAAAGATTTATTTATTTTAGAGAGAGAGAGCACATGCGTGCATGAGCGGGGTGGGGCAGGGAGGAGCAGAGGGAGAGGGAGAGAGAGAATCTCAAGCAGATTCCCCACTCAGTGGGGAAACCCCACCTCAGCACCCTGAGATCATGACCTGAGCCAAAATCAAGAATTGGACGCTTAACTGACTGAGCCATCCAGGCACCCCTAGAGAAGTGGTAACATTTAGATAAGAACTGAAGGTGTAGGAGGGTCTATCAGGCAGGGAGAACAGAGTATGAATATTTTCACACCAGGGATATTAACCTCGTAAAATCAACTATTAATGAGATAGAAATCTCCTCTGGTCCAACAGGAATTAAAAACTATACTCTTTTTCTGAATGGATAAGCACATATGTTATCTATTGTTATCAATTATCTACTGCTTTAAAACAATTTACCCTAAAATTTAGTGGTTTAAAAAAAAAAACAAGCATTCATGATCTCAGTTTCTTTGGGTCAGGAATTTAGGCCTGGCTGAGCTGGCTGATTCTGGCTCAGAGTCTCTCATGAAGGTACAGCCAAGAGGTCACCTGGGGTTGCAGTCCTCAGAAGCTTGTTTGGAACTTGAGGATCTGCTTCCAAGATGGTCTACTCATGTGGCTATTAGCAGGAACAAGTTCCTCGCACGTGGGGCTCTCTATGGAGCCGCCTGAGTACCCTCATGACATGGCAGCCAGCTTCCCCCAGAGCAGGCAGTGAGAGACAGAGAGCAAGGAGGAAGCCACAGCCCCTGTTACGACTGACTCTCAAAAGTCACACACCATCACTTTCGCCATGTTCTTTCTGTTCATTAGAAGTTAGTCGCTGAGTCCAGCCCACGCTCGGTGGGGGAGGATTAAGCTCTCTCTTCCTCTTGGAGGGAGGAATATCCAAGAATATGGGGGCATATTTTAAAACCACCACATCACAGCATATCATGAAATCATCCATTCCTTCAGCTGTTGGACAAGTTTCCTAAATTTGATGTTCCTATATCTCCATGTTGTTATTATTATTATGTATTAATACAATAATCATTGTAGCCTCTCACAGTGTACCAGACACTGTGCTTGCACCTGGGAATTTGGAGTGGATTGGCCCAATGCTTGCCTTGAAGGAGTTTATAGTCCAGTGAGAAAGGGAATGTGTCATAAATATAATGCACTTATATAAGAGATAAAAGTGAATATAAACAAAAGGCTTGGGGTTTGCACTATAAGAGGGAAACTGCAGAAATCAGAGAAGGCTTTAGGGGTAGGTGGCATCTGAGGGCCTAGTGCAGCATCCTAAGCTTAGTCACTTCCCGGTGTAGAGTAGATGCTGGACAGGTCACTGGGGAGGGACATTCTAGACCAGAAGATGGGAATGTGCAGGGCTATGTATGGGAGAATTTCAGGTTGTCCAGGGTGGCTTTCATGGAAGGGGAAGGAAAGGGAATGGGAAGGTGGATTGAGGCAAGTCTTGGAGGCCCTTATAGAATGTGTTAAAGAGAAAGATTGAACTTGATTATGAATACACAGGAGAAGTTTTCTCTGGAGGGTAGTGAATGCTTAAATAGGTGTTTTGGAGAATAGAAAAAAAGTTGGACCAGAGAAACCAGAGTATCTGTATGTATGAACTCATTCACTCACTCATTCAATTCACCCATTCATTCATTCAACAAACTTTATCGCAGACCCATTATGTGCCAGGCATTGTTTATAGTCTAATAGGATATATACATATATATATGAAATCATCACAGAAATAAAATTACAACTGTGACAAGTGCTACAAAAGGAAGGTACACATATTAGGGGATTTGACTTAAGCAGGAAGTTCAGGGAACTCTTAAGGTAGCCATAACCCAGCTGGGGTCTGAAGGATGTTCAGGAATAATAAGCCATGAGGGAGTAGGAATCAGCACATGCAAAGGCCCTGAGTGAGTACAAAGGACAGAAAGAAGGCCAGTGTATTGTGAGGAGCAGAGAAGGAGGGAAGGAGAACATAGTGAGAAATGAGGTAGGAGAGGAAGGCAATCAAACCGTGAATGGTCTTATTTTAATTAAGTAATTAATAGTGCCTCCACCTATAAGGACTTCAGTTTTCAGGAAATATTCCATCAAAACAGTAAAATCCAAATATAAAATGAAAATTATGATGGGAAAAAATACAATTTAGAATGACAAATCCAGAAAGAATAATTAAATGAATATATGAATACTATATAAGCAAGTGAACTGGAAATTTGACCCTGAGCTCCCTGGTGGCCAAGGTAAAAAATGAAAACATTATAGGACATGTAGTGCTCAGAGCCCATTAAGAAAACACATGAGAAGATTATTTAGCAGGCAGATGCAACAGAACAATGTACTGATGGGCATGCTGGCCATGAGAATGGAAAAGATTAGGAACATCAGAGGAAAACAATGCAGAGAGATTCACTGATTAGTTAATTTAATTACTGAAACTCTGTAGTATCTGTGGATGTTATCTCCCAGTATCTGTGGAGACTATTATGGGACCAGTGATTATTATTTGTCATATATATATGTCGTGTGTGTGTGTGTGTGTGTGTGTGAAGTAGAAATGGAATATAGCCTCTTTTTAAGCCAGGGTAATTTCCTTTGGTCTCAAATTGAAATAGCAGAGTATATGATGTTTAATTACTATCTGTTAACCATTACTGAGGTTGGTACTGCTTGGAGTGGGAGGAAAAAGCAAGATGGCTTGTTGATCAGTGAGTATAAAAATAAAGAAGTAGGAGATTTGTCCTGATTCCTCCTGTGACTGCTAAAAAGCAGGAGGATCATCTCAGGCCTTCCCATTTAAATTAGGGAAAATGGCATCCTGCTTTTAATTTCTTCCGCCCAATTTCACTCTTGGATCCAGGCCACTTCTGCTTTGGCAAAGCAAGAGGTGCTGATGTGAACTGAGTTCCCAGTGATGGGGCCCCAGGCTCGTCCCAGGGGAACCTTTCCAGATTGCTGTATGCAGTGGCTGCCAGAACCCCAGGCGCTGTCAGGTGCCTGGCTGTAGGTGGGGGGATGTGGAAGGGGAGCAGAGGAACCCTGATACCAATTTTAGTACCGCATAAAGGCTTCCATTTTCTACCTTGTAGCAGAAGCCATCAAAAAAAATGAGCTCAGGCAAATGGCTTGAAGTTGAGCATTCTGCTTTGGACCCTGTTATTTCTTCCGGCTCCCCTTCCCCCCACCCCCAGCCCCACCTCTCTTTCTCACAATGGACAATATTACAGTTTCCCAAAGGAAAACATCGCAGGCGGGTCAGCGGCACCGTTCCCTCCTCTTACTTTAGCTTCAGGTTTTTGCAGATTTTCCACTAGAAAGCCTCACAACCTCCTCCAGGCAGAGCCCGGCGGTGGAATGCTGGTTTGGGCCTCATGCAGGCCTTCTGCACCTCCCAGGGTTGGCATCATCAGGCTGCCACCCTCGTCTGCCACCAAGACCCTCAGAAAGAAAAGTGACTTCCTTTAAGAACCAGGTCATCCTTGCAAAGGGTTGCTGAGTCCTGGCCCCCTGTCCCGTTCACAGGTGGCCTCTATGACGGCTTCCTCGGTTTCCGGGTAAGAAGCCGGGATCTGTTCGGTTTGCTGCATCTCCGGTTCTGGTCTTTTCTCCATGAGTGTGTAGATGAAGTTCTGCAGAGCTAGTCGGTTCCACCTTTATCCTTACTTCATGCACCTTGGAAGCCCTCTGGCAACTTTCAAAGCATCTTGCCCACCTCATCCCAGAGAGGACTGTCAGTTCTCCTTTCCAGGTAGAAAGTCCTCGGGGGTGTGTTATCAGAGCTTCTCCCAGGGATGTCCCATCATTTCCAGCAGAGGAAAGAAACAGGAAGAAAGGGTTCAGATTTAAGTAATTACCTCCAGGCACTCTCTCTCCTCCCTCCTTTTTAAAAGTACTGGGGTAATGTAATTTCTCAGCATAAAAAATAGTAACAGTGGTTGGAATTGGAAGGTGAGGTTTCTGGAAATCCTGCAACTACATAGGTGACACCCCTCCCCAAAAAAAGACCAAGCCAATCTCTCAGTCCCCACCCACTCTCGACTTCTCCTGGCCAGCTTCCTGGTTTAGTGCAGGGGCTCCCAACTGCAGCTGGTATCAGCGGCATGGGGAGGGCTTCCTACAACCCAGATTGATGGCCCCACCCTAGAGGTTCTAATTCAGCAGGTCAGTGAAGAGCCCTAAGAATTTGCCCTTCTAACGCAAACTTATTGGGCCTGGTGGTCTTGGGACCACACTTTGAGAACCACTGGTTTGAATGTGATGGAAAGGATAGAGCTTTGAAGACAGGTGGGTTTGGCCTTGAGTCCCAAACCTGCCTCTTACTCACCAGCCATATGACGGGACATGTGCCTGAGCATCTCTGAACTAATTTCTTCATTCTTAAAATGGGGTAAATAATATCTACCCCCTAGTTCATTGATGTAATATGTATTTGTTGTATGAGTATTGCAGTACCACATTCTAAGTTGGGCAGCAGGGACATGACAATGGATGAGCCAGTCTTTGATGTGAAGGACTTGGGGTGTTTGTGAAGATTGACAAGATAAAACTGGCAAAGGTCGAGGACCCTGAGAGATGCCTAATAAATATTCACTTCATTTCCCTCATAGATAGGAGGTAACATGATCCTGCTTTTAATTTTTTTGGGGGGGCGGGGCAGGGGTCTAAGAAATCACTCAAATTTTATAGGTTCTCTTTGTCTAGATAGAAAATTTGAGGTAAAGGGGCACCTGGGTGGCTTAGTCGGTTAAGCATCCGACTCTTGATTTCGGCTCATGTCATGGTCTCAGGGTCCTGAGAACAAGCTCTGCATGGGGCTCTGCACTGAGTGTGGAGCCTGCTTAAGATTCTCTCTCTCCCTCTCCCTTTGCCCCTTCCCCCACTCACACTCTCTCTCTCAAAAAACCCCCAAAAACCAAAAACCCAAAACCAAAAAAAAAAGTCTAAAAAAAAAAGAAAATTTGAGGTATGTACCTTAGAGTACTCCCTATGTCCTCCAGCACCTCTGAATGTGACCTTATTTGGAAATAGGGTCTTTGCAGATTGTAGTCAAGTTAAGATGAGGTCATTAGGGTGGGTTTATTCCTATATGACTGGTGCCCTTATATAAAGAGGACATTTGGATACAGACACAGACACACACACACACACACACACACACATAGGGAAAATGCCATGTGAAGATTGGGGTTATGCTGCCACAAACCAAGGAAATCCCAGGATTGTTGGCCATCACCAGAAGCTAGGAGGGAAGCATGGAACAGATTCTCCCCTTCTTGTCCCATAAAATGAAAACTGTACTGGTGCCCATATATGCCAGAACCGCCTTGATCATATTTATATCTCCTTACCCTATCTGTAGTAAATATTTTTAGCGGAATTACTCTGAGGTAAAGCAAGAAAACATCTCAAAATACTATGGTGAGGGCATAGGGTTGGAATAAAGAGAGAGGGGGTAGAAAGAAGCAAGCAGGGGCCAGGGAATAAAGTGCAGGGAATCTGGTGCGGACCCTGAGGGCAACAGTGGGGCAGTGGGACATTCTGTTCTGCAGTTCAGATGGGTCACTCTGGCTGTGGCCTGGAGAGTGGCTTGGAGGAAGGAAGGGAGCAAAGCCTGGGAGACCAGTGAGGAGGCTCCTCTAGGCAAGAATAATTGTGTTTTGACTTCATTGGTAGCAGTGTGGATGGAGAGAGGTGGACTGATTCGAGAGATATTGTGAAGGTAGAAAACACACTTCCTGGCTTGAGCAGAGGCTGAATGTAGCAGTTTCAATTTCAGAGCAGAAAGACAATGCCAAGACTGGTATCTTTTTTTTTCAAGTGTTTGGAATTTATTAAATATTTTAAAGAAATACGTAAAACTAAATATTGAAGCATTTCAAATGCACTTTCTATAACACATCAAGTAAAATGTACATTTATAAAAATATAAACATTATTATCATTCTAATATAAATTGTTAGCAGATAAAATTAATGAAAAGAAAGTATTATTCCATAAACCCTGAAGACCAGTATTGCCACCACAGGTGGATGATGTTATCTTTCAGTTAGGTATGGAACACCAGTGGGGGAGAGGAGTTGAGAACTATTTTTAAATGTTGGATCTGATGTGCCTGAGGAATACCCTCATAGGCAGTTAAAGATAAGGATCAGGAGCTCCAGGGTAAGGGCTGAGCTCAAAGTATAAACCTGGAATCATCAGTCCATGAAGGCAATCGAAACTTTGGAAATAGCTTTGTGTAAGAGATTTGAACTGAGCTTTAGGAAAGCCTAGGATTTTTTTTTTTTTTTAAGATTTTATTTATTTATTTGAGAGAATGAGAGACAGAGAGCACGAGAGGGAAGAGGGCAGAGGGCAGAGGGGGAAGCAGACCCCCCGCTGAGCAGGGAGCCCAATGTGGGACTCGATCCCGGGACTCGAGGATCATGACCTGAGCCGAAGGCAGTCGCTTAACCAACTGAGCCACCCAGGCGCCCGGAAAGGCTAGGATTTTAATTGAACTAGAAAACACAGATGTAGAAGGATGGATTTACAAGAGGAAGAAAAGAGCAAAGCCAAGAACGCTACGGATACTGTTAGCGGTGTGCTGGTCAATGTTTAACAACTTGCTCTTCAGAGGTGAAGGGAAATCCTGGTTTATCGTGTTTGCTGATTTCCAGGGTATAAATGCTCCCATCAGAGTCGGTGTCAAGCTCTCAGTGTCACTGAGCCTGGGGTTGGGAACGGCTGAACACAATCAGCTGAGGGGAGCTCCTGCTGTGAGCCAGTGAACGTAGCCCGCAGCTAGACACAGTCCTAATGGAGAGGGAGGATTCTGTCCAGGGGTAGTGTTGGATAGTGTTGGATACGTTTAAGAGATAAAGTGGACGGCTAGTGTGGCTGTGAAGACAGATAACAAGCAAGTGTTGACGAGGATGTGGAGTAATTGAAACCTTCATGCAGCTGGGAATAGAAAACAGCGGTTGGGCAGTTTTCCGAGAAGTCAAACATAGAGTTACCATAGGACCGAGCAATTCCACTCCTAAGTATATTTCCAAGAGAACTAAAAACACGTTCACACCAAAACTTGTACATGGATGTTCATAGCAGCATTATTCACAATAGCCAAAAAGTGGAAATGTCCCAAATGTCCCAGTGATGAATGGATAAATAAAATGTGGTATATCCATACAGTGGAACATTGTTGGGCCATAAAAAGGAATTAGTACTGATACATGCTATCACATGGATGAACCTCGAAAACACTATGCTGATTAAGAGAAACCAGATACAAAAAGCTGCCTATTAGGGGTGCCTGTTTGGCTCAGTCAAAAGAGCATGAGGCTCTTGATCTTGGGGTCATGACTTCAAGCCCCACGTTGGATATAGAGATTGCTTAGATAAAATTAAAAAAAAAAAAAAAAAAAAAAAACCACAGAGGGCCACCTATTGTATAATTCCATTTATGTGAAATGTCAGGACTAGGTAAAGCCACACACACACAAAGTAGACTGGTGGGTGCCAGGGGCTGGGGGAGGGGAAGATGGAGAATGATTGCTGATGGGTAAGAGTTTGAGGACTCTTAACCCCCAGTTTGAGAAACAGTATTCTAGGAGACTGTAGTGCTGCAGCCATTCAGATATGTTTGCTCCATTGGTGCTATAGAAGGTCTTGTTGACTTGGCCCTCCAGGCTGGAAGTCTGTCCTCCAGGTTCAAAATTCTCCGTCATAAGCAGCTAACACATCTGAACACTAAGCTGTCCTTGGAGAGTTTTGCATATGTCAGTACCTAGTTGCCCAGTTTCTTTCATGCATGATTAAAAGCTCAGGTGAAAAAATTTAATGGAACATTTTGATCTCATTAAAAAAACCAAGAAAAGCACATCTTTGAAATATAATCTCATAAAGCCCTGCCTTGTAGACAGATGTGTGTACCAAGCTCTCACCTATCAGAAACGGATTGGAATTTATAAAGGGACATTTTGTTTCCTGGTGACAAAGCCATTTCAATCCTAGGGATATTTACAAGCAATACGGAAAAGCTCTCTCCACCTGACAGGCCGGCTGCAGGTACCAAGTGTCTAAATGTCAGCGACCAGCCTTTCTCTTGGAGAGATTAGCTTTGGGGGGGGGGGGGTTGCTGGGGGAGAAAAAGTGGGAAAAGGACAGATGTTATTTCATATGTATGAGCAGACTGGGATCAGAGGGTGAGTCGGGGCAGGCGGTAAACAGCAAGGGGAAACCAAGGGGGGCTCTAACTGTCGTTGTCATCATTGCTGTTAGGCCACAAATGTCTCCTTCCTCATGGCCCTATTGTCAGAAAGAGGAGGGAAGAGCCTGAGCGCCCCCTCCGTGAGCTCTCCCCAGGCGGGGTCATAGCAGTAGCTGGCTTTGTTTTCTTTTTTCTTTTGTTAGCCAGTTTACTAAGAGCTTTCCTGAGCATAAGCTCCTAACTGTCCCGAGAATTTGATGTTACTCAGTTTGGGTACGTGGGATCTATTTAATCATCTTATAAACAGACAAATAAATAAAATAAATTATGGGGCCTCGGCGTGGCTCAGTCAGCTGAGCAACTAACTTTTGATCTCAGCTCAGGTCTTGTTCTCAGGGTTGTGGGTTTGGGCCCAGCGTGGAGCCTACTTAAAATAATAATAATAATAAGTTAATTTAAAAATCATCTTAGCAGGGAGTTGTCATCTGTGTTTTATGGGCACAGGGAGATTTAACAACTGGTCCCCGGTTATGCAGTTTGGAGTGAGAGGACAAGGTGAGAGTCTGGATCTTTGGGCTCTAATCAAGAGCACCTTGCACAGCTCCAGAACCTCTGTAGAGTCTACCTTTTCCCCATCATGCAGTCATTCAACAAATACTTAATGATAGCTACTATGTGACAGGCACTGTTCTGGGCACTTGGGCTGTTATCAGTGAACAAAAACAAAGCTGCCTCTTCTTAGGGAGTTTGCATCTGATCTGAAGTGAGGGCAGGGGCAGAAATAGACAATCAACATAATTAATAACTAAGTTATAAAGTGTGCTGGAAGGTGGTTATGTGTATGGAAAAAAGAAGTCACTCAGGATTTGAGGATCAGTGGGGTGGAGGGGATTGGATTGTAAATAGGGAAGTCACAGCAGTAGGGATAATATCAGGGGCACTGGTGGGGGCTAAAAGGGAAGATGCACGTAAAGTGACCAGCCCAGAGCCCGGAGCAGGGGTGCTCATCGGTGCTCACTAATGGTGCCTGTCATCACCACACCAATTCTGTGTGCCTATTACCCTGGCAGTGTCTCCCAGGAACCCCCAGGCCAAGGCTGTGCCCAAAATACATAGGCAGCTCAGGTTCCAGACAGGTTGGACAGCAGGGTCAGGGTCGTGCCTGGCCCAGGGCATGGTGGCACAAACTGCCCGAGCCGGATGTAAAGACTCGGTATCCGGTTTTGCCCAATGTGTCCACAGCCAGACCAGCAGGGCAGGTCCTGCCGGGGTGACCGAGCACCGTCCCTGCTGTTTTTGACCAAAATGGAAGCTGAAAACCCAGAGCGGAATAGAAAATGCTGAAAGAAGGGGCAGCATAAGGCCAGGGCTCCCCCATCTCCTTCAGGCTGGGAGCCCCAGGGCTCCCGGCATCCTTGTTGCTAAGCAAGAGCACACAGATTGAGGACAGCCAGCAGGGCCCAGCCTGCCTGGGGTCTGTTTGCTTTGGCTGCTGCTGGGTCTGGTGCCTGTTCTGGGGGAGAGGCTGTGTCACTTGCAAGGAGAGGAAACACCTGACTAGGAGCGTGATTGAGGGAAGGCCACAAAGACATCCTCGACTCTGCCTCCGTGCCTGCAATTCCACCTTGAGCCATTTGCTCCTTCAAGCAGAGTTTGGGGTGTCAAAATTTGGTTAAAACAAAATCTTCACTGAGAAGAATGAAAATGTAAGATTTTAGAAAAACAAAACAAAACAAAACACAGCATTGCTTCGTTCAAGCGGGGGAATCCCCACTCGCCTCCAAAAGGGCTTTCTAAACCCCTAGACTCTGGACCATAATTTGAAAATCCTTGACTTAAATTATTTCAGCCCCCTGTTAAAAAGTAAACAGCCTTTCTGGGGCAAAATAGTAAGCTATTTTTTTTTAATTTTATTTATTTATTTGAGAGAAAGAAAGAGAGAGAGAGAGAGAAAGAATGAGAGGGAGGAGGGTCAGCGGGAGAAGCAGACTCCCCGCTGAGCAGGGAGCCGGATGCGGGACTCCATCCTGGGACTCCAGGATCATGACCTGAGCCGAAGGCAGTGGTTTAACCAACTGAGCCACCCAGGCACCTAATAGTAAGCTATTTTTAAATTACTAATTTTATGACAGATTTTCATGGTTTTCTGCTGGGAGAGAGGGGTGGTGGATCACAGACTCCTTTGAGGATCTGATGAAATCTATACACCCTCTGCCCAGGAAAATGCTCATACCTGCCATTCTGCATCTCGTTGTATCAGGGAAGTGATCCATGGGCTGTAGATTAAGGATCTCTGTCTTGTGGGACATTTGTTTACCTGATTTGCTTCCAAATAGGACAAACACTTAAGTCTTAAGGCATAGAAGGGTGATTTTGAAAGAGGGAGAGAAGAAGGGGAAAAAGATCTAGACCAGAATCAGAATCTTGGGGATGGGGGCGCCTGGGTGGCTCAGTCGTTGAGCATCTGCCTTGGACTCAGGTTATGATCCCAGGGTGCTGGGATCGAGCCCCATATTGGGCTCCTGGCTCAGTGGGGAGCCTGCTTCTCCCTCTCCCTCTGCCTCTCCCCCTGCTCATGCTCTCTCTCTGTCTGTATCTCTGTGTCTCAAATGAATAAATAAAATCTTAAAAAAAAAAAAAGAGTCTTGGGGATGGAGCCCAGGAATCTGTATTTTTAACACGACCTCCAGGCAGTTGTGATGATCAGATAGACGTGAGCACCTGAGGTCTGGAGGTGGTATGTCTACGTCCTAGGGTCCAGGAGACACTGCTACTGAGTTAGCAGTCCTTTTGAGAGTGAGGAGAAGGGAGGGAGAGAGGGAGAAGTTCTGCTGCTCTCCCCAGTCTGATAGGCTGGAGAACAATAGGAAAGATCCTGTGTTCATAATGGGAAACTGAGGTCACTGTGCCCCTGAGCCTCAGCCAGACCATTCATCCAAAACTTGAATGAGGGCACTCCAAAGCAAAAAGAACAAAGAACAGGAGTTCATCCTGTTAGGATTAGGCCTAAGAGAAAATTTCATTTGGGACACTGATGTTCAAATTCTGATATTTCTCTGTGGTTTTCCATGTTCCATATGCCGTCTTTCCCAGCAAAGGTTAGTGTCTCCTTGATAGTCAGGATTGTTTCATGGGATTTGCTCCCATCTGAGTCAGGTGCTTTCCAAGCAAAGAAGCATTTGCCACTGAGTCTACAAATACCTGTTGATCCCACTGTGTCAAGCTTAGGGTGTTTGCCTGGCCTACTCTGCCCCCATCCTGACATTCCCTCCAGAGGACCTGTTTTTCAGGGATGGCAAAGAGTAGGGGATGAGTCTGCAGCTGGGGGAAGAGCAGGAGGCGGCCTCCTCCAGACCCCAAGGCCTATAGTCAAAATCCAGGTTTACTTAAGAACCTGTTCCTTGATGCAGGCCCTGTCCCAGCCAAGACAAATGCAAGTCGTGTTTATCTTCTGCTTCCTTGGTGGTTGTGGCTTTCTGCAACAGGGACTTGGTGATACTCAGATTTAGGGTATGAGAGCCCCTGCTTGGCTCTGTCTATCCTGCCTGTGGCAGGGGACGTATCCCCTTCTCCCCCCATTGCTGTTGGCAGTGATTCCTCACCCTGTCAATGTTTTACGCAAGTGTAGCCGTTTATCCAATTCGAAGAGTGAAGATTTGTGCATTCCAGTGTAAAAATAAAAAATAAAAATAAAAATAAAAAATAACTTCCAGAAGGGAGGAATAGGTGAAAGTAAATGGGGAGTGGGCACAGGTAGATGAACAAGAATGGCAGAAATTAAGTATTGAAACTGGGGGATGGGGGTCATTATATTCTGTTTTTAAAAAGTAAATATTTGACATTTGCAACAATAAAAAGTAAAAAAAAAAAAAAAAAAAAGGACTTGGAGATGTCTGTTTTTGCTTACAAATCTCCCTCCCTGATCAAGAACCTTAAAGAAACTCATACTCTTTACCCTAGTAAATTCCACTTCTGGGAATGTATCCAAATCAAATAATGAGAGATACACAGAAGGCTTCATAGTAGTGTTATTTAAAATAAGGAAAAAGTTGGACAAAACTCAGTGTTAAAGGAACTGCGGTACAGCCATTAAAGACACGGGAAAGTGCTTGTGACCAAAATTGTAAAAAAAAAAAAAGTCAGAGTACAGAACTCCAAACTGTATGATCTTCATTTTGTTTTCAGAAATGCATGTGCACGTATAGAAAAGGACTCTGTAAAGAAATGCAATTGTATGTTTGAAGTAGTGATCTCTGCTTGCTGGGCTTGCAGTCAATGTTTACTGTCATTTTAATTGTAGTCTGTATTTTCATCTTTTCCGCAATGAACATGGATTACTTTGATAATTATTTTAAAAACTGAGCAGTGCCATTTTGAAGGAAGCAGGGGGCAACGGTGGAAGAGAGGACAGATTACCGTGCAGGATCCGGCCATAGAAGAATAAGATATCAGAAGCAGAAGAAATCGTAGAAATGGTCTAAGTTCAACCTTCTCAGTAAACTGAGAACATGTGGCCAACCGGACTGGGGAAATGCCCTGGCAGGAAGAAGGTCAGAGAAACAATGGACCTCACAGCCACCCGATCACCCAGTGCCTCTCCCTCTGACAGTCTTGCCCGACCCTCTCTGTCTAATGGGCCCTGCTGTCACAAAGATTACTTCGAAGGAGTGAGGTTAATGTCTGGCCTTGTCATGGCTTTCAAACCACCATGAGTTGGAAAAGAAACAGTGTGGTTCCATGGTTAGTGTCAAGTTGGCCTCAGAAACGTGTTATAGCCTTTGCCAGAGTCTTCAGACATGGCCTTAGTCCATTTGGGCTGCTCTAACAGAATACTGTAGCCTGAGTAGCTTCAAGGGCAAACATTTCTTACTCATGGTTCTGGAGGCTAGGAAGTCCAAGATCAAGGTGATCAGGCGTAGGCAGATCCAGTGTCAGGGGAGAGCACTCTGTCTGGTTTGCAGATAACCTTCTCACTGTGTCCTCTCTTATACGAGACTCTGTTCCTCTCATAAGGATACTGATCCCTTCATGGGGGCTCCAGCCTCATGTCCTAATTACCTCCCAAAGGCCTCACCTCCAAATACTATCATATCAGGGCTTCACCATATGAATTTGGGGGAGGGGGACACAAATATGCAGTCCATAACAGATATCAAAACCTTCTCTGGAGAAAGTGGGGGCAAGCAAGAACGTGCAAGGATAATTAATTATAGAGGATGGCAGAAGACCAGAAATTTGCCTACTTACATACATGTTTATGATCTGTCTCCTCCCTGCCCCGTACCTGCCAGCAGACTCCCCACCACATACGCATCTGCACTCCGTGAGAGCGGCGACCTTCTCAGACACCACTGCTTCCCCAGAACTTAGCACAGAAGGGGCCCTCAGGAACCTCTTGTCGAATGAGGAATGAGTGAACACCATTTTCCTAGAATGTGGGAGACCTGACATGTTCCAGGTTAACAGTGTTTCCAGACTTTAAACATTTTAATTCCAAAAGAGCAGAATGTTTAAAAAACAGTATTTTTCGGGGGCACCTGGGTGGCTCAGTCATTGAGCGTCTGCCTTCGGCTCAGGTCATGATCCCAGGGTCCTGGGATTGAGCCCCACGTTGGGCTCCCTGCTCCATGGGAAGCCTGCTTCTCCCTCTCCCACCCGCCCCCCGGCTTGTGTTCCCTCTCTCGCTGTGTCTCTCTCTCTGTCAAATAAATAAATAAGATCTTTAAATAAAAAAACAAAAAAACCCCAATATTTTTCGGCACTTCATGTTGATTTTGCACAACTGCAGCACGATGGTTTCAAGGGCTGTCGGTAGCAAGCACATAAGCACCAGGGGACCGCCAGGGATGGGCATATCTAGTAGAGACTGTCATGATGTCCGCTCTGTCTGTTGTCTTCCGCTCCTTCCTCCACTCCTCCCTCTTGGTGTCTTTTTAATTTGGCCAATAGATATACTTTTCTCTGGGGGATATTTCTTTTTTTTTTTTTTTTAAAGATTTTATTTATTTATTTGAGGAGAGATAGCGAAAGCAGGAACACAAGCAGGGGGAGTGGGAGAGGGAGAAGCAGGCTCCCTGCCGAGCAGGGAGCCCGATGCGGGACTCGATCCCGGGACCCTGGGATCATGACCTGAGCCGAAGGCAGTCGCTTAACCAACTGAGCCACCCAGGCGCCCCCTAAGCTTATGTCTTGAATGGTGAAATTCTCCAAGTGTAGCTCAGATTTGAAACAGCTGCAGCAGACCCAACCACCTTGGAGGGTGGAAGTATCCCCAAGTGACATGAAGTAAATTAACACATATTGAAAGGGGAATTTTCTAAGGCTAGGAATCAACCATTTTCCCAGCAAACCTCCTACCCAAGTGGGACCCAGGGGACACCAAATGAAAGGCGGCGAAAAGAAACAGACTTGGCCTGTGTGTCTCCAAAAAGCCAAATGCAGTCCGAGTGAACTGAAATGATCTGCCCAAACAGATTAGGTATTTTAACACCAATTCTCAGACCTCAGAAGTGAGTCTGCCTCCTGGCAGACAACCAACACTGTCTTATTTAATTTTTAGATCTGGCTATTAAATGTGGCCCAGTGGGAGCTGGTGTTTGGACGTATGAAGGTGGCGGATTTCGGGTGGGAAGGCCCGGGTTCCAGCTCAGTGACTTACCCGCTGTGTGAACTCGGACAGGCCATTTCACCTCCTTGAAAGTGTTTTCTCACCTGTACAACGAGGGAAAACTCCTGCTCTGCTTGCCTTATGGGGAATTTGAAGATCAAATGAGACCGTGTTTGGGAACTGTGAAATCACTATGCGGATGACCAGCATAATTATGCTCACAGGCAGAACATCAAATCCCTTCTGCCTGGTTCACTCAATTCTGCATTTAATTTACACACTGTGGATTTTAACCCTCATTCTTCTTCTTTTTTTTTAAGGATTTTATTTATTTGAGAGAGAGAGAATGAGAGAGAGAGCATGAGAAAGGGGATGGACAGAGGGAGAAGCAGTCTCCCTGCTGAGCAGGGAGCCCGATGCGGGACTCCATCCCGGGACTCCAGGATCTGAGCCGAAGGCAGTCACTTAACCAACTGAGCCACCCAGGCGCCCTTAAGCCTCATTCTTGCAGGAAAGCCCTTTGGGGAGTATCATTTCAAGACCTGGAACTGCTATATGTGTAGTTGCCCTATTCATCTCAGAGTCCTCTGAGATAAGGAAAAGACTGGAATTATGGGGAAAAATAGACCCAGAGAGGGGCGCCTGGGTGGCTCAGTCGTTAAGCGTCTGCCTTCGGCTCAGGTCATGATCCCAAGGTCCTGGGATCGAGTCCCACATCTGGGCTCCCTGCTCCGCGGGAAGCCTGCTTCTCCCTCTCCTACTCCCCCTGCTTGTGTGTCTGCTCTCACTATGTCTCTCTCTGTCAAATAAGTAAATAAAATCTTTAAAAAATAAAAAAATAAAAAAAAAAAGAAAAGAAAAATAGACCCAGAGAGACAGTAGCCCAAGGGCACAAAGGATTGCCATCCTGCTATTTCTTTCCTAGAGGAAACTGACATCTAAGTCCAAAGATTCTCATCAAAACTTAGGCTCACAGTTCCCCCAATTTTCCCCTTCTTTGCATCTTCTCCCTGTGGATGAAAATGCTGAGTTTGTGTGTTGTTATCTTGAACCCTACTGGACACAACACTTAGTAACTCTAATGATTGGGCATAAAATATATATCTGGTAAATATTTATAATAGAGGGAAATAAAATCGTTCTCTTACCATCTTAAGTTTCTGAGACTACAGCTCGAGAAACGACACGTTCACCTTATTTTCCACAAGTCTGAGGTGCCATTGCTTCTAAGACCCACCATTTTTTAAAAAATATTTTATTTATTTATTTGACAGAGAGAGACACAGCGAGAGAGGGAACACAAGCAGGGGGAGCGGGAGAGGGAGAAGCAGGCTTCCCGCTGAGCAGGAAGCCCGATGCGGGGCTCGATCCCAGGACCCTGGGATCACGACCTGAGCTGAAGACAGACGCTTAACGACTGAGCCACTCAGGTGTCCCTAAGACCCACCATTTTTTACGCACTGCAAAGAGAGGAAAAGCTTTATCAGTTAAAATATGACACAGTGCTTTCTCATTGTGTCAGTTGTGATTTCACAGATGTTAAAATGTGAAAGAAATATGCACCTTAGAACAGATGAAATGCAGTGTGTTTACCTCTTCCAAAAGGTAAAGTTTTCTTCTTTTGGTTCTGATGCATTCTTAGATTAACAAACTTCAAAAATGGTCTCATTTTTGGTCTCTGCTCCTTGCGTTTACACGTGGTATGCAATCATGCTTTTAGGTGGGTTGAAGGGGGACATTAAATCTGTTTTTCTTATGGATACTATAGTACCAAGTACTTTGGCACTTGAATATATAGATTTAGGTAAAGGCGACTCATAAAATACTTGTCAGAGCCCAAATTACATTAATCTTGTGGTCTGTCACTTATTACAAGATTTAAAAGAGGAAGAAATGTTTAAGGGCATGGGATGCATCTATTGTGGTCTTTTTTCCTGCCACACAGTGCTTTTTATTATTTTTGTTGTTACTATTATTCTATGTAACGCTTGATTTGGCGGTTTAGTGACTGTTGTTTAGGTTATTCTTGGTTCAGGAAAGCGACTGAACTGTGAGTTTCCCACTGCACAGAGAAATTAGGCATGAACAGGTTCAGATGATTAGAGCTGCCTGGGTGGAAATAATGATGTTTTCATAAAATGCAAGGTGGGAATTTGGAGTCTTTCTGCGCAGAAGGGAGTATGAAGAACAGGGAAATACAGCTTCTGTGACAATCCTGTGCACGTTTTTCATGGACCAGAACTTGCTCATAATTCTACTGTTGGGGACAAGAAAAACCGCACCTGTTTCTAACTCGTTCTGTAGTTACCTTCTCACCTTACTCTGGCCTATCAGGTCATTCCTCATACACAACAGCCAAGAGAGTCAACACACAGAAGAGATTTCTAAGGACTAGACCATGGCCGGGTGGAGAGGAAGGATCCAAGTCATTGCAGCTCCTGTAGGCTTCCTAACAAGCCTTTGGGCACCATGATCCTTGCTCCCTGCCTGGGAGGAGGAGGGTATGGGGGCGGGGCGGGGCTGGCGTGGTACTACGTTGGCGAGCGTCGGTAGCCGTCATGCTGGGTGGGCAGCGGGTGGAAAACTATTAATGTTTGGTCACCGCTCACCCACATCTCGCCCACCTTTGTCTCCCCTGCAGTCGGAGTACCACTACGAGTACACCGCGTGTGACAGCACGGGATCCAGGTGGAGGGTCGCTGTTCCGCACACGCCGGGCCTGTGCACTAGCCTCCCCGACCCCGTCAAGGGCACCGAGTGCTGTAAGCGGTCGTGCGTCTCGCCCTTGGCCTCTGCCCCAAGCCTCCTGCCATCGGAGCCAAGCCCTCCTTGATGGTGCCGCTGGCTTAAGGAATCAGATCTCTCCCTCAGTTAGCCCTCCACCCCTTTGAGCTTTGGCGCAGGGATGTTATTTCATGGCTGCAAACTGGGTATCTAAAGTTGCTTTTATTTTCATTCTTCTTTTAATTGAAATCTCATCAGGGGATAAAGGATGAGCAACTCCAGCTGTGTGCCGCTCAGATCTTTCTTTTTTTCCCAGTTTGCATCCATTTGCTTTTGTGCCTGTGCCGAGCTCTCCAATCTACACTCCCCAGCCACAATCAGTCATTAGGAAAGACTGTGATTTGCTTTTGTTCTTGAAAAGGAAACCAGACAAGATGAATTTCTGCAGAGACAGATCTTTAAACTGCACCGGGCATCGCCTCAGGGGATGAGAATCTTCCCCAGCGGTGGAGCTGCCGTGCAGTCGGGGAGACTGTGACCTGTCTGCAGCCCCACCCCCACCTCTGTGACTCTGTCGTCCCAACTTTTCCACAGCTGGCAGCTACTTCCCCTCCACTGTTCTTTCTAGAAATGCAAAGGGGTAACACTAGGGACTAGAGTCAAAGAATACTTGAAGATTTGGAAAGGAGATGGGGGACATTTACATTCTAAAAAAAAAAAAAAAAAGCTTGCCTAGTGCCTGGTTCAGTCAGAGAGCAAATAAATGCCTGTTAAATTAATGAGCTGATATTGCTAAGATCTGAGCAGGACCAAGGTGTGACTAATGCTAACCAAGGAGCCATCTTCAGGTAACTCGGCCAACTCAGTTGAGCTCCTCCTGTGTGCATGCCCTGTGACCCACAAAGAGACATAAGGCACAGTCTCTGCCTTCCGACACCTGCTGTCTGCTGGCAGAAGCAGACATTCATGCATCCATTCATTTCTTCAGCAAACCTTAATGGAGCCCCCGCCATGTCTGTGCCAGTCACTGAGCCACTGTCCCTGGAGGAGCCCAGAGCCTAGAGGGAGGCACACATCAGTACGATGTGTTAATATGAGATGCAGAAGAATGGGAGTTACGGATGCTTAGGGATCAGGAAGAGCAAACTTGGGCAAAAAGTTTGCAGGTGGAAAAACACCAGACACATTCAGGGAAGAACATGTGGTCTGGGGCAGGGGCAACACAAGGAAGGTGACGGAGAGGGCTGCGGCGGAGAAAAGCCTGTAGGGGGAGATCAAGCTGGAAAATTAGGTTGAGGGAAAATTATGGAAGGCTTAGAATGCTTGGCTGAGAGCTTAATTCTATAACCAAAGAGGAGTGCGTATCAGTGTTTTAAAAAGAGACCTCAGACCACAGAATGAGCAAAAAACCGGAAACAGGGAACTAGTTAGGGGGACTCTGCAGTGGTTGAGCTAATAGGCATGAGAATCCCGACCATGATGGTGGCAGTGGAACCAGAAAGGAGACAGAGGCCAGAGACTCAAGGCAGGAAATCCGTGGCTGAAGGGCTGGGCACCGTTCAGAGGGGTCAGCACGAGAGGCCATGGTCTCCTCCACTGGAGAGCTCTCAGAATGGCCGAGGGTTTCCCTTAGCAACTGTCAGGGACAAGCCCAAAGTCCCTCAGCAAGGCAGAGTTCCCACAGCCCTAAATCTTTTTTTTTTTTTTAATAACAGCTTTATTGAGATATAATTTGTATGTCATAAAATTCACCCCTTGAAAGTGTAAAGTCCAGTGTTTTTTTTGAATAATCACAGTTGTACCACCACTATCTAGCTTCACAATATTTTCATCACCCCCAAAAGAAATATCACATCCACGAGCAGTCTCTCCCCATGTTCCCCCGCCCAAGTCCCTGGCACCACAAATCTGCTTTCTGTCTCTGCGTATTTGCCCATTTTGGACATTCCATATACATGGAATCATACAAGATGTGCCGTGGTTCTAAATCTCCATGGGGCAAACTCCTAGATCTCGATCCTCTGTTTCCCCTTTTAGGGTGCCCACAAGCCGCCCACTTCTTCTGGAGTGGCAGCAGCCTCACCACCCTGCCCTTATCCCCACTCTGTGTTCCAGCCTTCTCCTGCAAAGCTGGGGAGTTTCTGGACATGAAGGACCAGTCCTGTAAGCCGTGCGCCGAGGGACGCTACTCCCTCGGCACGGGCATCCGGTTCGACGAGTGGGATGAGCTGCCCCATGGCTTTGCCAGCCTCTCAACCAACATGGAGCTGGAGGACAGCACCACTGAGTCCATGGAGAACTGCACTGCGTGAGTGCCTCTCCCCCTCCCCTCCCCTGTGCTGGGCTGGGGAGGATGGAAACAAGGGAGCCAAGCAGCCAAGGGGAGACTGGAGCAGCTTCCCACAGGACTGTTGGACATGACGCCCACCTCAGCCCACTCTTACTGATCCAAACTTACCAGTGACTGACAGGCGCTTGTGAGAGGATAATAGGTGGATAAGGTGGACAAGGGTTAAATGGCCCGGTTCACTTAAAACAAAACCTAGTTGGATTTCCACCATGGGATTTTGGATCGGCGATAAACTTCCTCAACTTGATTTCAACACAATGTGCAAAGCGTTAGGGATCTTCCTGGCTTTGGTGCTAACTTATAAAACTGATCAGCCCAACTGGAGTTTATAGGGTTGCGGGGGGATAGTCTAAGACCAGAGCTTTGGTCAGTGGCGGTCCAAACCCCTTGAAACCCCGGGGACCTGAAAATTTTCCAGCTCAGAAAGCGATCTTTTCAGTACTTGAAAAGCTCAGCCCCAGGTTCTGTGGGAACTGGTGAGCTATGCTTATCATATCTTTGGATTTTTAATTCCGGGGACAGAAATTAAAGGATGCGCCTTTTATATGTCAGGCACTGTTCTGGATGCTTTCCCTATATTACTTTCTATAGTCCTCTCAAGAACCCTCTGCAGTTGGTATTATTGTTCCCTTTACACAAATGTGGAACTGGAGGCTCAGAGAGGTTAAGTGACTTGTCCTTTTTTATCCAGCTTAGAACCAGTGATACTGGAATTCAGACCCAGTCCCAAGCTTTCTACTGCCCTGTGCAGACACTCTCAAATAACATGTAGCATACGCAAGGCAATGCTGGGTTCTTACGGAGGAATTGTGAAGGGATGCACAGATGGAAAAGACAGTCACCCACTGCTCCTTGTTAAATACTGACAAAGAAGATGAGAGAAGGGCCACCTGGGTGCCTCAGTATTAAGCATCTGACTCTTGATTTCAGCTCAGGTCACGATCTCAGGGTTGTGAGACTGAGCCCCACGTTGGTCTCTGAGCTCAGCATGGAGCCTGCTTAAGATCCTTTCTCTCCCTCTGCCCCTCCCCCTTTAAAAAAAAAAAAGAAGAAGATGGGAGAAAAGTATATGAAAGTTGCTCTTATACCCAAGCAATCAAAAGGATAAAAAGAAATTAATAATTGTCTACACTTGTATTACACTTGGAGTTCTAAAACTGGGACCAATGTCTCCCATTCCTACACTTAAATAGAAGTACCATTATTGAGAAAAAAAAAAAAAAAAAGGAAGCACCATTATCAGAGCCAGGCAGCAGGCATTTTATGGTCCAATTTTAAGGTCACTTTAGAGTTTAATATTATGTGTCAAAATCATTGGCATGGCCAGGTTGTCAGCAGATATAAAGCCAGAGAGGATTAAAGCTGAAAGGGGACCCATTTGCTTCCTAATAGAGGATGCGATTGACCTCAAACAAGGTGCAGGCCTGGCTCACTCAGTCAATTCTTACCCACACGAAGAAAGGGTTTCTCTCTCTCTGGGGACCTCCCTGAGAGTCCAGAAATCATTACCACTCAGCAAGACAGGATGTGGGCCGGTTAATAACAACTGTGTTTCCACAGCACAGAGGGCTTCAGGGCCCGGATCTTAAGGCAGCCCGAGACATCCCTGGGAGTGGGGGGAAAAGGATGTTTCTCCTCTGTAGAAACAGAGAGGGAATGGGCACCTAGAGAGGCTTTGTGATTTCCCCACTGCCCTCAGAAAGGCGGGAGTGGGGCTAGTACCAAGGTACCGCGGGCCTGGCTTTCTTGCTCAACTGTGTGTTTACCTGAATCCATGCCCACCGCCTCCAACCTGACCAGAGCCCGCCTCCTGCCTGTTCTGCCTCCGGTACCCCCCTTCCCCACAGAGAGTCTCTGCTTCCACTCCAGCCTCTGCCGGCTTCTGGGCCACCAGCAGCCAGACCCATCTACTTAAAACATAGATCCAACCACAGTACTTCCCTGCTCAAAACTCCAGATTCCACGGATTCCTGTTTTCTGGGAATAAAATCCAATACTCTGCCACAGCCTGCATGGCCCTGCCTGGTCTAGCCTCTGCCTTCTGCCCATTTCTCTGGCTTCACTCAAGTTACCTTCCCTCTAGCTTACTAGGGCTCCAGCCATGCTGGCAACCATGCTCCTTCCCTCCTGGGTCTTTGTTTTTTGTTTCTTTTAAGATTTTATTTATTTATTTATTTATTTGAGAGAGAGAGAGAGAGAACACGCATGCATGAATGAGGGGAGGGGCAGAGGGAGAGGGAGAGAATCTCAAGCAGACTTCAAACCCAGTGAGGAGCCTGACGCGGGGCTCCATCTCACGACCCCGAGATCATGACACGAGCCAAAATCAAGAACCGGACACTCAACCAGCTGAGCCACCCAGGCACTCCCCACCTGGGTCTTTGGACACACTCTTCTCCCGCTCTTCTGGCCAACTCCAGCTTCACCCTCAGCTCTCTGCCTAAATGTCACTTCTGGGGAGATGCCGGCCCTGGCCCCATAGATTCCCATTACATACACCATCTTATGTTTCTCTTTATGGCACTTATCAGACTTGCACCATCTTATGTTTCTCTTTATGGCACTTATCAGACTAATTACTATGTGATTAGTTGTATGATTAGTTAAGTGTCCTAATCACTTCTGTGCCTCAATTTCCTCATCCTAAAAAAAAAAAAAGTGATAAACACGGTATTCTTCTTATAGGTTGTGGTAAGGATTAAATGAAATGATCCGTGTGAAGAATTTGGAGCAATGCCTGGCTGGAAATCAATCAACACATGTTGTTATTATTGAATGTGAAATGATCTTCACCAGAGACAGCTCTGACAAAACCCAGAATCATGATGCCTTGTGCAAATGTAGCCCACTTATGGCATCCTTTTGATTATTCATCTCACTTTGGGAGTTATTTATAGATAATGCCATGAAGCACATCAGCATTAAGTGTTGTCTCTTAACAGGAGAAATCAGTACCATTAAGTTAGTTGGGGTGTCCGGGATGAGCTCGGTTTAGGCATTTTGGATATGCTTCCATTTGAGAATTACACTATTGAAGAACTGAAGTACATGTTATCATTCTAACACACGCAGGGGGAAACCAGTATACTAACTGGAGGTCCCCTTCACTGGCCATTGTTAATAATTGCCTGGGCTCACAGAGTCTGTCAGCCAGCCAGGAGGACAGACAATAAGAAGAATTAAATAAATTAAAGAGGAATTAGAATATGATCGGAGGAGGAAGCTGGATTGCAAATAAACTAAAGAAAAGATGCTGAACCTCGCTAATAATCAAGAAAATAAGATTTAAAGCCCAAGGAGCTGCTCTCTCCTACCATATCACATTGGCAACAACTTTACAGTCCGACCATTCCAAATTTGGGAGCATGTGGAGCAACAGGAACTCTCTCACCTGCCAGTGGGCGTATATCAGTAGGAACCACTTTGGAGAACAGTGTGGCAGGAGCTGGTAAAGTTGGAGGTTCATATGCCCTCTAACCCAGCATCCCCCTCAGACATGCATACAAGGAGAGGAACAAGAATGTTTCGAACAGGAGTGTGTACAATAGCAAAAAAAATGGAAACAATCTAAATGTCGATCAGTGAGTAATAGGTAAATAAATATGGTAGGCAAAATTAGATAGTAGCAAAAATGAAGAAAGAGCTTCACGTGCAGATATGGATGAATCCCACAATCATTATATTGAAACAAACAAAAAGAGCAAGTTTCAGAACACATAAGTATGATGCCATTTACATGAGGTTTAAAAACATGCAAAAGCACGATCATAGAACATATTGTTTAGAAATAGTTGTATAATTAGTAAAGAGTAAAGAACCACGTGGAGATGATAAGCACCATATTCCAGAAAGTGGTTACTTGGCTGAAAGGAGTAGGTGGTAGTCAAGGGCTTGAGATTCACTGGGTGTACACCAAGGCTTCTGCTGTATTGTATTTCTTTCTCTTTTTTTTCAAAGATTTTATTTATTTATTTGACAGAGAGAGCACAAGCAGGGGGAGAGGAGCAGAGGGAGGAGCGGAGGGAGAGGGAGAAGCAGGCTCCCTGCCTCCCCCCAGGCTCCCCCTCTGTATTGTATTTCTTAAGCACAGTGGTGGTCTTTAATCTTTCATAGTATGTATAAGTGAAGTAAAAAAAAAGCTGTGGCTATGAGCAGAGAATCGGTGAGAGCTCAGGGTGCACATAGCAGAGGTCGGTAGAGTCAAGGAGGACTTCTCAAATGAGGTGACATTTATTCTAAGACACAAGTAGGAATTAAACAGAGAGGGAGGGGCTCCTGAGTGGCTCAGTTGCTTAAGCGTCTGACTCTTGCTTTCGGCTCAGGTAATGATCTCAGGGTCCTGAGATCAAGCTCCATGTGGGGCTCTGCGCTAGCTGTGGAGCCTGCTTAAGTTTCTCTCTCTCCCTCTCCCTCTGCCACTCCTCCTCCAATACATAAATAAATAAATAAACAAACAAAGGAAGAAATGCTGGCATGCTGGAGTCTAGAGAGTGGGTGAGGATTTGTGCCCTGTTCTGAGGGCAGCAGGGAAGTGGCACGGTCAGATTTTTGCTCTGGAGGACCTCTGCAGCCGCAGTATGGAGGAGGGATTGCAGGAGGCAGGACTGGATACAGGGAGGCGAGAGAGGGGCTGGTTCAGAGCTGGGCGGTGGGGGGTGCAAGGAAGAGGGAGAGCCTGGGGCAGGGTTGGACCAAGTTGAAAGATATTTAGAAAATGAAATCACAAGACTAGATTGATCGTCTCTGAGGTGCTCTGGCCTTCCTTCTTCCCAGTTACCAGTTACATGCAGCATCTAAAAGTGGGCACTTCCAGAAAAACAGGTGGGCTAGACTGGATGGACTCTTGGGTTCTGAAGACCAGCAGTGTCTGCTGACTTTCTCTGACAGCTCTGGAGTTAGGCAGACCTGGGTTTGAATCTCAGCCCTGCCACTTGCTGGCTGTGGGACATCAGGCAAGGCATCCTCCTAGCCTCAGTTTCATCATCCATTAAATGGGAAAGAAAAGAAGTCATGAATACAAAACATGTAGTTCAGTACCTGGGAGATAGTAAGCAACCAATAAACGTTACCCAGCTCCCCCTCACAACACCTGTCATCTATCTTCTGGATGATCCTGTATAATGTGGGGGCGCACCTACCTGTCTTCCTTGTGTCAGCTGTATCTCCGGGCTCCTTGATCTGGAGGTCATTCTTGTTCATGTCTAAATTCCCATTTGTGAATCACAAGTCTGGAGTTCCTCAGAGACCCAGCAGGACATGAGACCTGCACTTTGCACAAAGCACGGTGGGCCGTGCCCCTACCGGTGAACTTGGCTCCTGTTCCCTCACAGGTCCAAGTGGGTTCCCCTGGGTGACTACATCTCCTCCAACACAGACGAATGCACAGCCACGCTGATGTACGCCGTCAACCTAAAGCAGTCTGGCACGGTCAGCTTCGAGTACTACTACCCAGACTCCAGCATCATCTTTGAGTTTTTTGTAAGCCCCTGGCCACGGGGGAGGATGGGAGGTAAAGACTCTCCAAGGCTCAGATGCATTGACAGGAATCACAAGCATATTTCTGGTTGGGGATTTTCCTCAGTGGTCTTCCCTCTGGAGAGAACTGTGGACAAAATGAGCTGAGACTTCCAGAGGCGAGGAGAAAGGCAGAAGGTGGGGGGCCTCTGAAAGGGAAGAGTAGGGTCCAGGAGACCCCAGGCGTTCTGCCCGCACAGACATGTAAAGGCTTCTGGGTTACAAGTTCCCTCTTTGGTGTTGATGCCCTGATGTTTTGTGTGTAACTAGCTCCCGCCCTACTTCAAGGCTCATGTGTTCTGAGCTCAGTCCCTAAAGGAAACTGGCAGCTTTTCTCCCATAAGAAGGGCCCTCTGGATGGCCGTGACAGCATGGCGGGGCGGGGGGTGGTGGTAAGGAAACCATTTTCTTGGAAAGCTGAGACTCTCTTCCCAAACTCCTGCCTCCTCAGGTTCAGAATGACCAATGCCAGCCCAATGTAGATGACTCCAGGTGGATAAAAACCACAGAGAAAGGATGGGAATTCCACAGTGTGAGTATTGTACCAGCCTCCCCGGAGCCTTTCCTGGGGATACCAGCAAAGGGGCCATGGGCTTTTCCTCCAAGGAAAGCTTCTTCCCAGTCTGGAATCCCACCCCTCTGTCCCTAAAGGGCAGGCATCTGACCTGAGGAGGATGCCATAGTTTCTGTCCTCTTGAGTTGACAGAGTATGGGTGTGAGATGACTTGCACCCATGGCCCGACCCCAAGGATCAGCAGCTTGCCAGCTCTAAGGGCCAGGTCTTCTGGGGATCGGGTGTGGATACAAAGAACCAGAGAAGAATGAGGGAACTCCACTCACCCCTCCTGTCAGTACCTTCAGGCTTCCTTGTGGGTCTCACCTTGGAGATACTCGCGGTATATGTGGGTGAGGGAGGGCCACGAGAGGGTGGTAAGAGGAGGCTTCAAAGCAGAGAGGAGCTAAGCTGAGCTGGGAGAAAGGGCAAAGCTGAGGAAGTCCAGGGAGGGGATCAGAAAAGGTGCAGCCCTGCAGAGGGTAAAGGGGACGGGTCCCCACCAGAGGCTAATGTGATGGATTAGGGATCTCTGTCTTCCTGGTTGTGGCATTAGGTCGAGCTAAACCGAGGCAATAATGTCCTCTATTGGAGAACCACAGCCTTCTCAGTGTGGTCCAAAGTCTCCAAGCCTGTGATGGTGAGAAACATCGCCATAACAGGTACTGACGGGGGGGCGGGGCCTGGGGCCTGTTGCTGACTTCCTGACTCTGCGGGCATGGTGGGGGTCAGCCCCCAGGGGGCTCAGTCTCCAGGCTCAACCCCTGCTTTTCCATGCTGTTCTTCCTCCCTAGGGGTGGCCTACACTTCAGAATGTTTCCCCTGCAAACCTGGCACATATGCAGACAAACAGGGCTCTTCTTCTTGTGAACTTTGCCCAGCCAACTCCTATTCAAATAAGGGGGAAACTTCCTGCCACCAGTGTGACCCTGACAAATACTCAGGTGATGTTTCTGAGGGCGGATAGAATTTGGTGGGGGGGGGGGGCGGGTACCAACAAACACGGGGAGAAACAGGAAGGAGAACCATCCTTCTGGCCACCCCTGCTTTCTGGACGCTGGAAGCACCCTGCTGATCCATACTCCACTGATCACTCTGGAAACAAAAATGAGATCGTTCAGCAAGTAATTAGTGAGCCTCTACTATCTGCCAGGTCTTATTCCAGGTGCTTGGACTACATCAGCGAACAAAATAGACAAAGTTCGCTATCTTCATGGAATTTACATTCTGGTGGTGGTGGGGGGGTGAGACAGACAATAAACAGTAACGATAATAAATATATAATAAATTATAGTATGGTAGACAGTAAAACGTGCAGGGTGCTGTGGCAAAAAGAAAAGGTAGCTCAGGGGTAGAGGGATTAGGAAAGCTAGGGAAAGGGGTTGCAATGTTTTTTTTTCCCCTAAGCAGTGAAATTTGTAAAAATGAAACCTTATATAAGATTATAATTATAAATAATAGATACAGTAAATAAAGGGTATACATTTATATAGTTTAATTCAGAACAATTATTATCAAAGTTAGGTTAGAAGAGCCATGAGGCTGTATCGATGCGTAAAATATTTTTTTAAAGATTTCATTTATTTATTATTTGAGAGAGAGTTGGCGTGGGGGGAAAACAGAGGAAGAGGGACAAGAATACTCTTTGCGGTGCAGAGGCAGAAGCCGGGCTCGATGCCACAACCCTGAGATTATGACCCGAGTCAAAACCAAGAGGCAGACGCTTAACCAACTGAGCCACCCAGGCACCCCGATGAGCAAAACATTTTGCTAGCAAAGACTAAAGCTGGAAGTTACAATCTTTTATCAGCCTGATCATCCACTGAATTCAAAGAAGGCCTTTTCAGGAAATCCAGGGTTCCTTGGAACATAGTATAAAAGCCAGTGTTCTGGGGCCACCCCTCCTTGCATGCTCTCGCGCCCGTGCTCTCTCTCTCTTTCTCTAAACAAACAAACCAACAAACCAACAAACCAGTGCTCTGGGGGAAAATAAGGGGACAGGTGTAGCAGCCTGTGGCTACAGTCTCTGAAGAGCTTCCTAAAGCATCCCAACTTAAGAAACAGAACCTGGTCATTTGAGGGAGTCCCGGGGCAGCAGGGCTCTGGTGTAAAGTGGGCAGTCCCCCCAGAGGACTCTCTGCCCAGGCAGCCCATAACTATTCCATTTTTCCTTTCTTACACAGACCCACATACACACCCCAGCTCAAGGCTCTCCTTCAAGCAGACCCTCAAATCTGTCCACAGACACACCTGTCCTTCACGCAGGCGTTACACGATGTGTTTGCTCGGCCAAGACCAGCCACTGACCCTGTGAACCGCTTATTTTTACACTACTTCTAAAACAAAAGTCCTATTTATCCACACAGATCTTGCCAAATGAGTATAGTCTTCAGCAAGAACAGGAACGTTTAGATCTTGAGGGAAATTTTTAATCTATAAGTCTAAATTCCTGTTTTTCCACTTGAAGTTTTTATTCTCCTTCCCTGCTCTATCAGTGAATGGCAGCCCTTGTTTGTCTTGTCTCCAGCTGCCTTTCCAGCCCAGCAGTTGTACAAGGGTTTGAGTGGCAAGGTGGTTCTAGAAAAACCACCTGGGAATGTTTTGATCAACTTTCTGTGTAAACTGATCGTTATCCAGAGAGCTGTTACAAAAGTGTTGGGTTGGGAGTCTGAGTTCTTGGAGTCTGTTCTCCTTCTGCCCCCCATTTCTCAATCCACCTCCTTTGTTGGAAAGTGAGTTTTCACCATGACTTGACTCTTCCAGACTACAGCGTCCATGGGAGACTGGGGAAATGCAGAGAGATTTGATCAGATCCTATGATGGAATGTGCATAAAGGGAGGGACAGAAGACCCTGTGAGCATTTAGTCATCCGTTTACGAATAAGTCCCGAGTGCCTGCCAGGTGCCAAGGCTTGGGCTTGGTGCTAGAGTTGGAGCTGGTGCCTGCCCTCCGGCTTAGGTCGGAAAGTGGGAATGTGGTTATAGGAGCACCTAAGTGTAATAACTGCATGGTGCAGCCCCTGCTGGGATAGGGGCTCTGAGTTTAGCGCACAGCAGAGGCAAAGAAGGGGCGTGGTCAGTCCTCTATGGGGAGGGAGGAAGGGCTTCAGTGGCAGTGGTCTTGAAAGATGAGTTGGTGGTTTGATGGATATTCTGGAAAGAGTGTAGACAAAGCCAGAAGGCATGGGGATCTTGGAGAAACTCAGCTTGGCAGAAGCTGACTTGGAGAGGACTAGCATCCAAGACTAAGAAGTGGGCAGGGAACAGACCACGGACCAGCCCTTCTGTGCCATTGCTAAACACTGGGGATTTGATCCTGTCAGCAGTGGGGGCCGTTCAAGAATTTTAAGCTGGGGAGTCCAGAGATTTTGCAACAGGCGCCATTGCTGGTATCCAGTGAGATGGAGCTAATGGGACTGCAGGTGTTAAGGACAAAGGCTTGACTAAAAGCATCTTTCTTATTGATACCTAAAATGTGATCATCATGAAGAATCCTTTGTGCTACATTCAATATTAGGGATTCATTTCCTAGTACAGTAACATGGGGTTTAAGAGCACTCCAGAACTAAACTACTAAGGTTCAGATCCCTGCTCCACCACTGACTAGCTCTGCCACCTTGGGCAAGTCACTTGTCTGTGCCTCAGTTTCCTCATCTTAAAAAGGGAATGGCAATAATCATGTCTACCTCATAGTGTTGTTGTGCAGATCAATTGAGCACTACAGATAAAAGATTTAGAACAGTGCCTGGCATGTAGTAAGCACTAATTTTATCACAGCTGAACCTTGAAGAGTACAGGGACAGTAACTTTTGACTCTCCAGAAACTTTACTAATACTTACTGATAAACAATTGATCAATACACATTTTGTATGTTTTATGTATTATATACTGTATTCTTACAATAAAAGAAGCTGGAGAGAAGAAACTGTCATTAAGAAAATCATAAGGAAGAGAAAATACATTTATAGTACTGTATTGTGTATATATATATATAATATATATATATTGTATATATAATCCACATATAAATGGACCCTCCCTGTTCAAACCTGTGCTGTTCAAGGGTCAGCTGTGTTTATTTACGTTAAGGTTTGTTCCAGCTGCCCTCTCTTAATATGAAAGTACTCTTAGCATAGGTAACAGCAATAACAACTCACTTGGATAGTACTTTACAATCCAAATGTTTTCTCGCTTATTACTCACAGCGGAGTGCAGGAGTGAGCTCCCTGTTTATGAAAGAATAAAGGGCATTGCAGAGAGGTTGAGGGATTTGCCTGAGTCTGGGATGGTATCTGAGCTGGGCCAAGCATTCATTAGATGCTTCAGTCCTCAGGGGGAATGTTTTCCTTTGATGAAATGGATCTGAATGAGAGGACATTGTATACCTGGGGGTGGGGCGAAGTCCTGAAAGGAGGAGGAGGGCTCAGAGAGAGAAGCCCGAGCCCTCATGATAAACTTTATCTTCTTACAGTTTTGCCCCTGGGGCTGGCGCTAGAGGAATCACTTTTCACTCCCTTGCCCCCAAACATCTAGGCAGATCTTTCAAACTTGACCAGTACCCAACTTCAACACCTTGATGAAACCTGAGCTAGGGAAGTGAGGTCCAGCTCAGCATTTGGGTTAATCATTTATTAAAACTATGTTAGCAATTGTCAAATATGTAAACAGCTGGACCACTTTTGCTGAAACCTGGAGCTAGGGTATCAGGTTGAGCAAATATTTGACAAGCAGAGAAAGGTCCTTGTGCAAAATGTACTTTCTAAAGTGGAACTTGCAACTTGCTAGATCCTATATGCAGGGTTCTGGGAATTGGTGTGTTTTCAGCATCTCCTTCCAAATTCCTCCTGGCCCAGCTTGTCAAAAGCTGGAATCCCTGGATCCCTCTCTGCTGAATGAGGCCTTCTGCTTATTAACCAAGTCAATGAGCTGAGAAGACTCCCGCTCTTTCTCAGGCAGAAGCTCCCTCTTGCCCAGGCTAATAAGATGGGAACAGGAGAAGTGTGGGAATATGCAGTTGAGGGAGCTCCCCAGGGCAGGCCAACAAGCTGTTACTAGGAGATTCCCTGACCTAGGAACTTATTTGGTGCCTCGGAAAGAGGAAAGGATCAGTTGAGAAATAAGCCTTAACTGGAAAGGAGAGAAAGAAACTTTCAATCCTTATTTAAAATCCCATGACAGGGGACACTGGGTGGCTCAGTCGGTTGAGCGTTGGACTCTTGACTTTGGCTCAGATCGTGATCTTGGGATCGTGAGGTCAGGCTCTGCGCTTAGTGGGCAGTCTACTTGAGATTCTCTTTCCCTGTTCCTCTGCCCCCTTCCCCTGCACTCTCTCTCTCTCTCAAATAAATAATCTTTTTTTTAAATCACATGACAGTTACCAAATAAAAATAATTCCCACAAACTACAGGTAGTAATAGTGACCAGCATTTCCTGAGTCCCTACTTCCAGTGCACCAGGGATGTGCTGGCTCTGGTAAGGTAGATACTATTATTCCTGCTCTACGGGTGAGAGCACTACGGTTCAGAGAGGTTCAGTAACTTGCCTAAAGTGACACAGCTGCTAAGTGAAGCAGGATCCAAACCCGGATCTGTCTGCCTTAAAATCTCATTCCCCTCTCTCACATGGCCTGCCAGGTAATCTATGGAGAGAGGAGGGTGCGCTCGTATCTGATGCCTGCCTGCAGGTGACACAGCAGTCACCTTAGAGATGACAGTGGCAGCAGCAGTGATGGTATTTCACTGGTACTCAACAAAGCAGTGGTTTTCATCCTGGAGAAAATAAATTCCCTGGTAATTTTAAGAAGTTTATTTGCATATGGGACGCTGGGGTGGCTCAGTCGGTTAAGCGTCTGCCTTCGGCTCAGGTCATGGTCCCGGGGTCCTGGGAGCGAGCCCCGTGTCAGGGTCCCTGCTCAGCGGGAAGCCTGCTTCTCCCTCTCCCTCTGCTGCTCCCCCTGCTTGTGCGCGCACGTGCGCTCTCTCTCTGACAAATAAAATCTTAAAAAATAAAATAAAAAATAAACAAACACCACTTTAAAAAATTTATTTGCACAAATTGTGTATATTTGCTGGATAGAGGAAACAGGTCTTTTTTCAAGTTCTCAAAATGTTTGTAATTCCAAAAAGGTGAAGTCCATTGCTTTAAAGAGGGACACGCTGAAATAGTTCTTGCCATCCAGGCATTCATAGGGTTAAAGCAGAGCTAACATACACAGAGTAGAATAAATATAATGATAGTTGATACCTTTTTTGTTAGGAACAGGTCAAGGGTTAGAGATAGTAGCAGGATGCTTGGGGGTGGGGAAAGTGGAAAGAACGCTATGTCTTAAGTGGAGTCAGAGGAAATTACGACCTCATTTGTGGAGGATGGGTGCACGGAGAAGGGGGAATTCCAAAGGTGGAAGGCCTTCATTGGAGGCAGATATTAAGAGAAGATGCAGAGAAGGAATTGCAATAAGAGTATGAAGGCACTGTCCCAAGCTTTCCTATGTTTTGCTTTAATCCTTCAAGAGTGGAAAAACCACCTACACAGTCAGGATTCCGAAGCACCTGGAAGGTGGCGGTTTTCAAGAACTTGTGTTCTTGAACCCGCCCTCCTCACTGATCTGCTGGCCGGTCCCCTTCCTTATGCCCTGCCCCACAGTGTGGGACCAGTGGCTTCTCATAGCACCAGGGAGAGGTGCAAAGGGGATATGTGAGCGGGGCTTTAGGGACTGGAAGCGAAGCAGAGGGAACGGCAGGTGTGCTGGATTTTCTACTTCCCCCAGTACCTGTGTAGTGCTGTAGCCCAGGGTCTTGGGGGTCCTAGGGTCATGAGCAAGTGGTCAAGAGCTCTGCTCTCTTATGTAACTTCACCTATTTGTCCTTACTTTTGCAATTTAGAAAAGGGATCGTCCTCCTGCAAAGTGCGCCCAGCCTGCACCGACAAAGATTACTTCTATACTCACACAGCCTGTGATGGCAACGGAGAGGTGGGTAGCATGGTCCGGGAGCCCCTTTGCCCGCTCCTTGGGCTTTACCACATTTGGAGTTCCAGAGGTCAGTGGGGCCAGCACCGGAGAAAACCCCACAGGCCTCCACAGTGACCCCCGGCGGGGGACGGCGGGGTGGGGGGCAAAACGAGATGGCCTCATTCATTTTCAGGTCAGAAACTGGTTTTGCCACATTTGTTCTGCTGCTTATTCACATGTGCTCTGTTGCAAAAAGCCATTGCGTTTTCTTTTGCTTGGTTTCTTCTGTTCGCTTAGCCCCTCTGGGCCATGACTGCCTGTCCATGCCCACTTATTTCCTCCTGGAACTCATCAGACCTGTCCCCTTGGCTCTGCTTCTGCTGGCTGGCCGAGGGAATTAATTCCTACTTCCTGGCTCACTAGAGAATGGGCTGACTGTTGGTCTCTGCTGGTTCCTTCTTTCCCCCAGGCTTTCTGCCTCAGAAAGACTTTCCTTTGTAGTCTGCATCACCTCTGAGTCAGCAGGCGTGATTTGAGTATGAATGCTGTGCCAGGCCTTGTGCGGTGAGGAAGGCTCCTGCCCTCAGGGAGCTCACAGTCCTGCCAGGGAAGGTGAGGGACAAGAACAGGAGGAGGATGTGCAGGGGACTGAGGGAAGCCGGGAGAGGAGTGACCAGGACCGGGGGGCCAGGGAAGGCCTTTCAGAGGAGGTCATGTGTTCATTTCAACAGTCAGTGACGGTGCCAGGCACCCCGCATAGAGCAGTTAACCAAACGGGGAGAACATCTACTTTCATGGAGCTTAATTCTTGCTGGAGAGCAAGTGGAAAGAGAGACAACAGGTAAACCACAAATTAGAGTGTATCAGATGGCAGGAAGTGGAAGCAAAACATTAAAAAAGGATCAGGAGACAGAATGACAGAGGGTGGCGATGCTATTTTAGAGAGGGTGGAATGACATTTGAGGACGGAACATTTGAACAGAGACCCGAGTGAGACGAGTGGCGGCCACAGCGCTTTCCAGGCAGAGCGCACAGCAGGTGTGGAGGAGGGCAACTGGTGCCCAGCGGATTCGAGGAACAGCAGAAAGTGAGCTGGGATGGCTCTGGGGCACAAGTGGAGGGATTTGTCTTAGATCACACATTATGGATGAATTGTCTGTATCCCTAAACCACAGCCTCTCAGGAAGATAGGAGTTGGGAAATCTGCATTCAGCATTAAGCATAGGCTTGGCTATTAGGATGCATAAGCGTTTGCTGGTTGGATGGCTGGATGAATTCTCCTTTTGCCAAATAAGCATGGGATAAAGTCCGGTCCTTAGCAGTGATTGTTTTTCATAATCATCTCTTACTCCCCACCCTCCCCCACCCCTCTCCCCCAGCAGCCGAGGGAGAACGGCTACACATCTCATCATTTTTACCTTAGACTTAGCCGTGCAGTGTTGGGGTTCAGTATGACCTGGTAAAAATTATCTTCATTTTCGTGGCAGCAGTTGACTCACTAATTAAATGGGGACACTTAATCCTGCTCCTCTTCTCCCCCCTCAGCATAACACGTGGCTGAATGTGCCTGTCTTTGCTTCCTTCTGCACCAGTATCTTTTTTTTTTTTTTTTTAAGATTTTATTTATTTGACAGAGAGAGACACAGTGAGAGAGGGAACACAAGCAGGGGGAGCGGGAAAGGAAGAAGCAGGCTTCCCGCGGAGCAGGGAGCCCGATGTGGGCTCGATCCCAGGGATCATGACCTGAGCCGAAGGCAGACGCTTAACGACTGAGCCACCCAGACGCCCCTGCACCAGTCTCTCCCCTTCCTCTCCCAGGCTCTGGCCAAGGCCCTCTAGATCCGTAGTGAGCTCCGCTGCCTGCCAGCCTGGATGTCTGCCCTTCCCTGAACAGCCTGGAGCCTCTGGATGCTCAGTAGGGCCAGAGCCAGGGCTCTGCCTTGCAGCCCCGCCAAGGCTCAGGGGAGGAGCCCTGAAGTGGGAGTGCACATGAATATGCATTCATCAGGAATGCCTTCCAGAACCCTCATGATCTGTGCCTCACGCCTGCACTGGTTCTGCTCAGTCTCATGATTTCACTTTGTCTTCTAAACTGTATTTTTAAATCAAGGGACGTAACTCGAGCCAACTCCCGTGATTGCCCTTGTGGCTTTTGCTGTGCCTCAGTGGTTCCCCAGGGACCAGGTTGGCGGGTTCAGTGGGGCTGCTGCATGTGCTGCTCCAGCAGATGGCCCAAGTCAGTCTTCCTGCTCCCCAGACCCTTCCTGCCACGAGACTCAAGGGGACAAGCTGGGCAAGAGTGCCCAGGTTACAGCACAAGCCCGGGGCTCTGGCCATTGGCTGTTCTTCACAGGGAGGAATCTCTTCATGGCAGAGCTGCAGGGAGGGGAGCCCCAGGACCCAAGGCAGCACAGACTCCTCTTAAGACTTGTCATTTCTTATGTGGAGTAAAATGGACAGATGCCTTATTCATCCACCTTTTCACATGCATGGCAGCGCTGCCCAGATCGTCATCCCTCCAATGTAATCCACTCTTGGGGATTACACCTTTCATCTCTGACTTGGCCCAAGGGCCACACAGGAGGTTTGCACCTGCTGAACCAGGAGCGTCCCGCAGGTCATTCCTTCCATATCCAATACCTCCATCAAAAGAGTAGGGACTGCTCTAGAGAGTGACAGACACAATGTTTCCCTTGTCCACGGATCTGATGGCTGACCGCTCCTCTTCCCATTTTCCCCCAGCTTCATCGAGATATAACTGACGTACAACTTTGTGTAAGTTTAAGGTATACGGTGTATTCATTTGATATATATTGCAAAATGATGACCACGTAGCATTAATTAACACCTCCACGAGATCACATAATTACCCTTTTATTTTCTGGTGGTGAAAACATTTAAGATTGACTCTCTTAGCAACTCTCAAGTATATACAGTAGTACAGTACTATTAACTGGAACCACCCTGATGCACTTTAGATCCCCAGAACTTATTGGTCTTATAACTGGAAGTTTGTACCCTTTGGCCAGCATTGTCCCTTTTGCCTTGATGTCCCAGAGAACACAGTGTCCATCTGCCCACACGGATCGTTCTTACGCGATTGTTGCCCTTGCTAGATGGTGAGCTCCTTAAGGGAAGGAGCCACATCTCATTCATCGCTGAGCCCCCATGGCACACAGATGTAGTAGGCTTTCTATAAATGTCTACTGAATAAATGAAAAAGCAAAGAAAATACTTGGAAGACAAACGGGGACATCCCTTTTTATGTTTTGGGATTTTCATCAGCTAATTTTCCTGTGACCTTGGTAGTCATAAGACGCTACACTGGAACCAAAGCTTTCTCTGGAGACAACTGGTCCTTCCCCTCTCTCTGTCACGCATGTCCTCGCTGAGTATATCCCTTTTCATCCAGTCACATTCAGCAGATATTTATTGAGCACAGCTGTGTGCCAGCTCTGGGCTAGGAGCATGGGATACACTGGTGACCAGAAGGGGTCCCCTGCCCTCACGAAACTTTCATTATAACCCAGACCCCCCCCTACCCCCACACTCTCAAGGTAAATTCCTAAAGATGTGCTAAATCCTGCACAGGCTGAGCCATTCTTAATGCATTTCTGCAGACACAGCTCATGTACAAATGGGCCCAGCCGAAAATCTGCAGTGAGGATCTCGAGGGGGCCGTGAAGCTGCCCGCCTCTGGCGTGAAGACCCGCTGCCCGCCCTGCAACCCAGGCTTTTTCAAAACCAACAACAGCAGCTGCGAGCCCTGCCCTTACGGCTCGTACTCCAACGGCTCCGGTAACCTCTCTATCTGCATCCTGTCTGTTCCCACGTTGCCCACTGGGTGGGCCGCGTGGGCACTCAGAGCGGCCAGCTGAACGTGCACGCTGTCCTTCCCGGGGAGGCAGTGAGGGCCGGGCCACTCTGCGGACTGAGTTCAGGAGGAGCGAGGTCAGGGTGGGCTCTGCCTGTAGGTCGGAGTCACGCTGGAGAACGGCCTACCTCCCTCCCTCTTCCGACTGCAACTGTGACTCAGGCCTCACGTATGCAGTCCTCACCACAGAGGCTTCCAGCATGCAGCAGGGATGCTAACTAGAAGGTTTGGGGAGCGGGGATGGCCAGCTTGACATGATCGGAACCATAAGTCATGCTGCAGAAAGGCGTGGGGAGGATTTGTGTACCTATTGATGTAAATGAATTTACTGATAATACTGCGGCAAATAATATGAACCATATGCATCAGACTAGAAGATCCATTTAAGTTTTCTTTATTATTATTAATTTTATTTTATTATGTTATGTTAGTCACCATACAGTACATCATTAGTTTTTGATGTGGTGATCCATGATTCATCGTTTGCGTGTAACACCCAGTGCTCCTTGCAATACGTGCCCTCTTTAATACCGATCACCGGGCTAACCCATCCCCCCACCCTCCTCCCCTCTGAAACCCTCAGTCTGTTTCTCAGAGTCCATAGTCTCTCATGGTTCATCTCCATTTAAGTTTTTTTTTTTTTTTTAAGATTTTATTTATTTATTTGAGAGAGAGAGAATGAGAGACAGAGAGCATGAGAGGGAGGAGGGTCAGAGGGAGAAGCAGACTCCCTGTCGAGCAGGGAGCCCGATGTGGGACTCGATCCCAGGACTCCAGGATCATGACCTGAGCCGAAGGCAGTCGCCCAACCAACTGAGCCACCCAGGCACCCTCCATTTAAGTTTTGAAGTGAAAAATTTGGTGGGGCAAGTATGGTAGCTGGAGTATTGGAATTAAGGGTCAGGGTTTATGTCCTGCGTTTGTGAAATACATTGTCAGAATGTTTTCCAGTCGACTTGATCTAACCGTGCTACAGTGCTGAGCATTACCCCCTTTGGCTGCCCACCACTGTTGTCACTTGTCCGTGGGACAGCAGCTCCAGTCGGGGTTGCTGCAGCCTCCTTGCTGAAGGCATGGATCTTGTGGTTCCCCCAGATTGCAGCCACTGCCCAGCCGGGACTGAGCCAGCCGTGGGATTCGAATACAAATGGTGGAACACGCTGCCCTCAAACATGGAAACCACCGTTCTCAGTGGGATCAACTTTGAGTACAAGGGCATGACCGGTAAGTACCTTGTCACTTACTGTGAGCTATCAGCTCCCTGCTGACCGGGAGCTCTCCCACTTCACATTTCTTCATAACAGTGTTGTCTGCAGAAAAATGAGCTAATCATGCCATGCATTCTCTGGAAAGTTCCACTCCCCGTGGACCTTTATTCTGCCAGAGCTTAGTTTTAGAGATAGAACCAGAGCTAGAAACAATGTGCACCCACTCCAAACGGCTTGCTCTGAGAGTTTCAGAGTCTTTGACCAAAGTAGCAGGATAAATAACATGGTTTGGTTTTGGCGGTGGTTCTGGATGCCTCAAAGGACAGTGTTCTCTCTCTCTTTCAGAGTGTCATCTGGGTGCACGTTGGCCCTAACTCTCCCCTCTCCTTTTCCAGGCTGGGAAGTGGCTGGTGATCACATTTATACGGCTGTTGGAGCCTCAGACAATGACTTCATGATTCTCACTCTTCTTGTGCCAGGATTCAGGTGAGGGATACAAAGCTAAGGGGAAGCCCATGCTACCTTGACCACATCCAAGTCCCACATAGCTTGGAATGGTGTAGAGGAGAGGGCTTCTGGCGTGTGGAAACATGAGTTCAGAAAAGAGGAG
This sequence comes from Mirounga leonina, assembly GCF_011800145.1. NCBI lineage: Eukaryota > Metazoa > Chordata > Mammalia > Carnivora > Phocidae > Mirounga > Mirounga leonina. The sequence goes on along the minus strand of NW_023270447.1, from coordinate 3,480,914 downwards.
AGCAAGGTAATGCTCTGACAAAGTTAACCCAAATACTAACATGGCTTCTTTGTTGCTGCCCATGCCAGTCGACCTCCTGGTGGCGCTCTCTCCCATTTGGCTTCTCTCATCGATTGGCCACAAGCCATTCGAATTCTTCCTCGTCATACCATCAGATAAAATGTTACAACAACAACTTTAAAAAAGAAGGCCAGGGGCGCCTGGGTTGCTCAGTCGGTTAAGCATCTAACTCTTGATTTCAGTTCAGGTCATGATCTCAGGGGCGTGGGATCGAGCCCCACATTGTGCTCTGTGCTCAGTAGAGAGTCTGCTTGAGATTCTCTCTCTCCCTCTGCCTCTCCCCACTGCGCACTTTCTCTCTCTCTAAAATAAATAAATAAATCCAAAATAAATAAATAAATTAAATTTTAAAAAAAGAGGGCCAGAACCCATTGACAGTTTGTCTTTATTTGGGAAAAGAAGACTGAGATGGATTATTCTTTTTCTCATATTGATCCCCATATCCCAAGAAGACCTAGGATGTCAAGCAATGTGTTTGCCATTAAAATAAATACTACAGACAGTGTGGTATGGTGGAAAGAACACTGGACTGAAGACAGAACACTTGAACTTCACCATTTACTGGCTTTGTGAACTTGGAAAAGTCACCATGCTCCTAGGCTTCAGGCCAGATAGAGCTGGGACTGGTGGTCCTTAGGATATAAGCAAATGGCCAAGGACAAAAGAAAAGCCATAGGTGGATTTCCAAAGCCAAAGTGAATTCTTCTGCCCATATGCGCTCTCACGATGAGGGGGGACCACTGAATGGGTTTCCCTATTGCCCGTCTGGGTTCTCCTTTACCTTCCTCAAGCTCCCTCCTTTCCATTGCTGGCACCGTGCTCAGCCCACAGTAGTCGCTCAAAAGGTATTCATTTCCCTTCTCTTAATTTACACTACTCAGAGATGAGAAGTTATATCCCATTTGCAAGGTGAGCAAATTTTTTAGGCTTTTGGGGGGGGGTAAATTCCCAAAAGTACATTTCAATTTGCAAAGCTGACTGCTGTAGTGAAGTGCTTCCTCACCTCCCCTACTCACCACCCCTCCCCCACCTGCCCCCCTGGGCCTGGCTCTCTCTTTCCCAAAAGAAGGACCAGCCTGAGAATTTGGCTGAAGAGATGACAAATTGAAATATCTGCTCATTCGACCTGAGAAAAACTCCCACCACCCCAGAGAGTGAGCTGCTAAGTGAATGTAGGTAATTTACATCTTACGATGGTGGAGCTTCTCAAACCTTGACGTGCTTATGCATCCCTGGGAATCTTGCTAACGTGCAGATTCTGATTCAGTGGGTCTGGGGAGGGGCCTGAGGTCCTGTGCCTCTAATAAGCTCGGGTGAGGGCAATGCTGCTGGTCTGAGGACCCCACTCTGCTAGTGAGAGTATAGAGCATTTTACAAGCACTCCTGCACCTGTTATGCCCTTGGATCTCACCACAGTGATGGAAGGTAAATAAGAAAGATATCATCACCTTCATTTTACCGATGAGGAAACTATAATTTGGTCACATAGCTAGGTGGCAGAATTGGACTTAATCCATGCTTTTTCCAGTATCCTCAGAACTTAACCCTATCCCACAGCAGACATTTTGCTGCTGTCTGGGCCCTTCAGTAAACACTGCCTGGTCTCTGGAACTGACTTCTAGTTCCTGCCCCGCAGACCTCCACAGTCAGTGATGGCAGACACAGAGAATAAAGAGGCGGCCAGGATCACATTTGTCTTTGAGACCATCTGTTCTGTGAACTGTGAGCTCTACTTCATGGTGGTATGTTTCCCTTTCTTTGTCTGCTATGGGGCTTCCGGGGACTATTGGGAGGGTTGGCCCCCCTCTACCCCTTTGGTGCATCAACATAACTGACAGCCCCGTTTATAGTAATTTCACAGAGGAAGGGCCCAGACTGTCCATCAGGGACTTCACTGTTTAACATGGGTCTGATCGACTGTGATTGGCCCCTGGGATGGCAGCAGTATGGGAACTCTGTCCCCCACTAGCCACCCAGCCATTGTGCCTTCTTCACTTGTCTGTCTTGGGTTCAGGGTGTGAACTCTAGGACCAACACTCCTGTGGAGACATGGAAAGGTTCCAAAGGCAAACAGTCCTACACCTATATCATCGAGAAGAATGCTACCATGAGCTTCACCTGGGCCTTCCAGAGGACCACTTTTCATGAGACGGTAAGCTCCTCCCCTTCTCCAGACCCCTAGCTCCCAGGAGAGACCTCTGAGCCAGGATGATTCCTAGCATTAGCTTAAGTATGAGTGTGAGGTTCAGAACCCAAGGGTTAGAAGGATCTGAAGGAGTCAAGCACAGAACTGCCTATTCCAGCCCCTGAGAAGCATCCAGCCTTGTCCAAATGACTTCCCAGGAAGATGAAACTCTAAGTTCAAATACATTTTTTTCCCCTTTCACAAGAAGAGACCTGCTTTTTGCATATAATGGTATCTACTGCATATTTCTCCCATGGCACTTAACATTTTTATTCAACATTTAGAATGGGTTTGTCTTGGTTTAATGTGACACACAATGTTCACAAAGAGCAACTCTTTAGTGAGTAAGAAGAATAGGATGCTTCTAAGATTTTTCTCAAGTATTATAGGGTAAAGAGGGTTAAGTAGTCATTTGCTATTTCTAGAGAACTCAATTGCTGTTGGCATCTCAGGCCTCTGCCTTCTCTCCTCCTGTTTCCAGGGCAGGAAGTACACCAATGATGTCGCCAAAATCTACTCTATCAATGTCACCAACGTCATGGATGGGGTGGCCTCCTACTGCCGTCCCTGTGCTCTGGAAGCCTCTGACATGGGCTCCTCCTGCACCTCTTGTCCTGCTGGCTACTACATCGATCGGAACTCAGGAACCTGCCACTCCTGCCCCCCTAACACAATCCTGAAGGCCCACCAGCCTTATGGCATCCAGGCCTGCATGCCCTGTGGTCCAGGGACCAAGAGCAACAAGGTGCCAGCAACGTGTCATGCATCCTAACCTTGGCCCTCTGAATGGACCACCTCAGAGGGTGCCAGGACCTGGGTGGGGTTCTTGAGGGGCTGATACCCAAGCATTCCCTGTAGTTTACTCCCAGGTTAGAGTCCTTGAGGATACCAGCCCAGGCTTTGACTGTGGAGGGCAAGTTCTTAGCTGCAGAGGTTGGTTTTCAGGGTCTAGGCTTCAGTCATGGACAAGTCTCATTTTCAAGGGATGGGTTAGGGAGATCTGTGACCCTCTGATCCAGAGGGTTATTTGGCATCTCTGCAGAGACCTGAAGGGAAGGAATAAGAGCTCGGGCTCACATTGAGCCTACTTCGATCCAGCCTATTGTCATGGGAGTTGGCCCCCTCTCCTTTGGGAGAGCAACTCACCTTTGCTGGGACATACAGTTAACTGGCATTGCTGTCTTTTATCCTAAAGGGTTTTTGCTAAAGTAAACTAACTGTGCTGTTGTCCCCATGTACTTTCTGAAGCTAAGAAAGTACTATGATGAAAAGCTCTTAGGTATTCATTAATGCTTTTTGAATCAACTTGTATTTTACTTATCACAACCGCATCAACACACAAATATCTGTGAGGCATTATTTACACAGTCTGCAAATGCTGCTCAGTTTAGCTGTGCAGTAAATGCAACAGTTCTGCAGACCCCGGGCAACCTCTTTTGGGCACCCTAGACTTTTCTGCAAACTTCCTCCCCTGAGGCTCCCTCTGCTGCTATGGGAGGGAATGACAGTTGCATAAGCTGTGCTGAATGGGTTTCCTAAAACGGAGTAAGGGGTTTATGGGGTTTATCGGATATAAATCCCCCCCTTTTTTAAGATTTATTTGTTTATGCCAGAGAGAGAGAGTGAGCGAGCATGAGCGTGCTCAATGGGGGGGGGGGGCAGAGGGATAGGGAGAGAAGCCGACTTCCCGCTGAGTGCAGAGCCTGATGTGGGGCTCCATCTCTCGACCCATGAGATCATGACCTGAGCCAAAACCAAGAGTCTGATGTTTAACCAACTGAGCCACCCAGGCGCCCCTAAATCCCCTTTTGGAGCTCAGTGTCCTGCAGAGAACCTGGGAGAGAGGAGCAAGGCTTCAGTGAGTCTTAAATGGGCACAGACAAAGGCTTGCAATTTCTCTTCTGCCATCCTGAACACCCTTCTTCCAGTTAGCACCTCCATGTCTTCTGCTTAAAAGCAAGAAGGGCTACCTTGTGTCTTGAGAGAGTTCTATCATCTAGGCGTAGGGACAAGGCTTTAAATCTGACCGAATTCCTTACCGAGATTCGGGTTTGTAGATTATATATGTGCTAACAGGTGAACTGTGGGATGTACATAACCCCCACTAGCTCATTTCCCTTATTTTAATGCCCACCCAATCCTTACGTCCACTTCTCTCTCTCCTGGGCTGGACCAGGCTGGGGACAATAGCTCCCACTCTCCACTCTGGTCCCCTTAAGGCACGGCCCGCACAGCCAACCTGACCGATCCTTTCCCCTCAGATCCACTCTCTGTGCTACAATGACTGCACCTTCTCAGTCAGCACTCCGACCAGGGTTTTGGACTACAACTTCTTGGCTTTGGCAAACACCGTCTCTCTGGCTGGAGGGCCAAGCTTCACTTCCAAAGGGCTGAAGTATTTCCATCACTTTACCCTCAGTCTGTGTGGAAACCAGGTAAGCTGTGTGAGTGCCGATGGTGTCATATTGAAAGGGGACCCCAGTGGGTCAGAGCCAGAGATGGACACAGGAACAGAGCTGAAAAGCCAGGCAGCAGGCGACTGAGAAAACTCCAGCGTTTCTAAGGGATGATTATTCTCCCTGAGGACCTTTTCCTCTAAAATTAAATCATTTGGATTATAAACATTTAGGAAAGTAAAGGTGTTTGAGATAAGATATATTCATTTACTCTTTCCTGACTTTTGTTCTTTCAAAATGAATATATAAAAGCAATGCCAGAGGAAGATTTTTTCCCCTTTAAAAAGCAGTCTTCGCTAATCATGGCATTTGTCATTTGTTTTCTAAAGGCTGGATAAAATAAACTGTATGTAGTTCATCTCTAAGAACCTCTGCTGACAGTTTAAAAAAAAGTAATGTGAAAGGCTTTATAGGATATGCAAAGAATGTTACCTTTAGCCATTGCATGCTGCTGTAAGTGTGTTGGATGCAAAATGCAAAGACAGAAATGTAAAGAGTAATCACAGCCCTACTGCACTTAACTAAACTACAAAGGAGCCAGGATTAGCAGTCAGGAGAGAGAGTTTCAAAAGTTACAAAATAAAGGGCATCTTGAGCCTTTAGTCTGTGATCCTGTGTGGTAGTGAGACCTTTACATAGCACAGCTTCTACCACCTTCTGGAGCATGCAGAAAAAGGTGATTTCTGTTTTTATAGAGAACATGCCAAGAAATAAACTAATCAATGTTCTATGGCAATTATATCTTCATAAAAAAAAGAAACTAATCTATGGAAGATTAAAGATACATGTCTCTATCTTGTTTTTATTTTTATTTTTTTAAAGATTTTATTTATTTGAGAGAGAGAGAGAGCGAGCCAGAGAGAGAGCACAAGTGGAGGGGAGGGGCAGAGGGAGAAGCAGACTCCCCACTGAGCAGGGAGCCCAATGATGCGATGGTGCGGGGCTCAATCCCAGGATCCTGGGATCATGACTCAAGCCGAAGGCAGATGCTTAACCGACTGAGCCACCCAGGCGCCTCTCTATCTTGTTTTTACAAGTCTTTGAAGAAGTTCAAATGAAGCTTCCAAAGTGAGTTAGTGATGATTCAGAAATTGAGACTGATTAAAGCAAGACCAATGTAGCAAAAGTTTCATTCAGTGAGTTGGGAGAGAGATGAAGACGGGGAATTTGGAGGGATTGCCTTTTTTGGTCTTTGCTCCTTTATTCTTTTCAGAAATGCTTCCTGCCTACTGTCACACTACCGACTGTCAGTTCAAAGACAAAATAGCTCTTTGTTTTCCCATAACGTAAAGGTTTGATTCTGTTCTCATGTCCCTTATTTCTTACAATCTAAAAAATAAACTAAGAATCACCAGATTTGGCAACTGACATAACTTCATTTGTCATACAATTTAGAATATTGAAAATCTTACATTGTAAGTGCTTAGTACACTTCCATTTTTAAACATTTTATTAAGCTTTTAATTTTAATTCCAGTATAGTTAACATACATTACTACACATAATGTAACATAATGTTACATTAGTTTCAGGAGTACACTATAGTGATTCAGCACTTCCATACAGCACCCTGTGCTCATCACAAGTGCCCTCCTCAATCCCCATCACCTGTTTCACCCATCCCCCTACCTACCTCCCCTCTGGGAACCATCAGCTTGTTCTCTAGTTTAGAGTCTCTTTCTTGATTTGCCTCTCTCTCTCTCTCTTTTTTTTCCTTTGTTCGTTTGTTTTGTTTCTTTTTTTTTTTAAAGATTTAATTTATTTATTTAATTGACAGAGAGAGAGAGACAGAGAGAGAGGGAACACAAGCAGGGGGGAGTGGAAGAGGGAGAAGCAGGCTTTCCTTGGAGCAGGGAGCCCGACGTGGGGCTCGATCCCAGGACCCTGGAATCATGACTTGAGCTGAAGGCAGTCGCTTAACCAACTGAGCCACCCAGGCGCCCCTAGTTTGTTTCTTAAATTCCACATACGAGTGAAATCATATGGCATTTGTCTTTCTCTGCCTGGATTATTTCACTTAGTGCATACTCTCTAGCTCCATCCATGTTGTTGCAAAAGGCAAAACTTCGTTTTTTTTATGGCTGAATAATATTCCATTGTGTATATACACCACATCTTCTTTATCCATTAACTTATCAATGGGTACTTGGGCTGCTTCCACAATTTAGCTATTGTAAATAATGCTGCAATAAACTTAGGGGTGCACATATCCTTGTGAATTAGTGCTTTTGTATTTATTCTTTGGGTTTAGTACACTTAAAGTATTAAACAAATGATTTGATACTGGCAAACAAGTTATATAGTGATATTCCATAAATTTAACATTTTTGAAGGAACAATATCTCAATATTTCCTCTATTACAAAATCTCCAGGAAGAAGGAGTCTTATTCCTACCATTTTCCAGAGTTCTCTACAGTGAAGGTTGTTACAGAATGTTTTATTTCTTGTCACGTTCTCTATATAAACACGGACTTTCTTCTCTGGGTACACTTTTTTTTTTTAATGGATTAGGTTCCAATTATTTCTAAGATGTCCTATCTCAAGGCAGGGAGGGGGCTTGTCGTGGGTTCTGTTTTAACTGCTAGGAATCTGTCTGGAGAGTGCTCCCACACAGAGAGGGAATGTGAACCAACCAGATGTTCAAAAACTTCAGGGAATCAGTTATGTAGTTCAGTATCTATCTAGAAAACTGGCTAGGATAAGGAAGACTCTTAACTGGTGGGCTGGTAGATTAGAGCTCCGGATCCTCTGCCGCCATCACAACCCTGCTCATATAAGGCTCCCACGTGACTCCGAGGAAACAAAAAGGCTTGCGACCCCTGGGCCAGAGTTCCAGAAACTAGGACACCGAGGCCTTATTTTTAGCTAAAAAAAAAAAAAGTGTCTTGTAATCAGATCTGGGATGAAATCATTCCACTGCAACATGCCACTGGAAGGCTGAAATTTCAGATGTGAAAGCAATGTGCCCTCTTCCCCTTTGGGAATTCTGTGACCATTCCCTCCTTCCCACTCTTTCCTCCCCACGTCCCCCAACCCAGGGGAAGAAAATGTCCATGTGTGCCGACAATGTCACTGACCTCCGGATTCCTGAGGGTGAGTTGGGTTTCTCCAAATCCATCACAGCCTACGTCTGCCAGGCGGTCATCATCCCCCCAGAGGTGACAGGTTATAAGGCTGGAGTATCCTCGCAGCCTGTCAGCCTCGCCGACCGACTCATCGGTGAGTGACCCAGCCACTCCAGCCTGTTTGAGTGAGTGTGTGTGTGTGTAAGACAGAGTGAGGCTACTGGGCTCTGGGGGAGAAAGGCCCCAGATGAGGGGCCCACCCTCTTGACCTCGGTTTTCTCTTCCATCCTGGGGGGGCTGCCAAGTGCCCCCTGGGGCCTCTGACAAACCTCAGTTCACCCTTTCATGAGCCATTCGGGGATGTGAGGAGATGGAGGAAGGTTGGATGTTGGCAGGCATTGAAAGAATTGAAGTGGTTGCCGGCTCATGGTACCAGTGACAACTAATTAGGAGCTCTAATTTGGCAGGGGTGACAACAGATATGACTCTGGATGGACTCTCCTCCCCAGCTGAACTTTTCCACCCGGAGTCCTTGGGAATACCGGACGTGATCTTCTTTTATAGGTGAAGATGAGAGACCAGGCCGATGCAAGGGAAACCTAGCCCCTCCATCGTTTCTGGTGCATCCCTCTCTCCAGCCACCTACACTTATCAAGCCAGAACATGTCCGATGTCTAGCAGATTCACCCAGCAATGACAGCTACAGGCTGGGAGTTCACTGATCCCAGCTTCTGGGGTATTACTGGGGCAGGTCTGCCCCGGAGGCAGGGAGAAATATGGGATTATCTGTGGCTGACTTCCCTTCCTGCCCTAGGAGACTCCGGTGTTATGCCTATGTTAACCTTTCCTGGACCAGTGCCTTTCCCCTTGACCAGATCTCCCTGATCCCCACTCTCTCAGTGTATAAACTAACGCGTGTGCACTCCCAAGTCCTGACTTCCCCAGCAAGGAACTTGTTCCATGTTGACCTCACTTAGTGGCTCTCCAATGAAACAGGTGAGTGACTTCTTCCCCACCGGGGGCTGGCTTTCTCTGCAGGTCCAATGATGTGACCCAGTCCTGCAGTTCTGGGAGATCGACCACCATCCGTGTCAGATGCAGTCCACTGAAACCCGCCCCCGGAAGTCTGTCGCTGCCGAGGTAAAGGGGTGTAACAAGGTCTCCCTTCTTTGGACTCATTTCATCCCAAGAACCAAAGAGAAAACAGTCTGAGAGCCATTAATGGGCTCTTGGGGACACAATCATGATGCAAATTCTCCATCTCCAGATGTCAAGAGTAGGGCAGAAGGAAGAGTCCAAGCTACTCTCACATTCCCATACCATTATGGGGACAGCGGCACAGCCAAATGGTTATTGGACTCATGTCCTCCACTTACTAGCTGTGTTATCCTGGATACATTTCTTATCTTCCCTGGTCTTCTTGTTCCTTATCTGTAAAATGAGGATAATAAGAAGTTCCCTCAGGGAGTGGTCGTGAGGATTCAATGAGACCATGAGACGTGTGGACTTCTTATGGTGTCTGGGGTGTACTTGCGATTATTAGGAGGAGTAACGGTTTTAGGAATCTCTCCACAACCAAAAGACCCAATTCTGAGTTTAATAGCTGAGTGCACTAACTCGAGGATTCTGGAACCAATTTGATTACAGTACCCTTCCCCGCCTCCTTCCCCCCCCCCCCATAACCCCAACTAACATGTTGAGGGGCACTAGTGTCTTGAGGAAGATGGTTTGGGGAACGCTGTTTCTAAATAGCAGCTGCTCAGGGAGATGTGGAGCAACGCAAGATATTTTGACTCAGCAGGGGTGTCAAAACGTAGGACCACCGTTCTTGCTGGTGTAAACATTGCAGTAAAGTACCTAACAGATATCCATGACCTGAAGTCCATTCCTGAACCACCCCCTTCCCCCACCGCCAGGAAGCTGCATCAAAGTGGCTTTTGCAAAATGTCACAGGTCCATGGGGGAGAACAGGAGCCTCTGAGGGGTTGGCTGGGGCAGCCAGGCTACAGCTCTTCTGTATTTAGCTGTCATCTGATGTTAGCAGAAACAAACAGGCGGAGGGTAGAGAACCCGGTGGAGGCTGGGAAGGCCTCTTGTCATCAGGGACATCGGAGAGCAAAACCTGTATTAAGGACTAACTGGAAGGATCCTGGTGGGGCTAACAGTTTGGCAAGGAGAGGATGGAGCAGGCAAGCTACGAAATGATGGGACTCCCACCGGCTCTTCCCACCATCCAGCGACTAAGCACTCAAGTCTCCTTTCTGCTTTGCTAGCGCATGTTCCGATGGGACCTGCGATGGCTGTAATTTCCACTTCCTGTGGGAGAGCCTGGCTGCTTGTCCGCTCTGCTCCCCGGCCGACTACCACGCTATCGTCAGCAGCTGCGTGGCTGGGATCCAGGTGGGTCTCTCTGCTTGGGGACGTCCCAGGAGAGAAGGGAACGGGATCTCTGAGTTCCTCGTTTTCCTCCCCAACAGAAGACTACTTATGTGTGGCGAGAACCAAAGCTGTGCGCAGGTGGCATCTCCCTGCCTGAGCAGAGAGTCACCATCTGCAAAACGATCGATTTCTGGCTGAAAGTGGGCATCTCTGCGGGCACCTGTGCTGCCATCCTGCTCACCGTCCTGACCTGTTACTTTTGGAAGAAGAATCAAAAGTACGTGCTGGGTATTGGAGCGTGGGGATGGACAGGGTTGGATCGTTGCAGCGGGAGGAGAACATCTGAGAATTCAAGTCAGGAGGCTTTTCTCTGGAGTTGGCCACAGAGCCTGTGACTCTGGCCAGAGGCTTGTTGAGCCACTTATCCAACGTATGCCTTGGCCGTCCTGACTCCTGAACAGGGACAGGACCACGTGGCAGTCTAGAAATGACCGTTAGATGCTCAAAGGGAAAGCAGAGTATCCTTAATTTGTTGTGATTATTAATAATAATTAAAATAATAACTTTATGATTCCATTATTGCTACTAAGCTTTGAGAACACAGAAACAGCCAGCCTTAAGGGAAAAAGATCGCTGAACTGGAAGGCAGGATTCCTTAGCTCTATGCCCAGAGCTCACACCATTTTGCTGTGCTTCGGTTTCCTCACCTGTGGTTACCTGCTTAGAGTCCAGCCTCTCTCCCTCCCCGCTCCCTCATTCCACATTTTGTTGTCTTATCTGTCCCATCCCCCTGCCTCGTAGACTGGAGTACAAGTACTCCAAGCTGGTGATGAACACTGCCCTCAAGGACTGCGACCTGCCAGCAGCTGACAGCTGTGCCATCATGGAAGGCGAGGATGTGGAGGATGACCTCATCTTTACCAGCAAGAAGTCAATCTTTGGGAAGATCAAGTCATTTACCTCTAAGGTAGGGAGGCTGGCCAGCGCACTGAGGTCAGCCTGGAGGGCTGGAGAAGACACCAGTCCTAGGACATTGAATGGTCCCACACTGTTCAGGGACCACTCACTACTCTACTCCCCACCCTCCCTACTGTTCTATCCCCCCCCCCTCAAAATCCTGGCTTCTGCCTTCTGTATTTCTACACCATTACTGTTTCCCATGGGGCCCAAGGCTGCTCTTGACCAGGCTCCTTCTCTCCCAACATGCACTCCAGTTGATGGACTGTTTGGGCCTTTTAACTTCCAGAAGGAGTATTGAACCATCCACGTTGTAAGAATCATTTCCCCCTTTTTTTTGTTTTTTGGAGGGTGGGGAAGAGGCGATCTCTAGGATCAACTTCTGACGGAAGCGAGGCTCTCCTTTGACCATTGGAGGGTGCTGTCCCCTGATGTCTGGGCCCCGTCCTGTGGGGGCTGAGTCACAGCTAAGGCTGTGCTGCTCACCACTGAGCATTGTGGACCCGGGAGAGTTGGCTCTGTATGTGTGGGTGGGTGAGCTCGTAAATGCTATGCTGACGACACCGTCATTGGGTGTGGGGCCAGCAGAGAGCATCCAAGCATCGCTTCCAGGGCCGCAGCCCCTGCAGCCCCAGTCCGCCAGAACCCACACCTCACTCCTGCCCCGAACCAGTTCATCAAATGGGTGTGGGTGGGAAGGTGGCCACCCGAGAGGAGAGGACTGGCGGCATGGTGAGGAGAGGGCGGGTAGGGGTTTAGATTGCTGAATCGCATTCCCTTTGTGCTAACCTATCAGGGTGACTCGTGTGTGTGTGTGTGTGTGTGTGTGCGCTTCACCAATGGGAGAACAATTTACTCTGGGACCCCTGAGTCTCTCTGGGCTTTTAGAATTCAGCAAAGATGAAAAGCAGGGGGTTTTAAAGATTTTTCTTATTCTCTGACTGACTGAAAGGACCAGGAAGAATAGAGGGTATTTTATGTCTGCTTCCACAAAGCCACCGGAAGCAGGAACTCCATAAGGGTTCCTTCTGTCCCCTGATTTCCATTTCTCACCCTTGTTCCCCAAATTGCCTGGGTGCAGCAGCCAGCTCCTGTCCCCGTCTCTCTTCCAGAGGACTCCTGATGGATTTGACTCCGTGCCGCTGAAGACATCCTCAGGAGGCCCAGACGTGGACCTGTGAGAGGCACTGCCCTGCCTCCCCTGCCTCCTCACCCGGGCACATCACCTTGCAAGCCTGTGGCGATTCGGGTGCCAGCTTCCTGCTGGAAATCTCTTCATTGTGGCCTTATCAGAAGTTTGGATTTCAGATATTTGGGTTTTGGGGGTTTTTTTTATAGAGTACCCAAACCCTCCTTTCTGCTTGCCTCCAACCTGTCAAATATACCCACACTTTGTTTGTATATTACTCCCTTGCTTGCATCTTGTTTCCCACAATGGTCCAGCCACCCGAGCCATAGCTTCGTCTGCTCATAATTCGTATAGCTCTGGAATGAAAATATCTCTCTCTTCTTAAGTATAGAAACAACTTCCTCTGTCCTCTTAGTTAAGGGCAGAAGCAGCTGGAGTTTTGCTGATGATATGCCCTCAGCTCATGATCTCTCTAGGAGAGAGGTGGGTAAGGAGGGTGTTGGCGTCCCCTCCTGGACGTCATGGTAGTCTGGATTCTTCTCTCCTGGATAACCAGCTCAGACTGAGTTTCATGGCCAGGCTGAGGGCAAGGTGAGGAAGGCCTGGGGAAGAAAAGGCTCGATAAGCACAGAGAGAGGCAATACGGAAAGTTTTGTTTTGTTTCTTAAAACTAGGTACTTCACTCCCTTTTTCTCAGTAAGTGATAAATATTCTCACAGGAGCCAAAGGAAAAAGTGCACCAAGAAAATGCCCAAAGCCCTGGTGAATCTATTCTCCCCATTTATTTTTTTTTTAAGATTTTATTTATTTATTTGACAGAGACACAGTGAGAGAGGGAACACAAGCCAGGGGGAGTGGGAGAGAGAGAAGCAGGCTCCCCGTGGAGCAGGGAGCCTGATGTGGGGCTCGATCCCAGGACCCTGAGATCATGACCTGAGCCGAAGGCAGACGCCTAACGACTGAGCCACCCAGGCGCCCCACCCCCATTTATTTTTTAACGTCCCACCATCTCCCTATGACACTAGAGAACTGGGTAAGCCCTAAACACAGGTGTTCTAGCTTTCTTCTTTGCTTGCTTTTACCCACAGAGATGACAAACCTTACCAGCAAGGAAAATTTCCTGTCCTTGAGGGCCCTATTTGTAGAGGCTTGAGCCATATCATGGAATAGGGGTATCTTATTTTGAAAGAACACAAGGAAGCCAAGGTTTTAGTGGGGCTATATGGGGTGGGGATGGTGAGGGGGGATCTGGCCCACAAAGGGATGGACCCCGAGGTGGCCCGGATGTCTGCTTCTAATCTTAACTCATCTGCTCAGCTACAGAATAAACATTTTCTAGGCTGGCCAAAAATGGAATTGGCGCCCAGCCCATACCCCAGCCAGAGGACCAGATCAGTCTTCACGGAGGAAAGACTAAGGGAGTTGAACAAGATGTTTAGCAAACTGGAACACCTCACACTTTCAAGCCCCTAGCCGCCTCTTTTCCCTGTTCTCATTTCTTATGTGTGCTAAAAAATGAAAAAGACTTCTAGTCCCAATTTCTGGCAGCATCCCTTCTGAAAGGTGAGTAAAATGAGTGTCCTCTGTGCCCCTTCTCTCCACTCTGACACCCAGTATAATCGACGGACTTCAAGTAACTACAATGGCAAAACCAGTGTAAGAGTTTAAATTCTTGTTTTCTTCTTACTCCTGGTGGTTCTCCCTCCCTATCAGGCTGGCATGATCATCCCTTGGTCAAGGGCCCAGTCGCCCTTGGTTGTGCCTATCTCCTTTTTTGAGTGGCCACCTGGTGCCCAGAGGGTAGGTATAGAATGGGGATGGCATTTCAGAGTGGTTTGTCCGCCACAAAAATGGTCTGCTGGTCTGATTAGGCATTGCTCCCCCGGCAGTGGCCTTATAAAAGGGGCAGTGAGAACCAGGCCCTCCTGTGACTTCTGGTCATCAGTAGCATCACTGAAGGCAGGCAGTCCCTTTGGTTCAATAAATCTAGAAGCTTTGTTTGCGGGGGGGGGGGGTGCTCCTCTCATGGGAGTCAGGCTCTCAGACCCTGTAGCGACGTTGGAATTTCTCCCGATGGATGCAGATACCTAGCTCCTGAACTCCAGCCTAAAGTTTGCTGTAGCTTCAGCAACACCCAGAAAGCATCTGCTTTCCCACTGAGTAGCTTTCTTTGTGACGAGAGCCATACGAGGTCCTTAGACTACTCTGGAAGCAGTAGGGAAAAGTAGCTACCATGTTGACTTCTTTATTCTGACATCTTGAAACTGAGTGCCCCCAGAGCAACCTCAAACTCCACTGATTTAGTCACAATGCTTTAAGCATCTCCCTTTATCTATCCCTTAGTGCACTGACTTCTACAGGTCTTCCCTGTGTCTTGCCGGGAGCTCCTGCATTATGGTATCAGGGTCACCTGTTGCTTAGACATATTCGGTACTTTTTAACAGCCCTATTGAGATATAATTCACATACCCTACAATTGGCTCATTGAAAATGTACAATTCAATGGATTTTAATATATTCACAGAATTGTGCAGCCATCACCATACCCAATTTTAGAATAGACACGTTAGATTTTATATGGGAAAAGCCTTTAGCTCTAAGGCTAAAGCTCCAAGCTGCTGGGGGAGGCAGTATGGGCTCAGGAGACAAAATACTTAAATCCCATGTGATCACCTAGAGTGCTGGAAGACACAAGGAATTCTCATCATGTAGGCATCACCTGATTTGGCTGGGAAGACCAACGAACACTGTGGTATATTCAAGGACCGGGCGATTTCTTAAGCCAAGACAGGTTTTTTTTTTTTTTTTTGGTCTGATTCTACATTAAAGATAAGACTGACTATATTTATACAATAGAGAATTTGTAACAGATTTTTCAGCTTTGTGAAACTAAATTTTGTCCCATCAAGACTGCTTGGATTTCCTTCTTATTTTGCATTCCAAGAGTTTGTGGTTTGTTAGGGGGGAGGCTATGGCTTGTCACATTTTCCCCCTTTTCTTTTTTTGTGAAATAAAACATACGTTTCAAGTTGTTTTTCTTGAACACGGGTTGGGTGGCTGGATGGGGGAGTGAGAAATGGAAGTGTTCTTGAAGCTTAAGCTGAAGGTGAGGAGGATTCTGGAACCCCAAAGTGAGAAAGAAAAGAGCATGCTTCAGAGCAATAGGGAGAGAGGCTAGAAAGCCCCTCACCACCTGCTGAGGGATCAGCCAACAACCAAAGCCTGTTTCCATAGCAATAAAATACATCTAATGATGCCTTACTTCCCCAAATTGGGTGAGGATCAAAGTCAAAGTCAGAGAATACATAAAACACTTAGCATCTTCCCTCCCTTCCTTTCCACTTTAGTTTTCTCTCGGGTGATACTGAGGCCAGCCACCTCACAATGCACCTACAAAGACAAGTAAAATTCGCTTCTTTGGGTATGAAGTGGATTCTTATAGACTAGATGTGGACAAAATATTAGAGGACATCAGGACCAGTATACCATTTCCAGGGTTACCTGGATTTTCCTGTGTTAGTATTTTCCTTCACTCTAGTTGAGGGCATTTAACCCCCCCAAAAGATTTCCCTCAGCTGGTTGTTTTCCTCCAACTGAGTTGTACCTGGTTGTACTGACGGTTAAATATTTAAATATCACCCCAGCTTATGGTATAAAGTCCAAACTAGAGGCAGGCACTATCCCCATTGTAATAGATGAAGAAACTGCATCTCCGCTGTGGTGTGTAAGGTCCCTAACAGCCTACCTGCCCCTCTCTGCCCACATTGCTTCTACTCTAGCCACACTTTTTTTTAAAAAAAGATTTTATTTTTTATTTTTTAAAGATTTTATTTATTTGACAGAGAGAGAGAGAACAAGCAGGGGGGAGCGGGAGCCTGACGTGGGGCTCGATCCCAGTACCCTGAGATCATGACCTGAGGCGAAGGCAGACACTTAACCGACTGAGCCACCCAGGCGCCCCTAAAAGATTTTATTTTTAAGTAATCTCCACGCCCAATGTAGGGCTTGAACTCACAACCCTGAGATCGAGAGTTGCACGCTCTACTGGGCCAGCCAGACTCCCCATTATCGACACAACATTTGACTGTCCCTCACTTACAAGCTCTTTCACACCTCCCTGGGTTAGCCTGTGCCTCTGCCTTTGCCCTCCCCTTCCTTTTTTTAAAATATATTTTTTAAAGATTTTACTTATTTGAGAGAGAGAGCACGAGCAGGGGGCAGAGCAGAGGAAGAGGGAGAAGCAGACTCCCCGCTGAACAGGGAGCCCGATCCTGGGCTCGATCCCAGGACCCTGGGATCATGACCAGAGCTGAAGGCAGATGCTTAGCCCACTGAGCCACCCAGGCACCCCTGCCCCTCCCCTTCCTTTTCACCTGATCAACCCCCACCCAGTCTTCAAAATCACCCCACTGTGGGGCGCCTGGGTGGCTCAGTCGTTAAGCATCTGCCTTCAGCTCAGGTCATGATCCCAGGGTCCCGGGGTCAAGCCCCACATCGGGCTCCCTGCTCGGCGGGAAGGCTGCTTCTCCCTCTCCCACTCCCCCTGCTTGTGTTCCCTCTCTCGCTGTGTCGCTCTCTGTCAAATAAATAAAAAAAATCTTAAAAAAAAAAAAAATCACCCCACTGTGAAACTTTCTCTGGCTCACCCACTGAGGGCACAATAGTGAAGAAACATTGACATGGGAGTACCACAGTTAATTTACACGAATTCAACCATATACTGTGCAGGGTCCCAATGCATCAAACAAGCAACAGACATGACCTAGCTTGAAACTGTGGGAGGGACACCTGGCTGGTTCAGACAATGGAGCTTGCAGCTCTTGATCTTAGGGTTTTGAGTTTGAGCCCCATGCTGGGTGTAGAAATTACTTAAAGATAAAATCTTAAAAGAAACTGGTGTGTGTAGGGGGGTGGGTATGTGAATGATTTTAAGGGTTTCCCAATCACTGACAAAGACATGAAATGCACTGTCAGGTGAACAGGCCAGAAGATACTAATGACCCGGTCTAAACCTTAAAGAAGACAATTAGCTGAAAACCACAGAGCAACAATGCCTATTGAAGAGAAAGAAAAACTGATGTAGGGTTGCGTACACAAAAGTTCATGGATAATTTAAGAGCTATTCAAGGAGAATTTGGAATATAAACTAATTCCATATTAGCGCTGAAGTTAACAATCCCATGTAAAATGTAATACCCCAAAGCACACAGTGTGGTAGGAGAATGGACACCTCAGTTCCAATTCTAACAGAGGGGGAGGCAGGATCAAAGTCCCCCCAGATGCTGGCAGCTTTCCCTGACCCCATGTTATTTTTAGATGGTTGCTCCTTCATTGTCCAAGGACAGCAACATTAACTTCCTTTGTTACTGTGTCTCTCTGATGGAAGGGAGTGGGCAACCTCAAGCTGGAAGTTGGGTTGTCAGTTTCTCCTGAAACAGTATGATAAAAGCTACTGTATTGTGGGAACCTAGAAGGAGGGGTGCTGCACCAATCTGGGGGGGAAGCGTGAATAGTGTATCAGAGAGAGCTTCCTGGAGGAAGGAGGAATTGGCCAGTTTGGAGGAACAGGGGAGGGAAGGAGAGTTCCAGGTAGAAGGGGTTTCTATACAGGCTCAGAGACAAGAAAGGAGAGCTACAGGCAGCTAGGTGTGGGGAATGTGAGGAGGAATGCCAAGAGATAAGGGGAACATTTTAGAGAATTTGGTAGAGGGCAGATCATGAAGGGCTTTGCAAGGTATGTTTGGACATTTTCCTGAGGGCAGTAGGTAGCCATTGAAGGTTTCTAGCAGGGGAGTGAGAGGGTACGGTTGCTTGTCCAACACTGAGAAATCCTCCTTCAGATCCAAGACAAAAAGAGGAATGCAAAGAGGTGCTGAGACAAGGCCCAGGAGAGCCCTCCTTCATTAGCCAGCACTGAACTGGTAAAAACTGAGGAAGGCATCTGTGGTGTGTGCTCCTCCCTCTTTTCTTGCTCTCTCCCTGCAGGTAGTCATTCTCCCTAGGCTTCCCACTAGCTGCCCAGGACCCCAGGGCAATATTTCAGCTAGGACTCTACTCCCTGAACCTGCAACAAGCTTCTAACCTCTCAGCCTACTCCCTGCAACTCGCCACGTGTAAGGCACCATGCTAGGTCCTGTGGAGATCAAGATGCAATAAAGGGTCTCTGCCCTATAAGAAAAAGCCACATTTTCTAGCCAAGTTCCTCAGGGCTCTGTTTTCTGCTATGGAATGGTAACAGAGAGACAAGCCAAAACGTAAGACTATCTTAGAGTCTTTCCGGTATTGAGGTTTGGGCTCTATTGCTTAATTTCCCTGGGCCTCAGTGTTCTTGTATAGAAGATAAAGGGGTTGACGTAGCTGTTTTCCTTGAACCCTTGAACCCCTGGGTTCTCATATACGGCACCCATTAGCTATTCTCAGTGTTAAAGCCTAACGGAAACCACACATCCAAAAGTGGTATGGCTTCACACCATCACTCCATAACTGAAGTATTATGTTGATTCGTTTTCGTGTTAGCTTCTGGCAGTGTAGTAACACTGTTTATTTTCTGCTGATCAGAAATTCTAATTGGCAGCTGCATATATCTGATTAATAAGAAGGGAAAATGAATTTTTAAAAATCATGTTTGTTAGACAAACATATTTTAAAACATGGGGGACAAGGTGATGAAAAGATGAGGAATTATTAGGCTAGCAGTTAGCTAAGATTTACCTCCAGCTCTAAAAATTCTATGATTCTTAAGTTGATGAAGTATGCCATTATGTTAATTTGTTCTATTTATCAGGTAACATGAGCATTTTAAAGGGAGATGACTATAATATAATGATAAGACTAATGGTGAAAATTCTTAAGGAAATTTGGAGAGGCCAGAATTTCATCCTTCTAATTATACTGAGGACCTCCTTACAGGATTGGCCTAGTTGACCTCCTCCCCTAGGCCTGGGCCCCACTGCAGCCTTGTGAACACCCATCACTGTCTTGAAACTTAGCAAACAACACACTTTGGCAGTGCCTTCACTGACACAGAAGGGTCAGCCCCTATCAGACCTTGCTCTCAGAAGGTTTCAGGGAACCTGACACTATGAAGACAGTTTTCTTACATATTTTCTCCAGAGACTGTAGCTGCCTACATATCCTTTCCACTGGTTTTAAATCTAGCATCCTAGGCAAACGGAACCTAGGGTGGCAAACCCAGACAACCCCCTTACCCAAGCCCCCCCTCCAGATCTCTACTTCTCAGCTTCACCACTGTCTTTAGCCCTATGCTACATCTAAGTTGGCTTGGCAGACACTTGTTGGGGAGCAGGGATAGCAATGCCATATATCCTCATCACAGGAGCCCATGCAAGTGCTGTTAAGACCAAGAAGGTCTTAGCACAGCCAGCATTGCCGGTGGGGCTCTAAAGTCTCTATAAGAAGGATGGAGTGGGCAGACTGCCTATTCCCAAATCCTCCAAATAATCTCTTGTTATCAGCAGTACTTTTTGATAACTTTGGCTCCAATCAGCAACCATAATATTTCACTGTAAGGGTGTGAACGTTATAAAACGAAAATATGGTGAAATTTTTGTTCTAAGAGTTTTAAACAGACCCAAGATGTGACCTCAATACCTCATACTTTCTTCAAATCTGCTAAATACTTACCCCCTTGGAAAAGTCTCATGTCCCTCTCTAAAATGTTTAAATCTCACTTTTCCAATCCTGTGATCCAAAAGGTTGGTAATAGGACAAACTGATTTACTCAATAATCACGTTAAGAAAGGTATCCTAATCATGCATCATGCGAGAAAGGTATCCTAGCTCTAGGTAACCCAGGGACTAAAACATGTAGCCATATTCTTGTCTCAAGATGGAGAAGAGAACAGAGGTTCAGGGAGAGGGTCCAGTCTTAGGAACCATGCTTGTAAGACAAAAACTGGCATCTATTGGAAGCTCTAGCTTCCAAGCCGGAGATCATATTGGCAGGCCTCTGCCTAACCTGAGATGTGCCCTTTAATACGAGGAAACTGAGGCAAAACCCGGACAAAACCCACTAGCCTGGCCAGCCCTGCACGCACCCCGAGACGCCCCCGCCCCACCACTCCACGTTCCTCCCCGCAGCCCCGACTCCAGCGCAGCTGCTTCCAGCCGACAGGGGGCGCCTGCGCCCTCCAGCCGCGCCTGCGCGGGGAGGGCGGGTCAGCGCGCCGGCGCAGTGCGGTGGTCACTGGCTGCTGTGGTACGTTCCTTACGTCACTTAGCGTTGGCCCGAGAGAAGGAAAGATGGTGCTGGATCTGGATTTGTTTCGGGTAGATAAAGGAGGGGACCCAGCCCTCATCCGAGAGACGCAGGAGAAGCGCTTCAAGGACCCGGGACTAGTAGATCAGCTGGTGAAGGCAGACGGCGAGTGGCGACGATGTAAGTACCGGGACGCGCCGGGTATCCTCCGATCCTAATCCCAACTTCATCTCTCCGATCTCGTTACCGCTCCCGAGGCCACAGCCTCCACCCCTTGTTAGTCCCCTCCCTGGTTGCGGTGACTCCAGGCTCTCACTGTCCCCTAAAACGCGCTGTGCGAGCCGGGACCATCCCACCTTTTCCCTCCGCCCGGGCCATGGGAGCTCTCTGACGCGCGTGCTCGGTGCGGGTCGCTGGGCTGTCTGGGAAGGAGCTTGGCGCGTGCACATCAGGAGCTGTCAAGCCTTCCTGCCGCACGGGTAGTCAGAAGAAAGCTAGGGCGGGAGGTTCGGGGCTTGCGGGTCCCCTTTCCTGACACTCATCTTTGGTCGCCTTCGGTCCCTTTCTCATCTTCAGCAAGGCCCGAGTGGTCTCCCTCTAACCTGGTAAGACCAAAGGCTCCAGCCTGAGCCTGAGTCACATCTGCAGCGTAGTAGTTCAGTCCACACATATTGGAAGGATTTGGGGATTTCGGAAGCCGCTCCTGACTAAAAGCAGTGATCCCGAAGCTTTGGGGAAGGCCATCCCCCTGACCTGCAGGCATACCTTTAAGAATCGAGGAAAGACTTTGCCGTAGTAGACCAGACGTGGGGAGCGGAGTGCCGGGAGGCAAGAACAAGCTTGTAATTATTGAGCCTGTTTAATTGTGATTTGCCCAAGTTTTCCGGGAAAGACTTAGGCGAGTCGGTCTAGAACCTTGAACTGATCCGGGTGTCTTTCATGAAGCTAAACCAGAGAACCCTCTGCCTATCAACTTCTGCCTGGATTAACCGGGGGAGTCACTGATTGGCCGGAAGCTGTCAAGCACATGTGATTCTTTTTTTTTTTTTTTTTTGTCTGATGCAATAGGTCTAACCAGCTGAGAGCCAGGTTTTATGACAGCATACTGCAAAGGCCCTCGCTGTCCAAGAGTGTGGTGGATTTCCGTTAGGAAAATTGATTTTCCTAAATTGATCAGGGCATTGGGTAGGAAGAAAGTATTTGTTTAACTTCTGTTGTCTGCTGATTCTGTGGTCTCATTCATTCCAATGTGGTATTTGTTTGACTGTGAGATCCCACCACCTGAATCTAAATCTGAATTTTTGAGTTGGAATTAAATTAAGTGGAAGGAAAAAAACTAGCCTGGACACTGTTTTACTGAATTAGAAGTCAGAAGTATCAGATTTTGTGTCAGTCTGGTTATTGTACAGCTGTTAAGTGACTTTGAATGTGTTACTTAGTCTCTTGTGTATGGTGTACATGTCCACAGGAAGTTCTGTTCCTTACTTGTTGAGTGGATATGTGGTGAGGGGATGAGTTCTTCAGGGACAAGTTCCGTGTTTTATTCGCCTGTATGTCCCAATAGCTGGGGTATACATACACATACAGGATATACATACATATGCATGCATATAATCCCAATATCTAGCACTGCACCTGGTTCTTGGTAAGGGCTTAACAAAGGGTTACTGAATTTGTGAGTATCTTCTGTGTTCAGGGCACTTGGCCCTTCTGTATGAAAAACAGTTTGTGTAGTTTATTTTCAACACATCTGTTGATTTGATTCTTTTCTACCTAACATCCCTTCCCAATATTCTCTTAGCAGCCAAAAGGAATTAATGATTTTTCCCAAGTCACTGGCTGCCCAAGTTGGACATTGACTGACCTTGTATCTTATATCAAGGTTCTTCTGTCATTGACTGCAACAAGGATGTGTAACCGAGAGCCACATTAAAAATTCAGATCATGTTCCCTGACTGAGGACCCAGTAGACTCCACGTGTATACCTGTTTGTCTGCCTGTGGACAGGCAAGGTGGCACTAGGGCTCTGTGTGGAACACAGGTATCTGAGAGAACTTGGAATCGTAGTATCACATCAGAGTTTACCACAACTCTTCTAACTCCAAGATTCAAACTGTGATTTCTTCTTTTTAATTTAGAGTAGTATAGCAAGGGCACATTTGGACATATGATAAGCAGTTGTCTCGACTATTTCCAAAGCTGCTAGATTTCAGTGTATCTTGAAATCTGCTGGTAATTACAGGAATTCTATCTAACCTGTGCTATCCTGAATGAAATTTCTCTTCACTATCTTACTGCACATGCCTTAAGTCAGGTCGTTCTCTTTGGGAGAACTTTCTGACTGCTTTCAGTTTTACCCCAGTCTCACCTAGTGCAGGGCCACATCCAGGACATGTGATCTTTTTGGAATGGAAATCTAATCATTTTACATCCGGGTTTAAGTCTTGCAGTGACATTCTTACCTTAAAGCAGTGCCATCGGAGGGCACCAGGCTGGCTTAGTTTATTAAGTGTCTGACTTCCGACTTCGGGTCAGATCATGATTTCAGAGTCCTGGGATCGAACCCTGAGTTGTGTGGAGCCCTGCATCTGGCTCCACACTCAGCAGGGAGTCTGCTTCTCCCTCTCCCGCTACCCTTCCCCCTGCGCGCGCACACTCTTTTTCTCTCTCTCTCTCTCAAATAAATAAATTTGTGAATTTTCTGGTAGCCAATTAAAAAGGGAAAGAAAAACAAGAAGTTCATTTTAGTAAGATACTATACTACGTCAGTATATCAAAAATTGTATGTTCAACATGTGATCAGTATAAAAATTGAGATATTTTACATCCTTTTTCTTTTTTACAAGTCTTCGAAATCTGGTGTATATGTTACACATACGGTGTATCTCAGTTTGGGTTTGCCATTTTTCAAATGCTCAAAAGCCTCATGTAGCCAGTGGCTACCATGTCAGACAGTGTGGCCCTAAAGCACGAAAATACAAATTACTGAACACAATTTACAAAGCCCTGCGTGTCTTCCTAGCCTCATCTTTTGTCGCTCTCGCACATCTACCCTCCACTCTTTGTTCTAGCCTTGTTATGCTCCCTGTATGCCCTTTCACACGTCCATGATTGTTGCCTCTTCTTGGAATATTCCTTATCAGGCTACTGCCCCCACTCCCATCAGTCCTCTTTGCCAAACCATCTCTTCTGCTCCCATAGCACTGCCTCATTTGTTGAGTCTTCTCCGCATATTAGCTCATATATCTAATTGTGACAAATATGGTATTTTTATACACAACCTTTTCAAACTTTTTTTTTTCCTGAGATGTAGTCAGCAAAGTGTACAGATTTTAATGTGCAGCTTGATGGGTTTTACAAAGCTGTATACCTATCTAACCACCACCCAGGTCAAGGTCAAAGCCTCAGCAGGCTCCCTCATGCCCTTTTCAAAAATAACAGTATTCTGCCCTTTGTCACCATAAATTAATTTTGCCTGGTTTTGAACTTAATGTAAATACTCTTATATAGCATATATTTTTCCATTTACACTGAGTTCAAAATCAGGCAAATTTAATTTGCCTGATTTTGGTGTCTTTCTCTCAAAATTATGTCTGTAAGATTATTCTACCTTTTCATGTGGAGCAGTGTTTGGTTCTTTTTCATTGCTGTACAGTACTCTATTATGTAAATATACCAATTACCATATAGATGTACTAATCAATTCTTTTGATGGCCATTTGGACTGGGTATTATGAATAAAGTGCTATGAACATTGTTTTGTGTGTCTTTTGGTAGACATAAGCACTCCTTTCTGTAGGTATATATAAATGGAGTTGCTGGATCATAAGGTAGGTACATGTTTAGGTTTAGTAGATATTACCAAATAGTTATCCAAAGTAGTTGTAGCAATCAACACTCCCACCAGCAAAATAAGAATTCTAGTTATTCTACCTCCTTGCCCTTAATATTGGCAGCCTTTTTAATTTAATTTTAATTTAATTTAGTTTTAGCCATTCTGGTGGATATATAGTGGTATCTCGTGGTTTTAATTTGCATTTTCCTGGTGACTAAAGATAATTGAGCACCTGTTCATATCCTTGTTAGTATTTGGATAGCCTATTTTGAGAAGTGTCTGTTTGAGAATGTTGACCAATTTTTATTTAATTGTCTTTTTCTTACTGATTTGTAGGAATTCTTTATCCCTTCTGGATACAAGACCTTGTCAGATACGTATATTGCACATATTTTCTCCCAGTCTGTGACTTGCCTCTCACTCTCTCAGTCTTTTAATGAATAGAAATTACTAATTTTAGGGGTGTCTGAGTGGCTCAGTCAGTTAAGTGTACGACTCTTGATTTCAGCTCAGGTCATGATCTCAGGGTCCTAGGGGGCTCCACACTCAGCGGGGAGTCTGCTTGAGAATTCTCTCCCTGTCCTTCTGCCCCTTCTCCCATTCATGAGCTCTCTCTCTCTCTTTCTAAAATAAATAAATAAATCTTTTTTTAAAAAGTATTAATTCTAGAGACAAACCATAAGAGACTCTTAATCTCAGGAAACAAACTGAAGGTTGCAGGAGTGGAGGGAGCTGGGAGGGATGGGGTGGCTGGGTGATGGACATTGGGGAGGGTATGTGCTATGGTGAGCGCTGTGAATTGTGTAAGACTGATGAATCACAGACCTGTACCCCTGAAACAAATAATACATGATATGTTAATTTAAAAATTTTTTAAAAGTATTAATTTTAACAAAGTCTAATTTATTGATCTCTTCTTCGTAGTTTGTACTTCCTGTGTTCTGTTTAGGAAATCTTTTCATATCCCAAGTTCCTGAAGAGATTTTCCAGTATTTTTTCTAGAAGTTTTACTAGTTTGCCTTTCACATTTAGGTGGATGATTCATCCCACATTGATTTTGGTGTATGATGTGAGATAGGGATCAAGTTCATTTTTTTCCCACGTTACTCCAGTTACTCATGATAAAATGCAGGAAGCTAGGAATAGAAGGGAACTGCCTTAATCTGATCATAGATATTTATCAAAAAACCTATAACTAACATTCTTTTTTTTTTAAGATTTTATTTAGTTATTTGACAGAGAGAGACAGCGAGAGAGGGAACACAAGCAGGGGGAGTGGAAGAGGGAGAAGCAGGCTTCCCGCTGAGCAGGGAGCCCGATGCAGGGCTTGATCCCAGGACCCTGGGATCATGACCTGAGCCGAAGGCAGAGTCTTAACAACTGAGTCACCCAGGCGCCCCACATTCTTTTTTTTTTTTTTTTTAAGTTTTTATTTATTTATTTGACAGAGCACAAGTGGGGGAGCGGCAGGCAAGGGGAGAAGCAGGTTCCTGGTTGAGCAGGGAGCCCAAGGTGGAACTGGATCCCAGGACTCTGGGATCATGACCTGAGCAGAAGGCAGATGCTTAACTGACTGAGCCACCCAGGGGTCCCCTATAGCTAACATTCTTAATGATGAAGTACCGAATGGTTTCTCCCTGAGGTCGGGAACAAGACAAGGATATCTGCGGGCGCCTGGGTGGCTCAGTTGGTTAAGCGACTGCCTTCGGCTCAGGTCATGATCCTGGAGTCCCGGGATCGAGTCCCACATCGGGCTCCCTGCTCAGCAGGGGGTCTGCTTCTCCCTCTGCCCTCTTCCCTCTCGTGCTCTCTGTCTCTCATTCTCTCTCTCAAATAAATAAATAAAATCTTAAAAAAAAAAAAAGACAAGGATATCTGCTATCACCACTTCTAATCCACATCATGCTAGAGGCTCTAGACAGTATGATATAAGGCAAAAAAAAGAGGGGTGCCTGACAGCTCAGTCAGTAGAGCATGCAACTCTTCATCTCAGAGTTGTCAGTTAGAGCCCACATTGGGCACGGAGCCTACTTAAAAAAAATAAAGAAGATTGGAATAGAATGTGATGACAGATGGTCACTAGATTTACTGTGGTGATCATTTTGCAGTGTATACAAATAGCAAATCATTATGTTGTACACCTGAAACTAATACAATGTTATATGTCAGTTATACCTCAAAAAAAAAAAAAGACTGGTACAGAAGTAAAGCTGTCATTATTTGCAGATGACTTGATGGTGTGTGCAGAACTGAACTATTAAAATTAAGTAAATTTGGAGCACCTGGGTGGCTCAGTCACTTAAG
Organism: Mirounga leonina; assembly: GCF_011800145.1. NCBI lineage: Eukaryota > Metazoa > Chordata > Mammalia > Carnivora > Phocidae > Mirounga > Mirounga leonina. The sequence continues at coordinate 3,454,326 of NW_023270447.1, read as the reverse complement.
TGTCTGCCTTCAGCTTGGGTCATGATCCCAGGGCCCTGGGATCGAGTTCCGCATCCAGCTCCTTGCTTCGTGGGGAGCCTGTTTCTCCCTCTGCCTCTGCCCCTCTCCCTACTTGTGTGCTCTCTCTCTCTCTCTGACAAATTAAATACATAAAATATTAAAAATAAATAAAATTAAGTAAATTTAAAATTTTTTAATTTTAAATTAAAAAAAATTAAGTAAATTTAACAAGATCACTGTATACAATATACAGAATCAATGGTATTTCTATATACAAATAACAAAAAGCATCTGATGCCTAGAATACATTTAATAAATGACATTCAAGATCCGTGCACTGAAAACTGAAAAACATTGCTGAGAAAAATTAAAGATAATGATGGGATATGTTACATTCATTGATTGAAACATCCAGCATTGTTACTGTTTTCTTTTACTTTCAGCACCTAGCATGATATTTTCTTTTTTATTCCCAGCACTCAATACAGGGCCTTCCAAATAGGAGGGACTAAATAAAAATTTATATAACTTTTTATTTCAAAATAGTTATAGATTGACAGGAAATTGCAAAAAGAGTACAAGGAGGTCCTATGCACCCTTCACGGGTTTCTCCTACTGATGACATCTAACACAACTGGTACAGTATCAAAGTCAAGAAACTGACATTGCTACAGTTCAGACCTTATTCAGATTTCACCAGTTTTACATGCACGTGTGTGTGTGTGTGTGTGTGTGTAGTTCTGTGCAGCTTTATCCCATGTGTAGATTTGTATAACCACTGTCACACTCAGGACAAGGCTGTTCCATCATCATAGAGATCCCTCTCACTGTCCCTTTGTAGTCCATTCTCTCTCTTCTCTCTCCCCTGCCCCCTCTAACCCCTGGTGACCGCTCTTCTGTTCCCATCTCTCTAATCAAAGTAAGTGAATGAGAAAGTAGTTAGAACATTATGTACTAATGTTTAGTTCAAGTTTGGCAAAACCTTAAAAAAAGGGGTGCCTGGGTGGCTCAGTTGTTAAGCGTCTTGTCTTCGGCTTGGGTCATGATCCCAGAGTCCTGGGATCGAGCCCCGCATCGGGCTTCCTGTTCCGCGGGAGGCCTGCTTCTCCCTCTCTGCACCCCCTACTTGTGTTCCCTCTCCTCTCTGTGTGTCTCTCTGTCAAATAAATAAATAAAATCTTTTTTTTTTTTTTAAAGATTTTATTTATTTATTTGACAGAGAGACAGCGAGAGCAGGAACACAAGCAGGGGGAGTGGGAGAGGGAGAAGCAGGCTTCCTGCCGAGCAGGGAGCCCGATGTGGGACTCGATCCCAGGACCCTGGGATCATGACCTGAGCCGAAGGCAGACGCTTAACGACTGAGCCACCCAGGTGCCCAATAAATAAAATCTTTAAAAAAAAAAAAAAAAAAAAAACTTAAAAAAAAATAGCTGCCTAGGAGCTGTCTCATTTCTAGTCATCATTTCACCCGTCAAAAACTTGCTGTGGTCCTCAAGCTTGGATTCAAGAGGTCTGACTTTTGCTAATTAGACTTAGATTAATGAACCACAATACTGATACAATAGTTTGGGCCCGAATACACATGTAGGCTGATTAGTGCACCATCTTCTCGCAAAGAAACTAAAGCATAAGAAACTTATTCTCCAGGCTGCCAGGTGAGATTTTTGTCAGAGCAAAGGGAGTAACATTAACCATTTCTAGCACAGAGATGCTGCAACCAAGTTCACAGGACTAGAAACAGGATAGCTCTCTTTCCAGATTGCCGTGCATACCACATAGTTTCTTTCTTTCTTTTTTTTTTTTAAGATTTTATTTATTTAACAGAGACACAACGAGAGAGGGAACACAAGCAGGGGGAGTGGGAGAGAGAGAAGCAGGCTTCCCGCTGAGCAGAGAGCCCGATGTGGGGCTTGACCCCGGGACCCTGGGATCATGACCTGCGCCGAAGGCAGACGCTTAACGACTGAGCCATCCAGGGCGCCCCTTTTACCACATAGTTTCTTTCAATGGATTTTAAGATAATTGAGCAGGTTATAGTTATTTGAGTTTTTTCCAGGTTTCTCAGATTTGTTATTTGACCGTGGCATTGTCCAGGTTATGATAGTTTCCAGTTTCAGTCCCAGAAGGGACTTTTCCTTGTCACCAAATGCTGGGAGAACCCCATTGTCACCAGTATATGCCAACTAAATTTAGGGCTCTAAAGCTGTAAGATTTCACAATTTCATGAGATCCTTTAGCTCTGCCTAAGGAGTTGTGATTGGCAGGGGGCAGTTTTTTGTTTTTTGGTGTTTTTTTTGTGGGTGTTTTGGCGGGGGGCAGTTCTTAATTATGTGCATATCTTTGGTATATTCTTGGATTCTTTATTCTTCAGGCAGATTTCGGGCAGACAACTTGAACAAGCTGAAGAACCTGTGCAGCAAGACAATTGGAGAGAAAATGAAGGTAAGAGAACTAGGTAACAGCCTTGAAAGCTTGAGCAGAGGTATTTAATTTTACTCTTAGTTAATACATAATTTCTAACCTAGTGTCTAATTCTATGAGATACTGAATTTCTTACCAAAGGGACAAATATTTTAAAAAGAAAGGAAGAAAGTAGGAAAGAGAACTAAGAGGCACTTTCAGGGATCGGTGAGTCCATTTTGTGTCTTCAGATAAGTCTTAGTCCCTTCAAGCTGCTATAACAGAATACCATAGATGGGCGGTTTATAAACAAGAGCAGTTTATTTCTCACAGTTCGGAAGACTGAGAAGTCCAAAATCAAGGTGCTGGCAGGTTCTGGGTTGGTGAGGGCCCACTTCCTGGTTCATAGACAGCTGTCTTCTTGTTGTGTCCTCACATTGATAGAAGGGAGCTCTCCGGGGTCTCTTAGAAGGGCACTCATCCTGGGCGCCTGGGTGGCTCAGTTGGTTAAGCGACTGCCTTCGGCTCAGGTCATGATCCCAGGGTCCTGGGATCAAGCCCCGCATCGGGCTCCCTGCTCTGCGGGGAGCCTGCTTCTCCCTCTCCCACTCGCCCTGCTTGTGTTCCCTCTCTCGCTGTGTCTCTCTCTGTCAAACAAATAAATAAATAAAATCTTTAAAAAAAAAAAAAAAAAAAGAAGGGCACTCATCCCCTTTATGAGAGTTCTGCCCTAATGACCTAATATCCTCTGAAAGACCCCACTTCCAAACACCATCACATTGGGGGTTAGGTTTCAACATACAAGTTTTGGGGGGGGGGGGCGCCTGAGTGGCTCAGTCAGTTAAATGGCTGCCTTCAGCTCGGGTCATGATCCCAGGGCCCTGGGATCGAGCCCCGCATCGGGCTCCCTGCTCAGCGGAGAGCCTGTTTCTCCTTCTCCCTCTGTCTGCCGCTCTGCCTACTTGTGCTCTCTCTCTATCTCTGTTAAATAAATAAAAATCTTTAAAAAAAAAAAAAACAAGTTTTGGGGGGGACATAAACATTCAGTCTGTAGCAAGAAAAGATTCTTGCCACATTGCTCATTCATTGTCTGTTTTGTTCTTATAATAACATAACTTCCACCAGTAATCTTACCCAATTATTTCTTAAGCTCAGTCTACAGTGCCAGAAAGGTTTTCTTAGGGTGGACTTGAGATTCTTTGTCTCAGTGTAGTCGTGCTCTTTAATGGAAAGAGCACAGATAAGGAGCCCAAATCCTGGATTGTTGGCTATGTGACTTTAGGCAAGTTAACTTCTGAGCTTCAATTTTTTCATCTGTGAAATGACAATACTAACATTCACCTATAGAACAGAATTGTAAGAACTAAATTTTTTAAATATAGAGAACCTGGCACAATGCCTAGAACATTGTAGTTATTCAGCAATTGCAAGTAACAGCAGAGGGCAAGTCATTACTGGCCTTCATCCAAAAAATCCTTCCTGTGCTTGAAGAATGTTAAATTTTAGCTTGGCCTTGCTTTGCTCTCCAGAGTAGTTCATGCTTTTAATCTTTCCTCAAAAATATCCTTAGCCCCTTAATCATTTTTAAAAAACATATTAAATACTCCCTCAAATCTGTCTCATTTTTAAGTTGTAAACCTCTAAACTAAACCAAAAAATTATAAAATTTTGTGACCTGAACGAGGGAAGAGCATAACAAAAAGACTCCCTCCAGATTCTAGTACCTCACACTTCAGGAAAGTCTGACTCCTTCTCTTTAACAGTATTTTGTTACACTTTCAGCTTGTGACTGGCTGTGGAAATTGATACCGACAATCATATAGTTTTCTTCCTTTGGGAAACACGACACTTAATCATTTGCATGTCAGAGACCCCATAGTTATGTAAATTCCAGTGTGCACTCTGCCTGTGTATTCCTTGGGACCCATACACAGGTAGTGCCAGCCTAGTGTTTTCCTAGCAAGATGGAAGTGTTTTCATTTGCAGTAGCATTCTTAGATCCCTTCACTGTAGCCCCACAAGGCGTGTTCGCCCTTCCTATCCATCAGAATGGTCTTAGCAGGGCTTTAATTTGTATAGCACTTGAAAGTATTCATTTTGGTTTTTCATCTTTGCTGGAGTATAGGTAGTACCTTTGTCAACCTTATTAAAAGGGCAAAAGAATAGGCTTAGGAAATTAAGCAGCCTGCCTAAAATCACATCGTTAGTTGCAGAGTCAGAACTTGAACTCAGAACTTGAATTTGCCGCCCTAAAGGATTATCAGATAGCAAAGGGGCCTCAGCTTTCTTGACTGCTAAATGGAAAATCTTGAGATTTAGGCCATTTCTTCCTACCTCAGTAGTCTCTGCTTATTCTTTTTTTTTTAAAATTTTTTTGTTATGTTAATCACCATACAGTACATCATTAGTTTTTGATGTAGTGATCCATGATTCATTGTTTGCGTATAACACCCAGTGCTCCATGCAGTACGTGCCCTCCTTAATACCCATCACCGGGCTAACCCATTCCCCCACCCCCCTCCCCTCTAAAACCCTCAGTTTGTTTCTCAGAGTCCATCGTCTCTCATGGTTCGTCTCCCCCTCTGATTTCCTCCCCTTCATTCTTCCCCTCCTGCTGTCTTCTTTTTTTTAGTCTCTGCCTATTCTTAACAAGACTCATTCTGAGATTTTCAGACTTCCACAACTTTTTAAGGTGGTTTTGCTTGAGTCACTGAAAGATGTGAGTTCGGTTATGGTTAGCATCCTGACTTCTCACTTTGGTATATGAGATTGTGTAATAAATCAAAAGGATTTCTACCTCAGAAAATTGAGTTCTTTCTTATGACTCAGTTTTGTGCAGTAGTATATGAGGTTGTGTAAACGTAATTGCCTATTGTTATGTATAGAATAAAAAATATATCTTTAGGACATTGGACATGACTTGTACTTGCAAAGCAGACCCTGAATCTCCTCAACTTGTTTTTATGCAAGTTTTGCTGAGGCCTTACATATCTTATTATAATGGCCTTTGATAATTTTCTTTAACTTCTTTTAATTTGGGAAGAATTTGACTCTTAAATTATCTTCTCCATGGCTCTGAGCAAGGATTGGAAATGATTTGGCAGAATATCACAAAGAAGGGGTAGAAGAGAAACCAGAGGGGAGAAAATCTAGCCCTTCATACATTCTGCAGTTTTGCCAAGTTACATTCATTGCTCTAAACTTAGTTCTAGATTTGGTGACTTTTTTCCTCAAAAATTTTGCTTTCCTTAGTGTCCTACTATTCTGTCATCCCATCCATTTTTTCCTCTTAGCCTCAGTCCTGGGATTATTCTTAGGAAGTGGACAAGGATTCACAGATTCACATCCAGGCACCTGCCCCAGAGCTGGGCAGTGGTATGAGCGTTTTCACACCTTCTTGGTGCCCATAACAACTCTACGTCCAGGGCAGACATTCTTCCTACGTTCCTGTTGGTGTCAGCCCTCTGACCCCGATGGATTAATTGATCTGTCCAGGATCAAAAAAGCCAGAAAGTGGCAGGATAAGGACTCGAAACTTTCTCACTAATTTTTTCTCTCATATGTTGCAGCTTTTAGATACAGTTATATAGAAAGTTATAAATAAGTTATACTTATAAAACTATGTCAGAAATTTTCTTTTATTTAATAGTATTGGTTTTTTTTTTTGCTTTGTTTCCCCTGCAGAAAAAAGAGCCAGTGGGAGATGAGTCCGTTCCGGAGGATGTCTTAAATCTCGATGACCTCACTGCAGACAATTTAGCTGTAAGTTTTTGTCCTTCCCTTTTCTTTCTTTTTTTTTTTTTAAAGATTTTGTTTATTTATTTGACAAAGAGAGCAAGAGAGAGAACACAAGCAGGGAAAGCAGGAGAGGGAGAAGCAGGCTCTCTGTCGAGCAGGGAGCCTGACATGGGGCTCAATCCCAGGACCCTGGGATCATGACCTGAGCCAAAGGCAGATGCTTAACAACTGAGCCACCCGGGCGCCCCGTCCTTCCCTTTTCTAGGCTGGATTTCTGTTCTTTCATCATAACTTTGTTCCGAACAAGCAAGTGCTGACACTCAGCTCCACGCAGCATTGTGGCATCCTTGAATGTGTGCAGCTGGGAAATGTCCCCCTCCGCTCTTGTTGGACTCGATACTTGAGTTTTTATTAGATCACAGAGACAGGGACGGATGGAGTGGAAAAGTCAAGAGTAGGAAGCAGAGGAAAAAGGAGACGAACAACCTTTGGTTTATAGAACTCAGTTTTCACAAAGTCAAGGATCTTTTCAATTTACTGTAATTCAGTAAATATGCACAACAGTGAACCTAGAGAAGTAATTTTCAAGTTTTTTAGTCACCGAACCCTTTCTTAAAACCTGCAACACAAAAGCATAGCAAGAGCATAAATACACAAAAGCAAAGTTGCTGTGCTTGAAGGGCTAGGCTGGGGGAGCTATTCCTGTGCAGCCCCACTTGCCAAGGGCTCTCCCGTCCCCATGAAATCAGTAGTTTGAAACACTTGCAGAAAGGAATACAAAATAAGCTTAAGACAGGTTCTCTTGTTCCTAATAAATTTATAATCTTCCTAGAGAACAGTTAAATGTAGTACATAAGAACGCTAAATTGATTTAATTAGGAATATCAGAAAATACAAGTTAAGGGAAAGAGCTCTTAAAAGAGCTACAGTAGGGGCGCCTGGGTGGCTCAGTCCTTAAGCCTCTGCCTTCGGCTCATGTCACGATCCCAGCGTCCTGGGATCGAGTCCCTCGTCGGGGCTCCTTGCTCAGCGGGAAGCCTGCTTCTCCCTCACCCACTCCCCCTGCTTGTGTTCCCTCTTGCTGTGTCTCTCTGTCAAATAAATAAATAGAATCTTAAAAAAAAAAAGTTCATAAACTCTATTAAAAAAAAATGGGCTCCTGGGTGGCTCAACCGGTTAAGCGTCTGTCTTCGGCTCAGGTCATGATCCCAGGGTCCTAGGATCGAGTCCTGCATTGGGCTCCTTGCTCGGGGGAAGCCTGCTTCTCCCTCTCCCTCTGCCTGCCTCTCTGCCTACTTGTGCTCTCTCTCTCTCTGTCAAATAAATAAAATAAAATCTTAAAAAAAAATTCTATTTAAAAAAAAAAGAGCTACAGTATTAAAACCCTTGAGATATATACGACTGAGAAGAATGGCCAGAATTGATCCATCTCTTCCTTAGGTACCCCAGAAGAAAATGCCAATGAATTGTAAGGGCAAAACTGAGTGTGTGCGTGTGAAGTAAATCTCAGTTCTTCGAAAGCCTTCACTGTTGATTTTTTTTTTTTTTTAATATTTTATTTATTTACTTGACAGAGAGAGAGAGTAGCAGAGGGAGCAGGAGCGGCAGACTCCCTGCTGAGCAGGGAGCCCGATGCGGGGCTCGATCCCAGGACCCTGAGATCATGACCTGAGCCGAAGGCAGACGCTTAATGGCTGAGCCACCCAGGCACCCCTTCACTGTTGATTTTAACAGTGCTATCACAGGGCTTGTCATTAGAGCACAACAAGGTTAGGGCAACAGAATCTTATTCCTACTCTGTACCTTGACCTGCTGTGACTTGGGTACTGGCCTGGCCTGTTCATCTGCAGAGCCTGAAAGTCTCACAAATCAAGAAAGTCCGACTCCTCATCGATGAGGCCATCCTAAAGTGTGATGCCGAGAGGATAAAGCTGGAAGCAGAGCGGTTTGAGAACCTCCGAGAGATCGGGAACCTTCTGCATCCCTCTGTGCCCATCAGCAATGATGAGGTAGGTGTTGGCGCCACAGTGGGCGGCGGCCTGCCCGGGGCTCCCCTCTGCTGGGGAGGGGGCGGGCTGGGAGGAGGACTGGGAAACGCTGCCCCTCTCTGTATAATAGGCCTTGTGTCAGAAGCAGGCTCTTTGTATATTCGCTCTGCCCACCAATTGAGAATTGAAAGAGTCAGATCCTTGCCTGATTGGGAAGTAGCAGAGACAGCAGGTAGGAGGAGACCCCGGGCACAGAAATCTCTTCTGAATCGGCCGCTGTCCTCCACTGCGTGTTGCCCGTGGTAGCAGTGAGTCCTGTGGGAGGGATCTGCTAAATCACCCTCACCCCTCACCCACACCCTGCTGAGAAGCTGCAGGTTGAAGGGAAATCTGCATGATAAAAGTTTCCTGCTGAGTGGGAGCTTCCCCAGCACAAAGCTGCTCTGAGCCCAGCCTTTGTTCCCTGACACCCCAGCCGTGGCTGGGCCCATCTGTGCCTCTTTCATTCATTCCCTGGTGAACGAGCCTTAAACTCACTGCCGGCTGGGGTGGGAGACTCGGGAGGTCAGGGCCCTGAGCCCGCCCTCATATGGCCCCAGGACCAATGAGAGCCTGGAAAAAAAAAAATCTACATTCTCCTCTGCACCCCAGGCGATGCTGATGGGGGGGTGGGGGGGTGGTTGTCCTGTAGCAGGATTTTCAAGGAGTCTTTTAAAAGGGTAAAAAAAAAAGTGAGACTGTGACAGATCTCTTAGAAATTCATGATTTTGGTTCCATGGCTAGAATCACTTCTAGGAATTTGTAAATTATTATTTCTCTATTGAACACACATCCTCTAGCAAATTCTCTTCCTTAGTCTCTGTACACAGTAACCAAAACCTAGTGTTTCAGTTATGCAGTAGTTTCGCAAAGCTCTAGGTTGTTTTTGGAATGGGGTTTAGAAAGCTGGAGGTTGTGAAATTCAGTGATCATGCATCTTTCTCTCCTGGTCTTGTTTCCTTAGGATGCCGACAACAAAGTAGAGAGGATCTGGGGCGATTGTACAGTCAGGAAGAAGTACTCTCACGTGGACCTGGTAGTGATGGTAGATGGCTTTGAGGGCGAAAAGGGGGCCGTGGTGGCTGGAAGTCGAGGTTACTTCCTGAAGGTAAGAGCCAGGAACCCGTAGCGATGGGATTCTAAAAAGGAGCTAAAAAAAACTATGCAGAAAACATAACCTACTTAAAGAGGCCACAGATCCACCACTTGTTCATGCCTTTATCCTGCAAACTTACTGCCAGTTGGATGCAGTTCTCTTTTTGAGACAGGAGAGTGCTTCTCCGGATTCCCTAGAACAAGAGCCCCTAAGTGATCCTCCATAATGAATATATGTTGTACTGACTGGATCAGAGCAGTCTGCCTTTTAAGGGGCTGAGTGGAATTGGACAGACAAGTAACAAAGAGTCAGAACCCACTGTGATGAGTGCTGTGGGGTGAGTGGGCCCAGAGAGCTATGAGAACAGGTAGGCAGAGGCGGCAAACCCAGAGGAGTTGGGACAGAGGGCAGATGAATTTAGGGAAGACTTTGGAAGGGCATGGGAAAATAATTTTGGAGATACAGGACATGTATACGTATACATATACATATACATAGTATGCTCTGCATACACACACGGATCTGGTGTTTTAAGATGTAGCACAAGAAAGCTCTCCCGTGCACCTTGGGCAAATCATCCTGTCTGCCTCGCTTTGCTTCTCCTGCCAGTGTGCCTAGATGATGTGCTGGGCATTGGTATCAAGAAAGAAACTCTTAAGTCAGGCACTGGGGTTCACAGTCTTTGCTGGCCTCCCGTGTGCCCCCAGTTGCCTCTGAGTGTAAATACTAGCAGATGAACATGGTAGTGGCAGAAGCCAATCACACAGCGCTGTGTCTCTGCTCCTTTAGGGTGTCCTGGTGTTCCTGGAACAGGCACTCATCCAGTATGCCCTTCGCACCTTGGGGAGTCGGGGCTACACCCCCATTTATACCCCCTTTTTCATGAGGAAGGAGGTCATGCAGGAAGTGGCACAGCTCAGCCAGTTTGATGAAGAACTTTATAAGGTGAGTAGCCTGGGGCAACATGGCAGAATGACTTTGTTACAGAGTTTAACTTCAAAGATACAGAGCTGTGTTGTCCAGGAGAACCTCCTGCGGTGTGGAGATACTCTGTATCATGGCTGTTGAGCACTTAAAATGTAACTAGTGCAACTGAGGCAGTAAAATTTTAATTTTTATTAATTCTAACTTAAGTAGTCACATGTGGCTAGTGGCTACCATACTGGGCAGTGCAGACATAGAGCCTGTTTTATCTTTCCCCAGATAATCTATATGACTTACTCAAATTGAGCATACTTTAACACCGTGAACTTCGGAAAAAAGCACATTTTTTGAGTGCTTGGACAAAACAAAATTCAAGAAGCGGCTGATCTTCCCATGTCCTCCTCCTCCTAACCCCAGACTGGGAGCTAGAGAGCAAGACGTATTCTCCTTGGGATGGATGTGGCTTCCAGTCTGTGGCTCCTTCTCAACCGTGGAGCATCTCAGGGGAGAACCAGAGGATTCACATGGAGAGTCAGAAGCTCATTCTGATGAGCTGGCTCCAACCCCAGCCGTGGCTTCCCCAGTCTATGCCTGGCACCCAGAATTTCTAGAGCATCTCTGCTAACAGCATGGTCCACTGGCCACTTTTTACTTGTCCTTCCCCTTCAAGACTGTTCTATCAGAAGGGGATGACTTGGCTCTTACTGGGGAGGAGTCAGACAATGCTTTTGGGCTCACCTGACTTATCTTAGAGAGGAGTTTAGTAGAACTTCTTCCCATTGATGAGTTCCAGTTACGTTTTCATTCAAATTGCAGTGGGAAGCAAAAGCTCTCTAAACCCTAAGGATTAGTCTAACCTTTGTGTTCTCCTTCTCTTCTTCCCTAAGATTTTATTTATTTATTTAGAGCAAGCGAGAGCGAGTGGGGGGAGGCGCAGGGAGAGAGAATCTCAAGCAGACTCTGCGTTGAGTGCGGAGCCTGATGCGGTGCTGGACCCCATGACCCTGAGGTCATGACCAGAACCAAAATCAAGAGTCGGACGCTTAACTGACTGAGCCACCCAGGCGTCCCTTCCCTTTCTTTTCTTTTCTTTTTTCTTTTTTTCCCCCTTTCTTTCTTTTAATGTGGAGGGGAATGTGTTCATGGATCAGCCGAAACCTGTTTTCTCTTTTCTTTTTTTCCTCATCTCAACCGCAGTATTGGACAATCACAGCTTTAGGATGCCCTGCATGGAGGGTTATGAGAGAGACACTAGGTAGCAGGTGCCCCCTGTGTTTCCCGCATTCCCCATCTCTTCTCCAGATGCTTCTTGGATCCATATGCAGGGAGACTCACATAGTGAGAGTCCCCATAGTGAGAGTTTGGGCTGGCACTTCCTGCCTGATAACCTCGGTCTATGAGTTCTCTGGAGCAGCACTGTCCAGTAGGACTCTCTGCAGCGATGGAATGTTCTGTCTCTACTATCCGGTTTGACAGTAGCGGCCACATGTGGCTGTTGAGCACGTGAACTGTGGCTGGTGCAAGCCGAGGAACTAAATTTTAATTTACTTTAAATAGCCACATGTGGTTAGTGGCTGAGTTCCACTGTCAAGTAGCAACGTAGTCTTCCAGGTCCCCAAACGCTGACCCAGAGGAAGTTTCCACCCTCCTCTTTTTATTTTTATTTTTTTTAAAGATTTTATTTATTTATTTGTGAGAGAGAGAGAGACAGTGAGAGAGGGAACACAAGCAGGGGGAGTGGGAGAGGGAGAAGCAGGCTTCCCACTGAGCAGGGAGCCCGATGCGGGGCTCGATCGCAGGACCCTGGGACCATGACCTGAGCCGAAGGCAGACCCTTAACGACTGAGCCACCCAGGTGCCCCCAAAGTGATTCTTTAAGGAGTATTATCCTACACTAACTCCTGAGCACCAGGAGAGCAGAGACCGTGTCCCCTTTTGCCCAGCATTGGCAAACTTGGCACTTAGAAACACCTAACATACGTCTGTTGGGGGGATTAACGTATATTGCTACCAGCTCGGGTTTTACTGCCCTGCCGTCATTGGCCACTATTCACTATTTATAAATGTCTTATGTATTAGATAAGTAAAAAAAGTATTATCAGAATATTTTATCTCCTTTTAATTTGCATTTCTTTGATCTCTAGGAGGGATCCCATTCTGGAGGGACCCATTTCCTCCTTTGTCTTTTTAGCCTTGCCTGTGGTTTCTTGCTCTCGCTGAGGTCCTCATCCCTCACCCTTAACTAGTAGAGGTCCCTCCTCCTCCAGGTGATTGGCAAAGGCAGTGAAAAGTCTGATGACAACTCCTATGACGAGAAATACCTGATTGCCACCTCAGAGCAGCCCATTGCTGCCCTGCACCGGGATGAGTGGCTGCGGCCGGAGGATCTGCCCATCAAGTATGCCGGCCTGTCTACCTGCTTTCGCCAGGAGGTGGGCTCCCACGGTCGGGACACCCGTGGCATCTTTCGAGTCCATCAGTTTGAGAAGGTGAGTGGTCAGGTCAGGGGGAGGAGCAGCACCCTTTTGTCGACCTCTCCAGGGTGGTTAGAGACAGGCAGGCTCTGTGTTGCTCAGACCCAGCCTCGCTCCAGTCTTCCCTCTCGCCGCCTACATCTGTTTCTGCCTAAGAAGCACATGCTGGAGTGGCCGTGGGCGCAGAGCCTGGAACCAGGCTGCCTGAGTCCTGGTGCCGGCTCTGCCACTTAGCAGCTGTGTGACCTTGAACAAGTTGCTTAACATCTCCACACTCAGTTTCCTCCTCTACAAAAGGAGGGTAATAATAGTACCCACCTCATTAGGCCTGCTGTGAGGATTCTGCTGGTTGGTAGGGGCAAAGCACTTAGAACAATACTTGGCATGTATATGGTAGGAGCTCCATGGAGCATTCGTTCTCAGAGCCCCAGTCCAGTCCAGCACCGATCTCCCGCAGGGGCCCCAGCCTCCCCTGACTCCCAGTGGTGTAGGAATAGGTCTCCATTGCAAGGATATCTCCCGCTTCAGTCCTTTCGTTTATTCACCCTGTCCCATTTTCATGGTCTCGTTGGGTCCCCCTCTGCAGATTGAACAGTTTGTCTACTCGTCACCACACGACAACAAGTCATGGGAGATGTTTGAGGAGATGATTACTACCGCAGAAGACTTCTACCAGTCTTTGGGGATCCCTTACCACATTGTGAATATTGTCTCAGGTATCTGCCTCCCTTTCCCGCATCCCACAAACACCACCCTCACCAGGTGAGCCGCCACACAAAGAAATAGCTCACATTCCAATTAATTGCCCACATTAATTAAAATATCACACTGTTCTCACTTGGGAATATTTGGTGATAAGAATATCTGGGCATGGTTTCACTTCTGGGGATAGGATGTGAATTAAAGAATTCTTCAGGTTTGCTAAAGGTCAGTCTCCTGAAATACCATCCCTCCTTCATGAATTCTAGGGGTTTTCCCTTACAGGTTCTTTGAATCATGCTGCCAGTAAGAAGCTTGACCTGGAGGCCTGGTTTCCGGGCTCGGGAGCCTTCCGTGAGTTAGTCTCCTGTTCTAACTGCACAGACTATCAGGCTCGCCGGCTCCGAATCCGATATGGGCAAACCAAGAAGATGATGGACAAGGTAGGTAGCCCCTTGGGAGGTAGGAAATAGGGCCTTGTGCAGAATAAGTCCATCTTATTTCTCAGTCCTTGGAGGATGTTATGTCCCCACATCAATGGGAAAATTTGAGCTTCTCAATCTAGACCAAAAAGGGAATCTGGAAATGACTTCTACTAAATCAGGACAGAGTCCTTTTATTTATTTATTTATTTATTTAAAAGATTTTATTTATTTATTCATAAGAGAGAGAGAGAGAGGCAGAGGGAGAAGCAGGCTCCCCGCTGAGCAGGGAGCCCGATGTGGGACTTGATCCCAGGACCCTGGGATCATGACCTGAGCCGAAGGCAGACGCTTAACCATCTGAGCCACCCAGGCGCCCTGGACAGAGTCCTTTTAGATAGAAACCTGAATCTAGCTCTATTCTACAAGGTATTTCTAGTTCTTCTCTTTTGGGCTTTGTTCTGTGTGACTTCAGTTAAAGAATAATCCCCATTTGTCTACAGAAGACACGTTGGAGGCAGTGTCTTCCCTCTCACCTAAGAAGGTCTAGGTTTGTAAGTTTATCTCTTCAAACCCAGTTTTCAGGCCCTAATCTTTTCCAAAGTCAGGGACTTGAAAGAGGTTAAAAGGAGAGGCCACTGTGGAAGTTTCCTCCTTCCCTCAAAGGGCCCAACTCTCCTCCATTTGCTGGGACCTATCACTTGTCACTCATGGAGATCTGAGGAATCTTCCTGGAATTATTATTATAGGCAATAAATATTAAACAGAATTCTAGTCTAGTAAAAGATCAATAATGCTTTGGATTTGGATAGTTACAGTTGAGGAAGTCTGGCTAAGTGGGTGGTTCCTGGTCATGAGTAAGCCTAGGCTGAGTTTCATGCTCCCTCTGGGGACCCTGTCTTTGCAGGTGGAGTTTGTCCATATGCTCAACGCTACGATGTGCGCCACCACTCGCACCATCTGCGCCATCCTGGAGAACTACCAGACGGAGAAGGGCATCGTCGTGCCTGAGAAGTTGAAGGCGTTCATGCCGCCGGGTGAGACTCCCTGCCCAGCCCGTCTTCCTCGTCTTCGGTCTTCCCGCTCTTCTGAAGAGCAAACCCCCTTTCAGAGTGGACCAACTGTTCTTGGTCAGAAACAGTCCCCAGAACTCTGTCTGTGCTGTCCCCAAAGTTGAGAAAGTAGCCACTACAGGTATCCCTTCCTGTTTAAGCTCAGCTAAAATTCAGACCGGGGAAGAAAAGAATTAATGAAACCAGTTCCCATCGTGGGTGCCCTTTTGTTCATAGGGATCATCGTCTTGTGGAACTCTCCACAAGAAGTCCTTGGGCTTTGACTCCTGAGAAATGATAGGTTATTTGGTTGGCTCTCTCCCTCCAGGTCTCCAAGAACTGATCCCCTTTGTGAAGCCTGCACCCATTGACCAGGAGCCATCAAAGAAGCAGAAGAAGCAGCATGAGGGCAGCAAAAAGAAAGGGGCAGCCAGAGATGTCCCCCTGGAAAGCCAGCTGCAGAACATGGAGGTCACCGATTCCTGAACATTCCTTCCTCCCAGTTTGTCGGGCTTTCGTTTCTGTCAGCTGGGTTCTCAGAGCCTGCCCACGGGCAGGGAAGCCAAGCACCCACTCATCACCCGCCCCATCTGACTGCATTGCTAAAAGGGGAACAGTCTGCCATGTACAGTGCGACGTTCCCGTCTCCTTGCATGGGCATAGGATCCATTCACTGACAACTGATGAAACCATGTAATAAAGCATCTCTGGGGGAAGGCTAGGACTCTTCCACGGTCTTCTGCCCAGGGCTTGAACCCTGTCTCTGACAATTCTCCCTGGAACCACGCTCATTTCTGGTTTTCCTTCTAAAGAAGATTTAGATTTAGGAAAGGCTTAAGGGGAAAGTGAAAACTTTGAGTCTTAGACACACAAGCTTGCAGGACAAGGGCCAGACCCTCCTGTGTAAATTCACCCCTGCTTAAAAGCAGTGAGGAAGGGGTGCCTGGGTGGTTTAGTCGGTTGAGTGTCTGCCTTCGGCTCAGGTCATGATCCCGGGGTCCTGGGATTGAGATGCCCCACGTTGGGCTCCCTGCTCAGCGGGGAGTCTGCTTCTCCCTCTCCCTCTGACCCTCCCCCCTGCTTTTGCTCTCACACTCTCTCTCTATCTCAAATGAATAAATGGAAAAATCTTTACAAAAAAAAAAAAAAAAAGGCAGGACTAGCTTAGAGGCCAGGGTTGACATAATAAGCCTCCTAGCGCTTCTGTTCCCTAGGAAGGGCTCCATGGGAAGGGCAGGAGGCTTGCAGGACCTCAAGAAAGATGAGACTGTGTTTAATCCTGCAGAGACCCCAGATTCAGGAGCGCAAGTTGGGCCCTTATTAACAGCTGCTTCTCTTGCCCAGTCATCCCCAAGTGGAAGACCAACCAACAGAGCAGAGGGGAGGGAGGAAAACTCTTTTCTCCTTTCTCTGGCGCTCCCCCTGTTGCCCTAATGGCCAGTTCACCCTTTCTCTGGGGAGGGTGATGGTTAGGCTCTTTGTTTACTTGCTGCCTTTCATCTGCAATCTACAAACACTTTACTTTAATAACACCTTATGTTAATATAGTGCTTTACTTCTAGGAGCCTAAAATACTTCCTATAGCTGATGTCTTTTATCTTTGTGACAGTCCCAGATGAGAGGGTGGGGACATGATTATACCTCTTCCATCACGCAGAAGACAGCAGGGCCAGGTGGGAGCCAGGAGTCCCCACTCCTCAGGAGTGCTCAGTGCTTGCATTTCTTTGGAAAATGAGGGCAGGGCTCCGAACTGGTCTTTCACTTAGGAGCTTAATCTCTGCTTCTTTAGTCCCTAAGCTGCAACTTCGCCAGGCCTGCCAGAGCTTGGCACCCACAAAGGAGGCTGTGTGCTTGGTCTTCAATGGGGACTTGAGGCTTATCCTGTTAATCTTGCTCGTGGAAACCCTGTCAAAACTGGGCCACCTGAAAGGGTGACCACGGTGGCTCTCTTGCTACAGGTAGGCTCCATCAGCCTGCCTCTCTGCTGTAACCTGTTGCCCTTGGCTCTGAGATGACAAAGCCAGGGCAAGAGGACACAAGAACAAGCTGCTCCCAGGTACTCAGAAGGACCAGAAGTGGACATTCCTATAGCCTTTGCTATTCGGTTTGAAGAAAGGCAGTTTATACAGTGTCGGGAGGGTGGTCTGGGTCACCACCACACACCCTTCTTCCCCCTCTGAAAAGCCCATTGGGCTTTAGGGTTAGAAACTTTCAAGTGGCTCTGAACACCCCCAGCTAGCCTTAGAGGTCCTTCTAGCTCCCTCCTCTGCTCCCTACTGCTACCCTCTTCTGCTCCTCATGCCTGGGGTCTTTCTTCCACCAGGAGGCACTGCTTTTCTCTGTGGCCCTCAGCACTGTGGGAGGGCAGAAGCTGGGGCTCAGCCTGGAGGGGCCTGGCCCGGCTCCAGACTCCCCCGGCCCCCTCCCCCTCCCTGCACTGGCTGAAATACCTTCTCACCTGACCAGTTTTCTGGAGCCTTTGGCCCCTGGAACCTAGACTCTCTACTGCTTCATGCAGAGCCTCCTGCCCTGTGTTGCTGGCAGCCCAGCTCCCATGCCAACCCTCCCCTACCTGCCCTGTGGCTGGGTGAGTGTGTGGACAGGCCTGGGAGCCTGCCTAGTGAAAAGGAATGAGTGGAGTCCTGGAAAGTAGCTGACTCTGTTAGCAGATCTGTACCCCTTTCTTACTGCTGGAGCCAGAGGAGAAAAAAACCGTTGTGAAGGAAAGGATGACCCTGTGGCTGAGGTTCTTCCTTAGAGCTCACACAGGAACATGCCAGTAGGCAGGCATGATTAGGAGCAGAGCTTTCAGAAAGAATGGGACACAGTCCTTGCTCTCAAAGAACTCACAGTCATTGGGAAAGGTGTGGCTTTTCTTGCTCCCAGGGGAGCTGAAAACCAGACTCCTTCCCTCCCTGGAGCAGTGGGATGGGGCTGATGCAAGCCTTGTTTAGGATGGAAGGCTGGCGTAGACGCTAAGCACTTGGGAACAGTCCCAGATAACCTTGACTCCACCCTAGCAGTTGCCTCCGCAACCCACAGCTGATGCCCTCATCCCTGGCACCCTGACCTGCCCCATCTCCAACCTCGGCTACCCAGCTTACTACCTCAGTTAGCAAACAACCCCACAGGCCTGGTGGAGTGAGTCAGAGCCCTGGGTCCCTCACCAACCTTTAGTTCCCACACCCAGGAATTCCGGGCCCAAGAAGCAGGTCTGGGTGCTTCAGGCAAGAGAGGAGGCACCTGGCCTCTCTACCAAAAGATAGAGACAACTAGAAGCCAGACTTCCAGAAGGAAATTCTAAAGAGCCAGGGGACCAATGTGAGACCAAGGGGCCTGCATGAGCTCACAGACCGCTGAGAAGTTCAGTTTATCGGCCACCAAGGAGCCAAACACTGCAAAGGTGAAGCCCCTCCTGGGATCGGATGCTTTCCCGGCGACTTGTCCCGCTTTTCCTTCGCTCAAGTCTTCCTGGGGTACCCAGGATCCTAAGAACGCCTACTCTCCCCTCGACCTCCCCCATACCTCCCGCTGGGGGCCTGGGGCAGCCCTGGCTGCCCTCCCAGGATGAGTCTGACAGGCAGAGCTGGGATGGGCCCCAGAGAAATGTGCTGCATGTCAGAGCTTGTGCCAGAATGAGGGGCCTGTGCCACTCCCCCAGTCACCTCCCAGCATGGGGTTCCCCAAAAGCTCCTCCCAGCTACACACAAAAGGGGGTGCAACCCTGCATCGCGTCCAGGGGAGGTCCCGGTGGAGCGGACACCACTGCCTCTGACGTTGCCCTTTTAAGAGCACCCCCCGGGGGGGGGCGGGGGTGCTGCAGGCAGGTTCTCCTTGCAGAAGCTGGTGCGGGGCTGCTCCCCACAGACCTGCCGGAAAGGAGACTGGGACGCCAACCTTGCGGGGTCCCAACCCCTACGTCCCCGGGGGTCCCAGCGACTGCCGATTGGGGGAAAGCCCCCTTTTCTGAGGGGAAGTTGCTCTCTTTCGCTGCTCTGATTGGTTGGCTGACAAGTCCTGCCTTTTGGAGAGCAGTCTGGGTCCCTCCACAAGACTTCGACTTCCCTCCCCCCACTTAAACCTGCTGTTAGAACTGGTCTGGAAAATTATTTTCATTGAGGTGTAAATTGCTAATAAGATGGTGCGACCCTTCAGAGAGACTTGTTTTTTAAACCCTGAAGAAAGGGAAGAATTAAGCTTCCGTTTAGAGTAACGTTCATCCTTTCCTCCTTCCATCTTGTTTTAGAGCATAAAAAACCCATATATATATTTTTTCTTTTTCTTTCTTTTTCTCTTTCTCTACTCTTCCTCCTTGTCTACTTGTTCCCTGGATCCCACGGCCATTTGGTATCCCCGAGTCCCTACTCATCAGCTAGCTCTCTCCTGAACCTCCCTCTCCTCTCCAGTCTCTCCCCTCCTCACCCATTCCCCTCAGTACCGACCTGCTTAGTTTCCCCATCTTAAGACAGCCTTGCTGCCGCCCTGCGTCTGCTGTCAAATTCAGACTCCATCTGGTTCCTTTCCCTCAAAGATAAATAAGCAGCAGACACTTGTAGGCTCTGCTACCTCATCAGCATTCCCGGCCCTCCTAGTGCCCACCCCGTCAGAGAGAAGGTGGAATGTTCCAGACAGAGGGAACCACATGAAGGAGCAGGAAGAAGGCCTGAACAGCTGGAGTGCAGAGAACAAGGGGATGTTGAGTTGAGGGTAGAGGAGCAAGGAGGATCAGGAGATTGTACCTGCACCTAAATGCTGGCTCCCCTGGGCTCTCTTCTGCTCTTTGTCTGCATGCTCTCCTAGTTCACATCCCAAATCTGCCATCCCCCACCATGCATCTCCAGCTCCACTCCACTCCCCCCTAACACACACATCTCCAGCAGGATCTCAAAGTCTAACTCCCTAGCTGATCCTCTGCTCCCTCCCTCCTCTGGGTGTTCAGGCACCCAAAACAAACCCCTGGGACTCCCACTGGACCAACTCCTCCTCCTCATCCCCAGCGGCCTGCCTCACACAGTCGCAGAGTCCCTTGGTCGCTCAGATCTACCCCCTCGGCAACGTGTCCCTCAGCCGCAACACTGGCTCTCCGCCTGGACTGTTGTTACAGGCGCCTCCTGCTGGTCTGCGCCCCCAGCCCCTCCTTCAGGGGGACTATTCACCATGCCTCCGTCGGCCCTCCCCTGCCCACATGCTTCAGATGGTTCTCTCAACTAATCAAATAAAGCCCAGACTTCTCAGCCAGGGCCCACATTCTTCACAAGGCTCTTCTCCTCTTCTTATCCTAACCATGAGCTCTGAGCTCCAGCCCCACCTAACTACGCACCTCTCCCAGCACTGACCACGCCTTGTCCCCTTCTGTATTTGCCCATGCTGTTCCCTCCGAGGGGATGTCCTCTCCTCCTGGCACTCTGTGAATTCCTCCTTCCCCACCTCTTTTCCAAAACCTTCCCTAACTCCTCCAGCCCCACACAGAAATATTAACAAATACAGCTCTACCACCGCATCTGTCTCTGTCCACATCAGACTGGTTGCTCCTGGAGGCCAGGGCTGGAGTCTTGTTCATTTGTGTACCTCTCACACGTAGCTTGGTGCCTGGAACATGGCTAGGGCCAGACAGGGCTCTCTCCTGGGCCTGCTCTGATACACTTAACAATTAACTTATTGTAGATGTTGCTTTGGGATATGCTGCTCATAGCTCAGCCCCAGGCTCCATCTCTTCCCCTCTGTGCTCAGGGCCAAAAATGATCTCAGCTGGATCTTTGATGGACTGTACCTCAGTCATATGGAATGCTGGGCCTACTGAGCCACCCTCAGCAAATAGTGTAGCACTGTGGGTTGAACCTATTGCCAGGTTAAGGCATCCAATGCCATCTTTTAATGAGCCTCAAAGAAAGTCTATCTCACTTGGCTGGGACATCAGGCCTACAAATCCTGGCTGCACCTGGCATTGAGAAGACAGTTTTCTGGTTAAAGTGAATGAGTTCAGGGCTGTCCGCCGAGGAGCCCAGAGACCCGACTGGCCTCCCAGATGGTAGCTCCAGGAATGGACAAACACCTGGTTACTCCTGTATGCCATCCATCCATCCATTCATCTATCCATTCGTTTAACCAGTATTTACTGTCTACTATGTGTCAGGTACCATGCTAGGTGGTGGTGTTCAAGACACACGTGTTCTCTCTGCTCCTCTGGAGCTTATTGCTAGTGGCAAAGACAGATGTCAACCAAATAAATTAACAAATAAATACTTCACGTAATTATAACTTGTAATATGTGCCATCAAAAAGGGGATATTTAAGACTACCATATTCAACAGCTGGAAGGAAGCCAGGGTGCCCAGAACAGAGTGAAGTGGGCGGAGGCTGGGCCCCTCGGGGCTTTGTGGACCAATATGAGGAAGTTGGCTTTTATTCAAGTACATCCAAAAAGCCCCAGTGCAAGAATTTCAGGAAGGGAGCAACATGCTCAGATTCAGACTTTGCAGTATTACTCTGTGAAAGACACCATGAGGGGTCTTTCCATCGGATAAATCCAGCATATGGCACATCCAATAAGTAAACTGTCCTAGGGGTGCCTGGGTGGCTCAGTCAGTTAAGCGTCTGCCTTCGGCTCAGGTCATGATCCCAGGGTTCTGGGATCGAGCCCCATTTTGGGCTCCCTGCTCAGAGGGGAGTCTGCTTCTCCCTCTGCCCCTACCCCCCGTGCTCGCTCACACGATCTCTCTAAATAAATAAATAAATAAATAAATAAATAAATAAAAGCTAAAAAAAGAAGAAGAAGAAAAGAAAACTGGCCTGGACTCCTTAAACAGTCACTATCACAAGGAAGAAAGAAAGGGAGGGAGGGAGGGAAGGAAAGTAAAATGACATGACCAAAGGTAATGCATAAACCTCTGGTTTGAAAGAAGCAGCTATCAAAGATGTCCGAGAGACAGCAAGGAATTTGGATTAGACCGGATATTCGATGACACCAGGAATCACCATTTGTGTCCGGGGTGCGGCAGCCACCGTGTGGGGGTGTGGGAGAGGACTCTGACCCCAGGAGCTGCACGCTGAGGGCCAGAGGCTTGAGGTGCCATGACCTTTGCACCTCAGTTTCACTTCGTTCTCTAAAAATTGTGAGAGAAAAACATAGTGTCAACAATTAGTGAATCTAGGTGGAGGGTATCTGGGGATGCATTGTACCATTCTGGCAATTTTTCTGAATACTTGCCATTTTCCAAAATAAAAAAAATGGGGAGAGATTTTTTAAATCTAAAAAATGTTCATTGATTTAAAAACAATGACTTGCGGGCGCCTGGGTGGCTCAGTTGGTTAAGCGACTGCCTTCGGCTCGGGTCATGATCCTGGAGTCCCGGGATCGAGTCCCGCATCGGGCTCCCTGCTCTGCGGGGAACCTGCTTCTCCCTCTGACCCTCCTCCCTCTCATGCTCTCTGTCTCTCATTCTCTCTGTCTCAAATAAATAAATAAAATCTTAAAAAAAAATTTTTTTTAAAACAATGACTTGGGCTGCTGAGTGGAGACCGGTTTGGAGGGGAAGCAACCACAGGAAGAATCCAAGTATCCTCAAAACTCTGACTGAGTGCCCCTCAGTGCCAGGCACGGAGTGGGGGGCCCAGAAAGGACAGTGTCCACACTCAGGAGAGTACAGCCTCAGCTGTGGAGAAAAGTGCAGGGAAGCGGACCGGGAACACGAGGCAAGCGTGGACAGGAGACACTCAGGTCTTGGCCTGCCCCAACTTTCGGCTCCCGGTCCCTTCCATCCTACCCCACCCTATAGACCCAGAATGGCAGTGTCTGAAGCTCCACAGGAACAACCTCTCGCCTCCCATTTCTGTGCCCTTTATAGGCAGCACTGAGCCCAGAAACAGGATCAGGCCCCAGGGGAATCAGGATCTCCCCACCCCTCTCTCCAGCCAGAGAAACCCCCCTTCCTGCCCAGCAAAGGTCACGGTGACCCTTCCCTTCCACGGCCTCCAACCATACCCTGTTCAAGCAGGCCATTGGTCCTAGAATTTCAGCCCACAAGCCCATGACAAGGGTCACCTGATTCTTCCCAAATGTGGCCTTGTCTGCCCCTCCGCTGTGCTGGGCCACAACACACCCACCCCGATCTTGGCTTCAGCTAAGGTGACACATCACATTCATTCATTAAGAGCAGAGACTCTGGAGCCAGATTGCCTGGGTTCAAATCCCAGGTCTGCCATTTCTGAGCTGTTAACCTTGGGGAAGACCCTTACCCTGCAGGTTAAATGAATTTGCTTATGAATTCCTCTTGCCAGGAATGCTGTTTCTGATTCAAGATGCAACCCAAGTCCCACCTCCTCCAGGAAGACCTGGAGGATTTCCTCCACTCTCACTGCCCTCTCCTCTGAATTCCTTTAACCTTTTCTGTCTCAGTTGCTCCTGGATCACTTCACCCATGCTACCCTGTTCAGCTGAGAGCTAGGGCCAGGCCTTATGCAAAAATGTATTCTCCATCTGCCTGGGGGGGCCCTCAGGAAGAAGCCTAGGTGAGGAAGCCCCAGTAGAGCTGGGAGAGAGCCTGGGGCTATCCCAGCAGGTCACTTTGCCTTCCCAGCCTCCATGGTAAAGCAGGAGCTTTGGCCTAGAAGAGCAGTAAATTCCCTTTGAACAGACTCCAGGATCGTGCTGCACCCTGATTTTCCCCCACGTAGGAGGGAGGTCTGAAGGTTCCTTACAGCTGGAAAGTTCCATGAAGTAGGTGGCCCTTCTAGGGGTCAAGAAGGACATCACCAGGGCAAGCCCTAGACTGAGACACTGTGGTGCACAGAAGACTTGGAAGTTTCCTTCCAGCTTTTAGGAGGTGGAAGCAGCTGAGGAGGGGACAGTGCAAGGACAGGCAGCTCTGTCCTGTGCCCCTGGGGTCACGGCAGGGAGAAGAGGAAAGACTATTTGCCAAACATGTTTGGAGATGAAAAGAGGGGGTTCCTTGCATCCCCCAACTTGTCTGCCCTCAGGTAGAAAGGCCACTGGGGACCAAGAAGGGGGGCTTCCTGTTCCTGTGCCTTCCATGGCAGCCCCTGCCTCAGCGCTAGGCTCCAGAACCATGATCCACACATGATCCAGAGCCAAGGCTGTGGCTCTCTCCCACCCAGAAAGCTTATTTTGGTACAAAGGGAGAGAGATGAATGGAGAGCTGCAGTTTCCCCATGTGCTGGCTTAGGCCTTCAGCAGAAATGAGAGTCTCATTACCCAACCCTGATTCAGAGGATAATTAACAGATGGTATAATTTCCGAGCATTCTCCGCGCCACATGGCTATTAGGTGAAGAGCAAAATGCCCACGCAGCCCCTAGATCCTCCCAAACCAGAGTCAAAGCAAGTCCACAGAGGCAGAGCCCTGCAGAGGCTGCTTAAGCCACTCCTCTGCTTCTGGAGCTGCCCTTGGCCTTGCCCAGAGGAAGAAAGCTCATCTTTAATCAAGGCAAGAGCATTCTCCTGAGCCATGGGTCCTCCTCCCACTTCCTTCTCCCCGTCCTTTCCAGCACCATTGCCAGAAATGCAGGCTAACCCTAATCCCTCTTGCTGTGCCCAAGGCCCATCTCCTTTGCTTTCCCCTGGGGAAAAAGTGAAAAGCTGATATCTCATCCTAGGCATCACTCCGTGGTCACACTGTGACCCTGGGCCTGGGGTCCCTGAGACAGGACTCATGGCTCCTTCACTGTGACCAGAACGCAGTGTTGGAGGGAGCCTCTGCTTCAGTGCTTTTCAAATGGGGTTCCTCCAGAGCATAAGCCTCACAAGGCAGCCCAGGGATGTACTGGTTGGTGGAGTTGTGGGGACAGGGCAAGGCCCTGACCTGCACTTCTTCCCAGGAACACTACTGTTACCTGTGTTTTATTTCGGCTTTCTACTTCAAATTTCATTTGAAAAACAGATTCTCCTGCTAAATTAACTTTTGGAAACCATGCACCTTATTCAATCCCCTCATTTTCCAAACGGGAAATCGAGGAACCGGAATTTGACCAAGATCACACAACCAGAGGGTGGGGTGGGGAGCTGAGACTAAAGCCCCAGCCTCCTCCCCAGGCCAGGCCTTGCCTCTTACTGCCTGACCAGGCCCCTAGCACTGCATCCAGTTGGCCCCACTGTTCCTGGATGCGGGTCCCTGGGTGGGGTATGACAGAGGGCAGCTCCTTCAGGATCACCCTCCACCAACACTGCCTGGCTCTTCTTCATGGTCCAGTCTCCATGCCCGGGCCACTCCCAGGACTCCTGGAATCCTGCACACCCCCGTCAAGTGGAAGGTTCAGTCTGCAGGCCTATACCGGGCACTGGGCAGGACTGTTGGCTAATCACAAAGCTGTGAGTGTAGAAGCGGGGGAACAGTAGCTGGACACTGATAGGGAAGGCGGGAGGGGGCAAGAAGTCATCTCTCCAGCCAGGAGGCCCTAGGGGGCAGTGAAATCCATCCGTCTAGGCGGGAAACCTGGGTCCTAAAGCTTGGCTCCATCCCTCCCCTGCCTTGTGACCATGGACAGGTTTCAGCCGTTCTGGCTTCAGAACCTGGTAATATTAGTGTGTTGATACCAGCTAGCTCTGGCTTTGACACTCCCAACTTACCTGCTCCTGAAAAGTCCAGCTGGTGTCCCAGATGAGCCTGCAGTCCTTCTGCCCAGCCGCTGGACCCCAAGGGGGATGGGGGGGTCCTAGTGAGACCACGACCTGGATTAGGGGTGGGGATGGGGGCCTTAGGACTTCACTGGGTGTTGCCAGGGAGGTGGGATACCTCTCTGGAATATGGGGAAGGCTTTATACTGTTGAGCAGGGCTCTTTTAGCTCAGTCTTACCCCGGACCCGAGGGCTCTTATCAGCAGCCAACCATCGTAGGCGTAGGCGGTGTGAGGTGCGCCCCTGGCCTCCCGAGACTCCTTCCAACTGTTTGTGAAAACCTCTAAGTATACTTAGGATACTACCACCATTATCATCATGCGTGGTCTGGCTTCTGACTGTTAATTCCTCTCGAACCTGTGGTAGGGATCTGTCACCGGCCCAGTGGCAGGCCAGGGGAGGGATTAGGCATGGAGGTCTGGCCCGCTGGCATCCTAGAACGGTGCGGAGGAGGGCGCTGGGTGGGGCCCACCTCCTTCGGTGCGGCTGGCGTCGCCGCTTTAAGGCGGCGGCTGCGCGAGCAGGTCTATGGTAATGAGCCGCCGCCGCCGCCGCCGCGGCCGCCGCCGCCGCCGCTCTGCAGAGCTCGCCCGCCCGCCGGGGAGGCGAGGGATCGTGGGGCTGGGCCCTCGGCCGCGGCGACAGCAGCAGCCGCCGCGGCGGGGACGCGGGGCGCGAGCGGCCGGCGCGGGGCTGTCGAGGACGGCCGGGGTCCGGGTGCGTAGCTCTGCGGGCGCAGGTGGGCCATCCCGCGGGGGCGAAGGGGCCACCTCGGGGCTCGGGGAGTCGGCAGGGCCGGGGGCGCGCGGGGCCCGCGGGCGCAGGTGGCGAGAGCCGGGCGCGCAAGTGGAGGCGCAGCGCCAGCCCGCGGTGGTCGGGGTGACCCGGGCGCGGGCCGGGATCGGGGAGCAGTGCGAGCCCGGGTGCGTCGGAGGGCTCAGCGCCGGGCCCGCCGAGGCAGCAAGGCGCAGGCCCCGAGGGGCGCACGAGTGGCCCCCGGGGACCGGCGCCCCGGCCCGGGCATGAGGCGCGGCGGGGCCGGCTGGAGCCGGAGGAGGAGCCGCCGCCGCGCTTGACCCGGCCGGCCGGGAGCAGGGAGAGATGCAGAGCCGGGCAGCCCGCGCCCCCCTTCCAGCGCCACCGCCGCCGCTGTTGCTGCTGCTGCTGCTGCCGCCACTGCTGGGAGACCAAGTGGGGCCCTGTCGTTCCCTGGGTCCCGGGGGACGTGGTTCCTCAGAGGCCTGCGCCCCCGCGGGCTGGCTCTGTCCAGCCTCAGCCTCCAACCTCTGGCTCTACAGCAGCCGCTGCAGGGATGCAGGGACAGAGCTGACTGGCCACTTGGTGCCCCACCACGACGGTCTGAGGGTCTGGTGTCCAGAATCCGGAGCCCACATCCCTCTGCCGCCAGCCCCCGAAGGCTGCCCATGGAGCTGTCGCCTCCTGGGCATTGGAGGCCACCTCTCCCCACAGGGCAAGCTCACCCTGCCCCAGGAACACCCGTGCTTAAAGGCTCCCCGGCTGAGATGCCAGTCCTGCAAGCTGGTGCAGACCCCAGGGCTCAGGGCAGGGGAACGGTCAACAGAAGAGTCCATGGGCGGGCGTCGGAAAAGGAATGTGAATACAGCCCCCCAGTTCCAGCCCCCCAGCTACCAGGCCACCGTGCCTGAGAACCAGCCAGCGGGTACCCCTGTGGCATCCCTGCGGGCCATTGACCCAGATGAGGGTGAGGCAGGCCGGCTTGAGTACACCATGGATGCCCTCTTTGATAGCCGCTCCAAACATTTCTTCTCTCTGGACCCAATCACGGGCGCTGTAACCACAGCCGAGGAGCTGGATCGTGAGACCAAGAGCACCCATGTCTTCAGGGTCACGGCGCAGGATCATGGCATGCCCCGCCGGAGTGCCCTGGCCACACTCACCATCTTGGTGACTGACACCAATGATCACGACCCTGTTTTCGAGCAACAGGAGTACAAGGAGAGCCTCAGGGAGAACCTGGAGGTTGGCTATGAGGTGCTCACTGTCAGAGCCACAGATGGTGATGCCCCTCCCAATGCCAATATTCTGTACCGCCTATTGGAGGGGCCTGGAGGCAGCCCCTCAGAAGTCTTTGAGATTGACCCTCGCTCTGGGGTGATCCGAACGCGTGGCCCTGTGGATAGGGAAGAAGTAGAATCCTACCAGTTGACGGTGGAGGCAAGTGACCAGGGTCGGGACCCTGGTCCACGGAGTGCCACAGCCGCTGTGTTCCTGTCTGTGGAGGATGACAATGACAATGCCCCTCAGTTCAGCGAGAAGCGCTACGTGGTCCAGGTGCGCGAGGATGTGACCCCAGGGGCCCCAGTCCTCCGGGTCACAGCCTCGGATAGAGACAAGGGCAGTAACGCCCTGGTGCACTATAGCATCATGAGCGGTAATGCTCGGGGCCAGTTTTACCTGGATGCCCAGACTGGGGCTCTGGACGTGGTGAGCCCTCTCGACTATGAGACGACCAAGGAGTATACCCTACGGGTCCGGGCACAGGATGGCGGCCGCCCCCCGCTCTCCAACGTCTCTGGCCTGGTGACAGTGCAGGTCCTGGATATCAATGACAATGCCCCCATCTTTGTCAGCACCCCCTTCCAAGCTACTGTGCTGGAGAGTGTCCCCTTAGGCTACCTGGTTCTCCACGTCCAGGCCATCGACGCCGATGCTGGTGACAATGCCCGCCTGGAATACCGCCTTGCTGGGGTTGGGCATGACTTCCCCTTTGCCATCAACAACGGCACAGGCTGGATCTCTGTGGCAGCCGAGCTGGACCGGGAAGAGGTTGATTTCTATAGCTTTGGGGTGGAAGCCCGAGACCACGGCACCCCAGTGCTCACTGCTTCAGCCAGTGTCAGCGTGACCATCCTGGACGTCAACGACAACAACCCCACCTTTACCCAACCAGAGTACACGGTGAGACTCAACGAGGATGCGGCCGTGGGCACCAGCGTGGTGACGGTGTCGGCTGTGGACCGCGACGCGCACAGCGTCATCACCTACCAGATCACCAGCGGCAACACCCGCAACCGCTTTTCCATCACCAGCCAGAGCGGTGGCGGGCTGGTGTCGCTCGCCCTGCCGCTGGACTACAAGCTCGAGCGGCAGTATGTGCTGGCGGTCACTGCTTCCGATGGCACGCGGCAGGACACGGCCCAGGTGGTAGTGAACGTCACTGACGCCAACACCCATCGTCCCGTCTTTCAGAGCTCCCACTATACGGTGAATGTGAATGAGGACCGGCCGGCAGGCACCACGGTGGTGCTGATCAGTGCCACGGACGAGGACACGGGCGAGAACGCCCGCATCACCTACTTTATGGAGGACAGCATCCCCCAGTTCCGCATTGATGCAGACACAGGGGCTGTCACCACCCAGGCTGAGCTAGACTATGAGGACCAAGTGTCCTATACCCTGGCCATCACCGCCCGCGACAATGGCATTCCCCAGAAGTCTGACACAACCTACCTGGAGATCCTGGTGAATGATGTGAATGACAATGCCCCTCAGTTCCTGCGTGAGTCCTATCAGGGCAGCGTCTATGAGGATGTGCCCCCCTTCACCAGTGTCCTGCAGATCTCAGCCACTGACCGTGACTCTGGCCTTAATGGCAGGGTCTTCTACACCTTCCAAGGGGGTGACGATGGAGATGGTGACTTTATCGTGGAGTCCACGTCAGGCATTGTGAGAACGCTTCGCAGGCTAGACCGTGAGAACGTGGCCCAGTACGTTCTGCAGGCTTATGCGGTGGACAAGGGGATGCCTCCGGCCCGCACGCCCATGGAAGTGACAGTCACCGTGTTGGATGTGAACGACAATCCACCTGTCTTTGAGCAGGACGAGTTTGACGTGTTTGTGGAAGAGAACAGCCCCATTGGGCTGGCCGTGGCCCGCGTCACAGCCACCGACCCCGATGAAGGCACCAATGCCCAGATCATGTACCAGATCGTGGAGGGCAACATCCCTGAGGTCTTCCAATTGGACATCTTCTCTGGGGAGTTGACGGCTCTGGTGGACTTGGACTACGAGGACCGGCCCGAATACATCCTGGTCATCCAGGCCACGTCGGCTCCGCTGGTGAGCCGGGCTACAGTCCACGTCCGCCTGCTTGACCGCAACGACAACCCACCGGTGCTGGGCAACTTTGAGATTCTTTTCAACAACTATGTCACCAACCGCTCGAGCAGTTTCCCTGGGGGTGCCATTGGCCGCGTGCCCGCCCATGACCCTGACATCTCAGACAGCCTGACCTACAGCTTTGAGCGGGGGAATGAACTCAGCCTGGTCCTGCTCAACGCCTCGACGGGCGAACTGAGGCTGAGCCGGGCATTGGACAACAACCGTCCTCTGGAGGCCATCATGAGCGTGCTGGTGTCAGGTAAGGAAGGGCCCAGGTGGCGTCGGGCGGGGGTGGCCCTTGGGGGAGGGCCCGGGCAGCTGTCCAAGGAGGAACCGCTGACCCGCCTGTCTGCCCAGTGCCTGGCACAGAGGCTGAGGGGCGAGAAGGAGCTTGGGAAGGAGCCCTAGGAATCCTGGCAGCTGGTGTAGGCCCCGCCTGCCGCTGCGGCCTGGGCTGGGCTGCTTTGGTTGGCTGCCCCCTGCCTACCACCCTGTGACGTGGCAGGGGAAGTGTTGCGGGGCGGCCCTGGCTATGGCTGCCAAGATTGTGAAAAAAGGCGCGTGGAAGACTGGGGGGTCCGGGAGAGCTGGGGGAGGGGTGGAGAGGACTGTGGTGTGGTGTGGGGTGTGGGGGGAGGTGGGGGGGAGGCGAGCCAGTCCCCTCAGCACCCGTTCATGCCCAGCAGGCTATTCCTGTGATCTCATAACAGCCTTCTGACAGAGCAGAGGGCCATGGGGCACAGGGTTGCCGCCGAGGGGTCAGGACCCTGCAGTCGGGCCTCTTCTGGCCCCTTCTGGCTCCCGGCTGAGCCCCAGACTGGCTGAGGGGGACTTTGTCTAGTGCATTCTTTTCCCTCCAGGCAGAAAGAGCCTGGCCTGGCTATCCCTTCAGAGCTCCCGCAGGAAGTGAAGCCCGAGCTCATTGTCTCTGTCCAAACAGACCCCACTGTCAGAGGCCATGGTTCGGGGTCCAGCTTGGGGGAGGGGCTGCAGTGAAGCCAGGGGCAGGCTGAGGCCTCCTGGGGCCGCTTGCCACCCCATGGGCTGTTTTAGGATGCTAGGCCTTCTTTGCTGGCTGTGACCAGTCTGGGCTCAGGGAATGGGGTGTGGGACCAGGATGAGCAGGGGACTGGTGGCCTTTGAGGGTACAGCCCCCTGCTTCGGTGGGGAGAGAACAGAGTCCTGGGGCGTGGGAGCCTGGCCGGGACCCAGGCTGGGCATTCCTGCTGCTTGGCCAAGCGCTCAGCCTGCAGACTCCCTGGACAGAGGGTTGGGGGAGGAGAGTTGATGGGGGGTGGGCGGCATTCTGTCTTCTCTGTTAGCTATGGGGAGTGGCAAGGAGGAGGCCAGCCCCAGGCTGTGGAGTCCCTTCCCCAAGCTTGGGAACGACTGGCAACCCCCATGAGGGCCCCTTGTTAGGGGTACCCTGCAGATGGATGGGCCAGGGTGCCCCACTCCAGACACCTCAGGGAGGGGAAGAAGAGAAGAGTCTGGCACCCCTTTCCTGTCACCCCAGGGAATCTGGGCCTGGAGGGGAATGAGAGACATGTGGGATGCAGGGTGTGGCTTCAGCCCCCTCCCCCGCTCTGGGTCCTTCCTGGACAGATGCGTCTCCTGCCCCACTCCTCAGGTGGCCATAGGAGCCCGGGCAGGTGAGGTTTTAGAGGTCATAGACAAGGTTCTGTGCCTCCTGAGGCTTCAGTTTCCCTCCAGGAGGAAGTGAAGGGCTGGAGTTCCTGGATCCTCGATCCTTCTCTGTGTTGGGAGAAGCAAGCAGCGGGGAGGGATGGAAAAGAAGGGGCTCTTCCTCTTGTCCTCCCCACAGCCTGTCCTAGGTGAGAGTGGCAGGACACTGAGGAGGCCCTGCCCAGCCTTCAGGCTCCTACCAGGGCAGGGCCCCTGACCACAGCTCCCCTAGAACAGAAGGGAAGGCCTCGGGCTGGCCCTCTAGCCCTGGCCCCATCCTGTCCCCTCGGCCCTGACCCTTGGAAGCAGTCACCACGGCAACCCCAAAGTTCAGGGAGGCTGGGGTGAGGGGGAATTGACTCCCACTGCCCCTTTGTTTCCCTTCTCTTGTTCTTTGTCTCTCTTTCTTTCCTGCCCCTGCCCCTGCCCATGGGGGCCCTCCTGCTCTGCCCCTCTCCGTGGCCCTCTCCCAATCTCCTGTGTGGCTCTCTCCTCCTTTCCCACTTTCTCCATTGCTGGCTCTTTTCCTGGATCTTTGTTTTCCCCTGTTTAGTCTCCACGTTCCTGCCTCTCTGCCTTCCCCCTCTCTTGTTCCCTGTGGCTGAAGCTGCCCCCGCTTGGGCTGGATGGCTCTCCTGAAGCCCCAGTTCTCCCTGCCTCTTTCTTACCCTGCTGGGACACACAGGAACTCCTGTGCATGGCCCGGTCAGCTCCCAGAGCGGTAGACCCTGTCCAGGCCCACAGCTTCCACTGGCACATCTGCCAGGGGAGAGAGGCTTGGAGTCTGATTCTGCCACAGTCTGGGACCTGGGACCCCTGTTCCCACCCTGCCTTGGCACCTGAGGGGTGACCTAGGTCAAGGCAGGGGAGAGGAACAAAGAGCAAGGACTGAGCAGTAGGTTGATTGCTGGGGATGGGGGACCACAGAGGAGGGGGCAGGTGGCCACAGATGGTAGACCAGATGGGAAGCAACAGAGACACATTGGGTGAGGGGCATGGGCGGGGCCTGAGACTGCTGAAGGGAGGCACAGGGAGGAGTGCTTGTTCCCAGGGCTGAGTGGTGGGGAGGTTTCTCTCGCTCATGGGCTTTGACTGCCCCCCTCCTTTCCCTAATCAGTTAGGGGCACTGTGTGGACTCTGGGGCCACTTTCTGCCTGGAGGGACTCTCCCATCAAGGAATCACTGGGCAGAGTCACCAAGTACACAAGAGCTCTGTGCCAGGCCACACCTCAATGCAGGGTGGTCTGAAAGCAGGAGGAAAATAGAGCCTGAGGTCATCAATCTGGGCAGGCTTCCTGGAGTAGGTGAGCTTGGGGCAGGTGAGAGAAGTAGGAGGACTGTGGGCTGGCATGTTCGGTGGCTATAGACAGGAGTGGGAGGAGCAGGAGTGGGTAATGACAAGCAAGTTTGCTGGTGAGAGCTGGCGGGCTTCGGCAGCCTCAGGTGTTGAGGCTGGAGGGCAGGTGGGTGGACCAAGGACAGGGCTGAGATGGGTCTCTGCCTTCAGCCTTCCCAGGCTCAACTGAGCTGCCTGGGGTAGTTAGCCACCTCAAATATGTATGGAAGCAGAATCTACCCCCAGGTTCCTCTCCTACTCCCGCCCCACCCCAGAAACACCATCTCCTGACCTGTTCCTGCCAGGGGGTCCTTTTCAATATCAACTCAGGGCCCCTGCTGTGTGTGTGTGTGTGTGTGTGTGTTTAAGATTTTATTTATTTATTTATTTGAGAGAGAGGGAGCACAAGTTGGGGGAGGGAGGTAGAGGGAGAAGCATACTTCTCTCTGAGCAGGGAGCCCGATGTGGGGCTTGATCCCAGGACCCTGGAATCATGACCTGAGCTGAAGGCAGATGCTTAACCGACTGAGCCACCCAGGTGCCCCCACCCCACCACCACTGTGTTTTAAAGACCATTTCTTCACTAGGGAGACATCAACATCTTAGTATTTCCTGAACACCTACTATGTGTAGGACATTGTAATAAATAAAAATATGAATACCCTTTAGGGCCCTGCCAAGACATTTCCCCCTCCCCACTGGCCTCCAGCTTTCATTTCTGAGCTAAATAAAATCCATTGCCATGTGTATGTGCATTCAGATGTGTGTGGTACTTCGGGGCGTAGCGTGTGGGTGGAGTGAGACACTAGTGTGTGTGAGCGTCCAGCTGTTTGTAAGTGAGCGTGCGGCCTGCAGGTGTGGCAGGCATTCGGGCATAACGTGGGAGCCAAGTGGGCGATGAATAGCTGGAGGCCCAAGGCCAGAGGAGAGATCAGCCTAGTGGGGCTCTTCTGGGGTTTCAGATTGGAGAGCTGCCCAGGCCCTTCCATCTCTGCCTGCCCCCCAACAGCATCAGGGCAATGGGTGGTGTGGCCTCTGGTAAGGTGGCTCATCTGGATTTCCTGGGGTGAGGCCCCCGCCAGGCTATCTTCGGCAGCCTGGAGAGTTGGGCGGGAAGAATGCTTTGTGTGGGGCGTTGCTATGGGGATAGCAGGCCTGCGCCCAAGCAGCTATGGGGCTCAGTGGGAGGGGGACTGGGTGGCCCACTGACCCAGTTCACCCCCCCCCCTGCTTTGGTGGGGGAGGAGGGAGCACAGCCAGGGTCAGGGTTATAGTAGTGTTGAGATATAGAGGCCGAGGGGGAAGAATGATTATTTTTGTGGATATCTCTTGGTGCTCTGGGCCCTGTAGAAAGGTAAGAAATAGGCAAAATCGGGTTCTTGTGCAGGGAAGCCCCAAATCTGGTATAAGGGAGCAAGACTCATGGCTTGGGCAGGGAGAAGCACACAAACATTAAAAAATGTACCGTTCTTCACAACGGAGGGTTTTGGGAAAGTATGCAAAGAACTTCTGAAAATCAAATTGCCCTAAGTGTCTGTGGGGCCTGATCCCTCAAGGTGTGACTTGCCTACCGGTGCCATACATGTAGTTTCTTGGGCACCTTTTGCCAGTGAGAAAAGGGAGTCCATTGTGGCAACTGGGCAATGCAGGGCTGGATCTCAGCTCCCACTCCCTTCTCGGGGTGCTCCTGCCCAGGGCTAGGTCTATGGCTCGGCACCCCTGCCCTCCCCAGCTCCACATCAGGTCCTGACCCATGTCGTTTCCCTGCAGACGGCGTGCACAGTGTGACTGCCCAGTGTGCGCTGCGGGTCACCATCATCACGGATGAGATGCTCACGCACAGCATCACGCTGCGCCTGGAGGACATGTCGCCGGAGCGCTTCCTGTCACCCCTACTGGGTCTCTTTATCCAGGCGGTGGCGGCCACGCTGGCCACACCCCCAGACCACGTGGTGGTCTTCAACGTGCAGCGGGACACCGACGCCCCTGGCGGCCACATCCTCAATGTGAGCCTGTCCGTGGGCCAGCCGCCGGGGCCCGGGGGCGGGCCGCCCTTCCTGCCCTCCGAGGACCTGCAGGAGCGCCTGTACCTCAACCGCAGCCTGCTCACGGCCATCTCGGCCCAGCGCGTGCTGCCCTTCGACGACAACATCTGCCTGCGCGAGCCCTGCGAGAACTACATGCGCTGCGTGTCCGTGCTGCGCTTCGACTCCTCCGCGCCCTTCATCGCCTCCTCCTCGGTGCTCTTCCGGCCCATCCACCCGGTCGGGGGGCTGCGCTGCCGCTGCCCACCCGGCTTCACGGGCGACTACTGCGAGACCGAGGTGGACCTCTGCTACTCGCGGCCCTGCGGCCCCCACGGGCGCTGCCGCAGCCGCGAGGGCGGCTACACCTGCCTCTGTCGCGACGGCTACACCGGTGAGCGGGGGCGGCCTGGCGGGCTGAGCGGGCTAAGGGCCGGGGCGGCCTCGTTCCTTTCCGGAGTAAGGTGCCGGTGACCCTGGCCGCCCGCAGATCTCGCTTGCTTCTCCACGACCTGTTGGGGAGAGAGGGGGGGGAGCCCTTCTTCTCCGAGCTCCCCCCATCTCAGGCAGCACCAGCTCTAGAAGCAGCCCGCTTGGGTTTATATTCCAGCTTTGCCACTAGTAGTTGCCTGACCTTGGGCAAGTTACTGAATCTCTCCGTGTCTCAGTAGCTTCAGTAGTTTCAAATGGAGATAATGAATCTACTTGCAGCCTAGCAGGGTTGTAAGGATTAATTTAATTAACTTAATACATGTAAAGAGCTAGCCCTTGGAAGGTGTTGGCTGTGATTTAAGAGACCCCTGGGATCCGGTGACTTGTTCTGCGTCTCACCTCACAGCTTGACTTAGCCCTGAAGCTGGACCTGGGACCTGGTCTCCTCCCACCACTGAGAGAGTTACTTTTCTGCGCTCTAAGTAGTGCTTTTCTTCCCAGGCATGGAGGGGAAGGCATGGAAAAAACTGGAGGGGTTTGGGTGCGGGGTAGAGTTGGTTCTGAAGGTCGTTGCACCTGTGTGACCTTGAGCAGAATAGCTCCACCCCTGCCCAGGTGCGGGAAGAAGGGTCAGGCCTCGGGGCTGGCCTGTGACCTGGGTCTTTACACATCCCCTTCCCAGCCTTTCCCTGGGAGGCTCACTGCCTCTGCTTTGTGCCCCTGCCCCTGCAGGATCCTGTTTCTCCTCAGGACAGCCCCTTCTCCTCTCCTCCATGCGCCCTTCCTACCCAGATAGGTTGGGCCTTATTCTCTCTCCTCCACAGCCGTGCCCACTAGTTCTGCCAGCAGGGGCAGGCAGACCCCACCGCCTTCCCTGCTGCATCTTCCTGCCCAGAACTTGCCAGACTTGACTCCTCTCAGCTGCTGCTGTGGGTGGGGGTGGAAGGGAGGGGAGGGCTTGGGGGATGGGAGGGGAGTCTTTGTCCAAGAGGATGGGGAGGGGGGCTTAGAGTAGGCGAACAACAGTTTCCATGGAAACAAGAGCCAGTCACTAGGCACAGGAGCTGAGAACCTATCTCTAGAATCTGGGAATGGGGAGGGAGAGAAAGGGGTGGATTTTCCCATCTGATGTTGTTGGAATTTTCAGCTCCTCCACTGAAATCCTGGTCTGCTCCCAAGGCTCAGTCCCCCATTCTGTCAGTATCTCCCAAGTGCACAGAGGGCCTCAGTCTGGACCCCAGGGCTCAGGGTGGGAGTTCTCTGCCCCATTCCCGGGAGTCCCCAGCTTCACCTCACCCCCCCTGCCCTCCAGGCATAACTGACAATCCAAGTGGAAGCCTGGTCTCATCCCCAGAGAGGGAAACTGATCTTGGCGCCTGACAGGGACAAAAGCACCAGTGGGAGGGAGGGAGGAAGGGGGTTCGGCGCCAGCCCTGGAGTTGTCCTGCAGGCTCTTTCCTCCATGCACATTCACCCCTGTGGGAACAAAACAGCCCCTAGCTTGCTCGGTAGCCGTGACACCAAAGGCTAACTAGGACCTGGGCCTTGTGACCGGGGTCCCGGCAGGCTGTGCGCTTGAGCCCCAAACAGGAGTACAGAAGGGCCTGGGAGCTCCCAGGAACTTGCAGGGCAGCAGTGTAATGGGATGGTGGTGAGGATGCTTGGGAGAACCTGGGAGTGTTGCAGGAGATACGGCTGGGCCCGGGGAGGCATCCCAGGTCCCCTCCGCCTTCTCAGGCGCTTGGTACTCACCCTGCCTTTCCCCCTGCCAAGGTGAGCACTGCGAAGTGAGCGCCCGCTCAGGCCGTTGCACGCCAGGTGTCTGCAAGAATGGGGGCACCTGCGTCAACCTGCTGGTGGGTGGCTTCAGGTGCGACTGCCCTTCTGGAGGCTTCGAGAAGCCCTACTGCCAGGCGACCACACGCAGCTTCCCTGCCCGCTCCTTCCTCACATTCCGTGGCCTGCGTCAGCGCTTCCACTTCACCCTGGCCCTCTCGTGAGTGGCTCGGCCCTGGGGGGGGGGTGGGGGGGTGCTGGGAGCCTGGGGCGTCTCCCCCTCTACAGGCAGGGTGAGAGGCCGGGCAGCGAAAGTGCTGGGAGCAGGTGGTTGGTAGAGCCGGGTCGGCACTTGGAGTGGCCTGTGCACTTTGCCAGCAGGCCTTCCGCACCCACCAGGGTCCACTGACCACCCCTCCTACCCACTCTCGAGGGTGGGGAGCCAAGGGGTCAGGGTTCTGGTTTCAGTTCTGCTGTGGGCTCCTTGTCCACACTTGAGCTCCATGGCCCACGGAGCCAAGGGCCACGGTGTCAGCTCTCAGGAGGGTCCTGAGTAGGATCAGGGGCTAGTTAGGTGGCTGGGGTGGTCGGGGTTAGGTGGGTGCCCCATTCCCTGCCCCCCACCCCCAACTCCTGCTCAGGTTTGCCACCAAGGAGCGTGACGGACTGCTGCTATACAACGGGCGCTTCAACGAGAAGCATGACTTTGTGGCCCTCGAGGTGATCCAGGAGCAGGTCCAGCTCACCTTCTCTGCAGGTGACCCCGGTTGCCCCATGTCCTTGCCCATCTCCCAAAGGCCCTAGGTGTCTTGGCCCCCGACCCCAAGTCACACACCCCCCCCAGCCAAACCTGGGCCCGGTTCCAACCATGAGCACACCGTCCCCATTCCCAGCCCTCCCCTGGTGTCCCAGCTCACCTGCGTCCTTTCCCCAGGGGAGTCGACCACCACCGTGTCCCCGTTCGTGCCCGGAGGGGTCAGTGACGGCCAGTGGCACACAGTGCAGCTGAAATATTACAATAAGGTGGGTGTCAGAGGGGGTCAGGGAGTCGGAGGGTTCTGTCCTTGGCTCAGGTGCTCAGACCCGAGGTGGCGCTTCATCCAGGGGGGACTGGTCATGGCGCTTCTGGCCTAAAGGGAGGGAGGGGGGGTGGGCTGGGCTCTTCCCCTGCCGTCGCCGAGTAGTGCTCAATGCTCAGTGTCCTGTTAGACAGGCACGGACTCCGGTGAACGTCGAGGAAGGCAGTTAAGCACGTATGTCCCGTGAGCACGCTGAATGGGCACGTGTGTGTATAGGCACACGCGTGTGTACAAAGGGGTGTCCGCAGGTGCTGGTGTCTCTGTGCCTGGCCCCTGGACCTCGTGGGCTCCTTGTTCACGGTTCCCCTTCTCTGCCTTCTCTGCCCACAGCCACTGTTAGGGCAGACGGGGCTCCCGCAGGGCCCATCAGAACAGAAGGTGGCTGTGGTGACGGTGGATGGCTGTGACACAGGGGTGGCCCTGCGCTTCGGAGCTGTCCTGGGCAACTACTCCTGCGCTGCCCAGGGCACCCAGGGTGGCAGCAAAAAGTGAGGGGGAGAGGGCTGGGGCATGCGGTGTGGTGTGGGGCCAGGTGGGCAGGTTGAGAAGGTGGGCCTTAGGGGGCCCGGAGATGGAAACCAATCCAGATGGAGGCCTGCCCTCACCTTGCTTCCCCTAGTTCCTGCTCAGCCTCCTGCAGGGCCTGGGGTCGGGGGTGGAAGCAGCAAGATGAGGGGACTAGAGCAGGTGTCATGGAGCGGTCTGGGGGAGGGGTGGGTATGAGAGGGGAGTGGCTCCAGGTTGGGGTGCCTCCCTTCCCCTGTGCTGTTCTTCAGGGCCCCTCAGGCTCCTGCTTAGGCCCTTCCCCGCTCTGGCCTGGTGGAAGGAAGAGGGAAGGAGGAAGGGCCAGAAGCCCCACCACTGTGCCTCCTGTTGCCACCATTCTTGCTCCGCCAGGTCTCTGGATCTGACGGGGCCTCTGCTGCTGGGTGGGGTCCCTGACCTGCCCGAGAGCTTCCCTGTCCGCACGCGGCACTTTGTGGGCTGCATGAGGAACCTGCAGGTGGACAGCCGGCATGTGGACATGGCTGACTTCATCGCCAACAACGGCACCGTGCCTGGTATGGGAGCCTGGGCTAGGGGCCAGGCCAGGAGCCCTGGGCAGAAAGGAGGGCTATGGGGCCGTGGTGGGGGTTTCAGAGGGCCCTCCAGCCGCAGGTTTTCTGTTTGGAGCCCCGAGCCGAGCCCCTTTCTCTCCCTTCTAGGCTGCCCTGCCAAGAAGAACGTGTGTGACAGCAGGACTTGCAACAACGGGGGCACCTGTGTGAACCAGTGGGACGCGTTCAGCTGCGAGTGTCCTCTGGGCTTCGGGGGCAAGAGCTGTGCCCAGGGTAGGAGAGGCCGCCAGCAGAGGCCAAGGCCCGAGAGCTGTCAACAATGCTGGGAACACTGGCAGGGTCGGGGCAGGCACTGGGCAGGGCCCAGCCAAGCTGGGCTGTGGGTGGAAAAGCTTGTCTGGGCAGAGCCCTGAGAGGGGAGCACTGGAGACAAAGGGCCCAGTCAGAGGCAGGCCTGGGCACAGTGTGGGGCAGGCGCAAGACAGGTAAATGCTCCGGAGGGCGGGGCCAGCGAGGGGAGCGGGCACTGGGAGAGGCAGTGCCCTGCCTCCCGTGGAACCACCACCTCTGAGCATCACACCCCCTGGGGCACTTGGCCGCTCCACCCCTCAGAGTCTGCCTTCATCTGCCTCCCCAGAAATGGCCAACCCACAGCGCTTCCTGGGCAGCAGCGTGCTGGCCTGGCACGGCCTCTCGCTGCCCATCTCCCAGCCCTGGCACCTCAGCCTCATGTTCCGCACACGCCAGGCCAACGGTGTCCTGCTGCAGGCTGTCACCAGGGGGCGCAGCACCATCACCCTGCAGGTGATGCAGGGAGGGGTGGGGGGGTAGGCGGGCCCTGACCAGGGCAGCTGTGGCCTCCAGGGGGCTGGTCAGAGAGGGCTAGGCGGGGTCTTTTCTTTCCCCGAGGCTCCGTCGGCTTGTTGGATCACTGCTGCCATCTATTGGCCCCGAGGGAAATAATACCGTTTCCTCTGTGGCCTCAGCGGGGCTGTAGGATGGGTTTGGTGGTCCAGGCGGGAGGGCAGTGGGCTGGAAGAGCCGATGAAGGCAGGCTGCTGACCCTGTTTTCTTTTCTTCTGGTGAAGCTGAGGGAAGGCCACGTGGTGCTGAGCGTGGAGGGCACAGGGCTCCAGGCCTCGTCTCTCCAGCTGGAGCCAGGCCGGGCCAATGACGGCGACTGGCACCATGCACAGCTGGCACTGGGAGCCACTGGGGGCCCCGGCCATGCCATCCTGTCCTTCGACTACGGGCAGCAGCGGGCAGAGGGCAACCTAGGCCCCCGGCTGCATGGGCTGCACCTGAGCAACATTACGGTTGGGGGCGTGCCTGGGCCAGCCGGCGGTGTGGCCCGCGGCTTCCGGGGCTGTTTGCAGGTGAGCATCCTCCTCTGCTCTGCCTTGCCATCCTCCCCACCTGGAGGCCCGCGCCTCGGAGGGCCAACATCGCTTCTGTCCCTCCCAGGGTGTGAGGGTAAGCGAGACGCCCGAGGGGGTTAGCGGTCTGGATCCCAGCCACGGGGAAAGCATCAATGTGGAGCCAGGCTGCAGCCTGCCAGACCCCTGTGACTCGAATCCGTGTCCTGCCAACAGCTACTGCAGTGATGACTGGGACAGCTATTCCTGCAGCTGTGACCCAGGTGTGCCAGGGATCCGGGGAAATGGGCAGGTGGGTGGGCGCCGGGGTCTCACTTCGGCTCTGCTGTGTGGCCTGAGGCCAGTCACATGACCTCTCTGAGCCTCCTCTCCTGCACTACAAAGCCGTAGCCAGCTGGTAGGATTCTCAGGTGGAAGGAGGTGGCGTGAAGGCAGGTTTAAAGAAAGTGCCAGGGCAAGGTGGGGATTGAGCCTCTCTCATCTTTACGGTCCCAGGTTACTATGGTGACAACTGTACTAACGTGTGTGACCTGAACCCGTGTGAGCATCAGTCTGTGTGTATCCGAAAGCCCAGCGCCCCCCATGGCTACACCTGCGAGTGTCCCCAGAATTACCTTGGGCCATATTGTGAGACCAGGTAAGTGGACCAGGGCACGCAGCAGCCTGTCTCTGGGGTGTCCCTCAGAGTACCGGGAACTGGGCTGCACATGGCTGCAGCAGACAGGGTGTGGCGGAGGGAGCTCACGTCCGCCTGGGCCCCCCTCTGCAGGATTGACCAGCCTTGCCCCCGTGGCTGGTGGGGACACCCCACGTGCGGCCCGTGCAACTGTGACGTCGGCAAAGGCTTCGACCCAGACTGCAACAAGACGAGCGGCGTGTGCCACTGCAAGGTGACAGCCCCGACCCGGGCCCTTGAGGGGGGGCGCTGGGGAAAGCCTTCCTGCAGAGAGCTCAGGGCTGTGTGCCCTTACTCTGATGGGGGGAGGGGGACGAGTGGCCACGTGCTCCCACGTGGCTGCGGTTTGGGGGGCCCCAGGACCAGGTCTTTACCAGTGAGCTCTAGGCCAGCTATACTGGTTGGTTGCAGCCTGCTCTGATGGTTGGTGTCTCACTGATGGACTAGACTGCAAATCATTACCAGTTAAATATGTTTTTTTAAAGGTTTTATTTATTTTGTGAGAGAGCGAGCGTGCATGCGCAGGAGTGGGGGAGGGGCAGAGGGAGGAGCAGTCTCCCCGCAGAGCAGGGAGCCCGATGCGGGACTCAATCCCAGGACCCTGGGATTGTGACCCGAGCCAAAGGCAGATGCTTAACAACTGAGCCACCCTGGTGCCCCTAAATAGTTTGAATACCACTCCTGGGAGGACCTGAAGTCAGTGAGCCTCTCTCTAGAGGGACCACAGCCCAAAGGACCCCTGAG
The DNA here is from genome assembly GCF_011800145.1 of Mirounga leonina. Classification (NCBI taxonomy): domain Eukaryota; kingdom Metazoa; phylum Chordata; class Mammalia; order Carnivora; family Phocidae; genus Mirounga; species Mirounga leonina. The sequence goes on along the minus strand of NW_023270447.1, from coordinate 3,412,535 downwards.
CATCCCGGAGAGAGAGAGCCTGAGCCAGTGACCCTCGTCGTCTGTCCCCCCTTTCAGGAGAACCACTACCGGCCCCCTGGCAGCCCCACCTGCCTCCTCTGTGACTGCTACCCCACGGGCTCTTTGTCCCGCGTCTGTGACTCTGAGGACGGCCAGTGTCCATGCAAGCCAGGCGTCATTGGGCGCCAGTGTGACCGCTGTGACAACCCATTTGCTGAGGTCACCACCAATGGCTGTGAAGGTGGGGTTCCCATGACGGGTCGGCGGCTCTCCTGCTGCGTGCCAGGTCCCGGCGTTCCAGAGGGACCAGGAGCAGGGGCCAGTTGCAGGCCCGGGGCTGCTGAGGGAGGGCTGGAAGCCCAAGCCGAGCTCCGAGGGGACAGCTGCCCCCGGGTGACCCTGTGTGCTTCCTTGCAGTGAATTATGACAGCTGCCCACGGGCCATCGACGCTGGGATCTGGTGGCCCCGTACCCGCTTTGGGCTGCCTGCTGCTGCCCCCTGCCCCAAAGGCTCCTTTGGTAGGTGCTGGAAGCCTAGCATGTGATACTGTGGACTCAGCCTCTCCTCCCTGGGACGAGGGCGGGAAGCCCCTGGCTGCAAATCCTGGGACCGCTCCCTGGTCTCCAGGTCCTTCCTTGGTGCACTGTTCCTCTGCTCCCAAGGTTGCCTGGATGAAGGGCACGTACATCTTGAACTCTTATCAAAAATGCTGACAAACCTGCAGCGTGCCTGCCACGGGGCTGTGTACTAGAGATTCGAAGACGAATCACATAGTAGGGGCTGTCGGGTGCTATTCCAGGGGACACGGCCCCGGGGTGGGGGCTGGCGCTGGTCCTTGGATCGATGACGAACACAGTTCATAAGCAGAGAGTGGCAGAGAACCCAAAGTGGTGGCTGCAGAGGGGCAGCGATGTCTGGGGGCTCGAGGAGGACGCCCGCCCCGTGCTCCTGGAGTCCTCGTTCGGGCCGGTCTGGCAGAGGTCTTGGCTCTAGTATTCTCTACACCTGTCCTCTTCTAACCGGGGTCCAGGAGGGCAGGGCCCTTGTTTGCTTGTCTCCTGTCTCTGGCCCATGAGGTGCTGGCCCCCAGGAACTCAGGCCGGTCCCGGAGGCCTCCTGTGTCTCTCCTGAGGCCTGTCCTCTGGGCTTCCTTCCCCCAGGCACCGCCGTGCGTCACTGTGATGAGCACAGGGGGTGGCTCCCCCCAAACCTTTTCAACTGCACATCAGTCACCTTCTCAGAGCTGAAGGGCTTTGTAAGTGAACTTCCTCATGTCTAGCTCCTCTCTCCCCTCCCTGCTGCCAGCTTTGAGAAAGGGGCTTCTGGAATTCCAGCCCCTGTCTCCTGGGGCCTCCACCTGGAGTGGCCATTTCTCCCCTTTCCTGAGGCCCTTTCCTTCCTGAGTTCCAGCTCTGCCCCTGGGGACCTCACTGCTGCCCTCCTGTGCTGACCTCTCTTGCTCCCTGTCCTGTCTGGCTCCATCCTAGGCCGAGCGGCTGCAGCGGAACGAGTCGGGTCTGGACTCGGGGCGCTCCCAGCGACTGGCCCTGCTTCTGCGCAATGCCACGCAGCACACGGCTGGCTACTTCGGCAGCGACGTCAAGGTGGCCTACCAGCTGGCCACACGGCTGCTGGCCCACGAGAGCGCCCAGCGGGGCTTTGGGCTGTCGGCCACGCAGGATGTGCACTTCACCGAGGTGGGGCTTGGATGGGGCAGGGCTGGCTGGTTAGATGGGGGTCATGGTGAGTGAGCCTGTTCCTGGGGCAACTTGGGGGCCATCCCTGCCTTTGCGGAGGGACCTCCCAGCTGGCGTGAGGCCTCCAGGAGCTCCCTTGAGCCGTGGAATTTAGAGCATCTCTTTCCAGCCCTTTCCCTAGTAAGGTGCTGATAGAAACTAACGTCTGTGTTGGGGCCTGGTGTGACCGAGCTCCTTGGAGCAGAGGCCCCCTGCCCACGGTGCCAGGGTGGGGAGGAATCAGCGTCTAGTACCTGTGCAGGGGTCCAGGCCCAGGGCCCGGGAACTCTTAGTTGCAGGAGGAGGAGGGAAGGTTTGAGGGAGGGGTGTGGCTGGGTGGGCAGCCCGGGCTGGTCTAGGCACAGGTGCGGCCTGGTGGTGCGGAGGAGAAGGCGTGGGGCTATAGCACCCTGACCGCGCTCGCCCTAGAACCTGCTGCGGGTGGGCAGCGCCCTCCTGGACGCGGCCAACAAGCGGCACTGGGAGCTGATCCAGCAGACGGAGGGCGGCACTGCCTGGCTGCTGCAGCACTACGAGGCCTACGCCAGCGCCCTGGCTCAGAACATGCGGCACACCTACCTGAACCCCTTCACCATCGTCACGCCCAACATTGGTGAGACTGGCGCAGGGCGGGGTGTGTGGACGGAACCCCGGGCGCGGGTGGCTGTGCTGGGGGCCCCCCTGCCTGAGCCCGGCTCTGACCTGTGACCCTCTCCCTAGTCATCTCTGTGGTTCGCTTGGACAAGGGGAACTTTGCTGGGGCCAAGCTGCCCCGCTATGAGGCGCTGCGGGGGGAGCGGCCCCCAGACCTTGAGACAACGGTCATTCTGCCTGATTCTGTCTTTCGAGGTCAGTGTGGAGCTACAGGGTGGGTCAGGGGCCTGGCTGGGGCATCCCTGTGCAGGGCCCCGCTGAGTGGACGCTGTCCCGATCCCAGAGACGCCCACCGTGGTCCGGCCCGCGGGCCCTGGAGAGGCCCAGGAGCCTGAGGAGCTGGCACGGCGTCAGCGGCGGCACCCAGAGCTGAGCCACGGGGAGGCTGTGGCCAGTGTCATCATCTACCGCACTCTGGCCGGCCTGCTGCCCCATAACTATGACCCGGACAAGCGCAGCCTCAGGTGAGCAGCTGCGGACACGAGGAGGGGGCGGGGATGCACGGTGGGCGGGTGAGTGCTGAAGCCTGGGGAGAGGCCGGGGTGGGGGTATCCCCGAGGGATGCTGTCCCCTCAGCCGCGAGACTGCCACAGTGACTGTGCGCCTGCCTGTTCCTCGTCAGAGTCCCCAAACGGCCAGTCATCAACACGCCCGTGGTGAGTATCAGCGTCCATGACGACGAGGAGTTTCTGCCCCGAGCCTTGGACAAGCCGGTCACAGTGCAGTTCCGGCTGTTGGAGACAGAGGAGCGCACCAAGCCCATCTGTGTCTTCTGGAACCATTCCATCCTGTGAGCCTGCGCTGCCCTACCCCCAAGGCTTTGGGCGGTGAGCCAGGCCCCTGGGTGCCTTCCCCTGCTCGCGGCCTGACCCTCCTCCTGCCCCCCCCCCCCCCGCAGGGTCAGTGGTACGGGTGGCTGGTCAGCCCGAGGCTGCGAGGTCGTCTTCCGCAACGAGAGTCACGTCAGCTGCCAGTGCAACCACATGACGAGCTTTGCCGTGCTCATGGACGTGTCCCGGCGGGAGGTTGGACCCACTGTGGGGGGCTGGGGGGAGACAGCCGCGGAGCCAGGGGTGGGGGCCCAGGGCCCCGGGCTGGATGCTCAGGCCCGGCCCTTCCTAATTCGCCTGGCCTCCTGTCACCTGCCCTGCAGAATGGGGAGATCCTGCCGCTGAAGACACTGACATACGTGGCCCTAGGGGTCACCTTGGCTGCCCTGCTGCTCGCCTTCCTCTTCCTCACCGTCCTGCGTGCCCTACGCTCCAACCAGCACGGCATCCGACGGAACCTGACTGGGGCTCTGGGCCTGGCGCAGCTGGTCTTCCTCCTAGGAATCAACCAGGCTGACCTCCCTGTAAGATGGCTCTCCTCCCCCAGACACTGTCCACAGCTTCCAGTCCTCTCGGGCTCCCTGCCCCGGTCCCTGCTTCTGCAGCAGAAACTCTGATAGAACCCAGCCCAGCACCCAGCCCACGGTTTCCTCTTCTTGAGCGTCCCCTCGCTTCCCCGGCACCCTAGAAGTATCTCCCTCGGGCCCACACATCCCGAAGTGCCAGCCAGCGCCCCAGCCCTGCCCCTCTCCATGCCCTGGGGGTGCCCTGGTCACTGACCTGGCGTGACCGGGCCCCCAGTTTGCTTGCACGGTCATCGCCATCCTGCTGCACTTCCTGTACCTCTGCACCTTCTCCTGGGCCTTGCTGGAGGCCCTGCACCTGTATCGGGCCCTCACCGAGGTGCGCGACGTCAATGCGGGCCCCATGCGCTTCTACTACATGCTGGGCTGGGGCGTGCCCGCCTTCATCACAGGTACCCCGCACCCCCTTCCCGGGCCCGGGGCTCCACACCTCTAGGCCCCGGGTCCACCTTCATGCCACGTTCTCCCCACCCACATCGCCATGCCCCGGGCCGAGCCCTCCTCTCAGCCCCCGAGGCTCCCCATCAGGGACTGGGTCCCCCCTCCTGCAGGGGTAGGCACGAACACGGGGACACAGGGTGGGTGGAACCCTTCATCCTTTGCACCTGGCCCCGTGAGCCCACATGACACCTGACTGATTCCCGAGGCCCTACCACCCCTTCCCTTGCTGTTGTCCCTGTACCCCCAGGTCTAGCCGTGGGCCTGGACCCTGAGGGCTATGGGAACCCTGACTTTTGCTGGCTCTCCATCTACGATACGCTCATCTGGAGTTTTGCTGGCCCTGTGGCCTTCGCGGTCTCGGTAGGTGCTAGAAAGCAGGCTGGGGGCCAGCAGGCTGCGTGTGCCCTCAGGATCCCCTTTAGGAATGGTGCACCTGCTGGGCCCCCGTGGGCTGCGGTAGAAGCTGTCTGTCCCCTGATGATCCCCCTCCCTTGGTAGATGAGTGTCTTCCTGTACATCTTGGCGGCCCGGGCCTCCTGTGCTGCCCAGCGGCAGGGCTTTGAGAAGAAAGGCCCCGTGTGAGTACGGGGTGTGGGTGCCCGGGCGGTGGGCAGTGGGCAGGCAGGGGCGCAGGCGGCCTCCGGGCCGGGCTCACAGCCTCCCCCTCTCCAGCTCGGGCCTGCGGCCCTCCTTCGCCGTCCTCCTGCTGCTGAGCGCCACGTGGCTGTTGGCGCTGCTCTCTGTGAACAGTGACACCCTCCTGTTCCACTACCTCTTTGCTGCCTGCAATTGCATCCAGGTACCCGGCCGTGCCCTGTGGAGGTGGGAGGTGAGGCCTGCCTGTGGGGTGCCCAGACAGGCACTTAGCTGCCGCCTGTTGCCTGCCAGGGCCCCTTCATCTTCCTCTCCTACGTGGTGCTTAGCAAGGAGGTCCGGAAAGCACTCAAGTTTGCCTGCAGTCGCAAGCCCAGCCCTGACCCCGCGCTGACCACCAAGTCCACCCTGACCTCGGTGAGGGAGCCGGGGGCCAAGGAGGTGGAGGGCTCTGGGGCCGGGTGGAAGAGGCAGGAGCCCCAAGGAGCTTGTTCTCTGTGCTTCGTGCCCCACTTTTTTTCATCCTTACATCCTTTGCTGGGGGGAGGAAGGGCTGGGGAAATGGTATGTGTGGCCTGGGAAGAGCGGGATTTGGGTGTGGGGAGGAGGATTTTGACTCAGGAGCGATGGGAGTGGAGCTAGGAAGAATAAAGTGAGGAAGGGGCCAAGACAGGTGATGCACTCACGGATACCCAACATCTGAGGATCCCTGGTGCATCTTGGTAAATTTTCTGTCTCCCAGCACATTCCTGGCAGATGGTTTTTGACCAGGAAGCCCTTTCATATAGCCGAGTCCAGGGTACTTGGGGTGCACAGGGCTTGCACAGCTATGGGAGAGCTACAACCACTCCCAGGCCCTGATATCGAGCGGGGGGCGGCTGGGGGGTGCTGCAGAGATGTGGGGCCTCTCTCTTCCAGACCTGGGCACATGGGAGGTAGACCTTGGGACAAGCTCCCTCGGCCCTTCCACTCCCAGTCCTGGAGCTGCCTCGTGCTGCTCCCCCACTTACTGAGTCCTCTGTTCCCTGCCTAGTCCTACAACTGCCCCAGCCCCTATGTGGACGGGCGGTTGTACCAGCCCTACGGAGACTCAGCTGGCTCCCTGCATAGCGCCAGCCGCTCGGGGAAGAGTCAGCCCAGCTACATTCCCTTCTTGCTGAGGTGAGCGCTGGTGCTGGGGGCGGCGGCCAGGGGCGAGGAGCACCACGCGTGCTAGAAGCCAGGCCAGCCACCTGCTGGGAGCTGAACAGTGCACAGGGTGGCCGACACGGGTGGCAGCTTAAATTAGAAGCAGGAGGGGCATGGGGGCAGGAACTGGGAAACGGGGGAGAGAGAAAAGAGTGGGACCCTGGGCAAGGGGCTGGGCTGGCCCCTCCAGCGTGGTCTTGTCTTCGCAGGGAAGAGTCCACACTGAACCATGGCCAAGGGCCCCCTGGCCTGGGGGACCCAGGCAGCCTATTCCTGGAAGGTCAAGACCAGCAGCATGGTGAGAAAGGAAGCTCCTGCTGGCCAGTGGGGGGCAGCCGCTCTTGTGGAGGGTGTGCACGGGGGCATGGCTCAGCTCTGATCTCTTCCCCGTCTCCCAGGCCCTGACACAGACTCTGACAGCGACCTGTCCCTGGAAGATGACCAGAGTGGTTCCTATGCCTCTACTCACTCATCAGACAGCGAGGAGGAGGAAGAGGAGGAGGAAGAGGCCGTCTTCCCTGGAGAGCCGGGCTGGGACAGCCTGCTGGGGCCTGGCGCTGAGAGACTGCCCTTGCACAGTACCCCCAAGGGTGGGCCAGCGCCAGGGCTGTGGCCTTTGAGGGGGCAGTGGGAGGGCAGAGAGCCAGGGATTCCTAGGGTGGTGACTTGCCTAGTTGTCTGCCTTCTTTGAGCCTTACCTACTTCCTTTCTCCACCAGATGGGGGCCCAGGGCCTGGGAAGGCCCCTTGGCCAGGAGACTTCGGGACCACAGCAAAGGAGAGTAGTGGTAATGGGGCCTCTGAGGAGCGCCCATGGGAGAATGGAGATGCCCTGCCTCGGGAGGGGTCCCTTGGCCCCCTTCCAGGCCCCTCTGCCCAACCTCACAAAGGTGAGTGGGGCATGCCCAGCTGCCGTGCTCCCCCATTCGGCACCCTCACACCTCACACTCGCCCTGTGGCTGGTAGGGCTCCCTAGGGCAGCCCCCTGATCCCACCGCCTGCTCCTCATGGCACCTGCCCCCCTGGCCCGCAGGCATCCTCAAGAAGAAGTGTCTGCCCACCATCAGTGAGAAGAGCAGCCTTTTACGGCTACCCCTGGAGCAAGGCACAGGGTCTTCTAGGGGCTCCTCAGCCAGCGAGGGCAGCCGGGGCGGGCCCCCTCCCCGCCCTCCACCCCGGCAGAGTCTCCAGGAGCAGCTGAACGGGGTCATGCCCATCGCCATGAGTATCAAGGCGGGCACGGTGGATGAGGACTCGTCAGGCTCCGAGTGAGTGGGGCTGGCTGGGTGGGACAGGGTGCAGCCCCACAGAGGCCCTGGCTGGGCTCGGAGCCACTTTCAGGCCTCCCCAGGCTTCTCTGGCAGGTAGTCGGGGGACGAATGGGCTGGTGTAGCCCAGCCCCCTTACTGTGATGTGCCCACAAACCATGGGGGCCCGTGGGGTCAGCTCAGGCCTGCATCAGGCAAAGTGAGGGAGGGTGGGGAGCTGGGGTTGCTTTCCTGTTTCCTTCTCCTGGTGAAAGCTTCTCACTGTCTTCTCTGCTTCGACTAACCCCCTGTCTGCCTTTTCTGTCACTTTCCTTTCCTGCCTCTCCAGATTTCTCTTCTTTAACTTCCTGCATTAACCCCGGGCCGGTGGTTCCTACACCCTGAGGCTCCCTTACCTTCCCCAGCTGCACTCATGCCCCCACTCCTGTCTTGTGCTTTATCCTGCCCCTGCTCCCCACCGCCTGCCCACAGCAGCGACGAAACGTCCATCTGAGGAGCCTGGGCCTTGCCGGGAGGGGCACCCACCCCACCCAAGGCCATCTAGTGCCAACTCCCTCCCCCACCATCCCCTTCACTGCACTTTGGACCCCTGGGGCCAACATCTCCAAGACAAAGTTTTTTCAGAAAAGAGGAAAAAAAAGAATTTAAAAAAGGATCTCCACTCTTCATGACTTCAGGGATTAATTTTTTTTATATGCTGGAAACTGACTCCCCTTTCCCTTCCCAAAGAGGATAGGACCTCCCAGGATACTTCCCAGCCTCTCCTCAGTTTCCCATCTGCTGTGCCTCTGGGAGGAGAGGGACTCTTGGGGGGCCTGCCCCTCGTTTGCCATCACCAAAAGGAAAGGACAAAGCCACATGCACCCAGGGCATCGGGCCCTGCAGGCTGCACCCCGGCGGGGCCTCAGTATGGTGAGGGCGTCAAGGTCGGGGGCACTCCTCACCCTGCCTGTGCGGCCCCTCCCAGGAACTGCAAAAGCCCCGTCCGGAGAGGGGGCCGAAGGACTCCGTGCCCCCGGACCCCCAAATGCTGCATGAACACATTCTGAGGGGAACCCGTGCCCCTGGGCGGAGGCCGGGACGCCCCAGCCCCTCTCCTTTCCCTGGACTCTGGCCACGTGCTGTAGCCCGGGCATTTGCTCAGTTCGCTGACCCAAAAGTGCTTCATTTCCCTGCCTGACCCGCCCCGGGAAGGCCAGTCATGTATTTAGTTGCGCTTCTTTGCTGTGGTGTGGGTGGGACGGGGCGGAAGAGTAAGTCCGGGGCTGGCTCGGTTGCCCCCAGAAGTCTCAAGCACAGGTCTCAAGTCTGGGTTCTGGTGTCCACGTGGCCACCACCACCACCACCCCCCACCTCCACCAAGATCAGACAAATCCCACTTTGTCTGACCTTCTGTGGCCTCTGCGACGTGTTCTATTTTTAACCCCTTTTCGGAATTGGCTCTCTTCTTCAAAGGACCAGGTCCCATTCCTCTTTCTCCCCCTCTCCCACACCCATCCCCAGCTCCCTGCGAAGAGAGAGTTAATATATATTTTTATTTATTTGCTTTTTGTGTTGGGATGGGTTCGTGTCCGGTCCCAGGGGGTCTGATGTGGCTGTGATGGGTTGGGTGGGCACCCAGCAGTCCTGGCGTGGGGGCCTGAGGCCCTTCCCTTTGCTCCAGGCTCTCATCTCCTGCCTCCTCTCCTCCCGCTGCCTCAGTTTTGCCAACTGCTGTTCGTTTGAGTTACCATGTACGCTGAGCATGTATTCCCCACTTGTCACTGACTTTCCTTTGGAGCAGGTGGCTAGAAAAAGAGGCTATGGGTGGGAAAAAAAGTTCCTGTTTCTCATGTGTAAGGCTGGTTACTGGCTTTTCTGCCATGGATTCTCCCCCTGAACTCTCCCCTCAGCAATTCCTACAAAGGGTTAAAAATTTACTGGTTTTTAACTACTGATGACTTGACTTTAAAAAATACAAAGATGCTGGATGCTAACTTGATACTAACCATCAGATTGTACAGTTTGATCGTTACTGTAAATACAGTAGGGTTTTGTGTTTGTTTTTTTTTCATTTCCCCATACTACTGAATAAACTATAGTTCTGTGCGGGTTGAGGGCTGTCACCCTGTGCTTCTGTGGGTGCCCTGTGCTTCCAGAGGGAGGCTCTGGAAAACAAGAGCAGGCAGGGCCGTGGGAGGGCCAGGAAATCAGGGGACTCGGATGTCAAGTGGCCAATGAGCTAGCCCCCACTACCAGCACCCCAGCAGTGCTCCCCGAATAGCCTCATCAGCTCAGAGCCCGTGTCCTGGCATGTCCAAGGAAGATGTGGCAGGTGGCAGGAGAGTATCCTTTTCATCAGGACAAGAGGGACTCGTGTCCCTGGGGAGGCTGCAAAGAGAAGGCAGGTTTCCAGTCCAGCCCTTTAGGGCTGAGTCCTGGGGACAGAATTCAGGAGACAGGGAGGGCAGGGTGGCTGAGTGGCTCAGTGACGAGGTACCTCCTGACTCCACTCCTCTGGGTCATTGTGTTTTCACATCGGAAATGAAGCAACAATTCACACTCAAGCCACCTCCGTGCTCTGCGACATTACTTCCTTTCCCAAGTTTTGTGTTTTTCAAAGGTCTGTTCAGCAAACTAGCAGGGGAATTAACATGGGGGCCATAGAGGGTAGTGATTAAGAGCACAAACCTTGGAACCAGGCCCTGTGACTTAAGCTCTCTGAGCCTTAGTTTCTCTGCCTGCAAAATGTGGATGATAATAGCATCTGCCTAATTGAGCTTTTATGAAAATTAAATGAGTTAACACATGTAAAGTGCTTAGAACAGTTCACAGTGCATAGTTAAGAGGCCAGTAAATGTTGGCTTCCTGCATTGTTGCTCCTGGGGCGGGGTGGGGGTAGAGTGCATACAGAGAAAAATAGCCAGCCCCAAAGGGAAGTAAGCAGGTAGCTGAGCAAGAAGGGCCGCCGTGGCAGGGGGCCTCCTCCCTAGCCGGCAAAGTCTACTGGATGTTGCTCAAGCAGGTTTGGAGCAGGATGGGGGCGGGGCAGGTGGGGGTTATGAAATTCAAGACTGACCCAGGGCAAAGGGAACATGCCTTGTCCTTTCCGGCCACCAGGTGGCAACAGCACACGGGTCTGCCTCCCGAGCCACACACACGTGCCATCTGCTGGCCACACCTCAGGGCTTGCCTAGGCGCGCCGGCCTTCCAGAGCTTCGGTCCCACTGGGGAGTCACCAAGGGCCCTGCTCACCAGATGCCAGCGCAGGACTCAGCTGCAGAACACACCTGAGGTTTTCTTGCCTCTGCCAAATTTCTCCAGAGCCAAATACTCGGTGTGTTTCCACATCCCCTCCCCTAGCTCAATTCTTCGACTCCCAGAGCCTGTAGGAGTTGCTGCAGGAGGCTCAGGGAGAGGGGCGAACGCCTAGGCGGCTGCCACTGTAATAGAGGTGAATATGTTCATTGAACCTGAAGATCAGCCATAGAAAAGAGATAGCAGTGGAGGGCCTCTGTCTGGGGAAGGACATTTCAATGCCTAAGTAGGGTGCTGATGGGCATATATGTGTGGGGCGCGGGGGGCACCAGCTGACACTCCACTCCCTCTGTTCAGTTGCCTACTGGCTTCCTTAAGTCATAGCCCAGCCTTCAAAGAGGGAAGTTCTCTCAAAACTCACAAGGAATTGGGGTACCTGGGTGGCACAGTCTGTCTTGCGTCTGACTCTTGGTTTCGGCTCAGGTTGTGATCTCGGGGTTGTGAGATTGAGCCCCGTGTTGAGCCGCGCCTCGGGCTCCACGCTTAGAGCAGAGTCTGCTTAAGACTCTTTCCCTCTCCCTCTGCCCCTACTTGCCCCCTCCCCCAGCTCTCTCTCTCTCTCTCAAACAAATAAATCTTAAAAAAACCAAAAACCTTGCAAGGAATTGAATTGGTTCTGGTTGCAAGAGTCAAAAGCTGTGAGAAAAGGGAGACCCTTAGTGAAATCTGTTAAGAGTCTCTTTCGTTCACCAACCGCCCCCCCACCGCCTTGCACTCAAATTTATTTTTTCAACAAATGAATGAAATTCTCTGCCACATACAAATCATAACACTAGGCACGGCAGAGGTTTATTCTTTTTTTTTTTTTTAAAGATTTTATTTATTTATTTTGAGAGAGAGAGAATGAGAGAGAACACATGAGAGGGCAAAGCAGACTCCCTGCCGAGCAGGGAGCCCGATGCGGGAATCGATCCCGGGACTCCAGGATCATGACCCGAGCCGAAGGCAGTCGCTTAACCAACTGAGCCACCCAGGCGCCCACGGCAGAGGTTTATAAGACCTGGTGTCAGCCCTCAAGTCTAGGACCACCAATTCTAATGATATAAGGCAGAATGTGATGAGGTGTTCCAGCATCTTCCGCTGAAGCAGTCAGCAAAACTGAAGACCAGGGTACCCACCAAAGGGTCCCCTCATCTCATCAGTACAGCAGACCAGATTCTGAGGGCATTCTCAGAAGGCTCCATGCTTTTGCCAGGAAAGACACCCAAGCTTAGAATATAGATAATAATATGACCAAGACCTTGCCTTGATAGCCTCACTCACATATTTCACTTGATCTGGACCTTTTAGTAACACATGTATCCCGGAACAATGTAGCTTGTTCCCATCTAATGCCAACAAAGGGAGGGCGGGTTGTTCCAAATCATAAGCCCCTTCAGCCTAATTAGGCCCCGGCCTGGGAAGCTTGTCCTGGCTCCCTCATCGGAATAACACAGGACTTTACTACAAATCTGTTTGAAATTGGAGAATTTACTTTCACATATACAGAGATTAGAAAAATACATTCATTTTATTTTAGAAAAACACCGACCAATGTAAGCTTATCATCAACTGGCCTCTTAGGAGTCAGAGAATTTACAGGAAACAAGTTCTGGAGACCAGGTGCCTGCCTCTGTCTCTCCAAACAGGCTTGCGTCCTGGACGTAATTCAGGCCCACTCCTCAGAATGCAGGGAGGTTAGCTACCGAGGCCATTCACATATAAATGTCCAGTGAGCCAATGCCTGGGAAGAAGATCAAACCCTCTGGGACTGAACACAAGAGTGGGGGTGGATGAGCACAAACTACTCTCTGGCTTTTCTCATTTTCTGCTTGTTAATTTCACTGTCAGGAGGTGACCTCTTTTCCCTAATCCTCTTTCAACCCACAGGGTTTGATTCCCTCCAGCTCAACCCTAATCCACCCCTTCTCCCATCTCTTTACTCCTGGGCCACCAGCCCTGGTGACATCTCTTTCTCCTGCTCCTGGGCCAGAATCTGCTAGAGTCAGGGCCTGTCTTCCATGAGAGGGCTTGGGAGGCCGAGTAGAGGTGAGTCCAGGCAGTGAAGGCAGTGGTTTGCTACTGAATTCTTGCTTGCTGTCCTGATCTCTTTACCTAAGGAGTCAGAAGGAAGAACTGCTTTAAACTGTCCCTCTTCCTCAAGCCCATTTGTCACCCAGCTGAGATCAAGTTTCTCAGGGAAGGAAGAAATGGGACTCCTTGCCTCTCCAGGCTCCCCTTCTCATCCCCATCTTGCCACGCAAGACTCAGGGCTGGTGTGCATAACAGTTTGGAAGCCCAGATGACAGGGGGGATAGAGCATCTCAACCAGTCTTACCTGGTAGGTCCTGGGACTGCAACCTTCTTGGGGGGCTGCAGATTGCTTCGAGTGGCACCAGGGGCGGGAAGATTTGGTCGCTGGGAAATGGGAACTTGATGGGGGTTGACAAAAGAAATGAATTAGCAGAGAGTTCAAGCGACCTTCTCAGAGTGAGTTTGGGATTAGTGCCTTTCTTCCTACCCAAGGTCAAAAACACAAAGTATTTGAAAACCATGGTTCAGACTCTTTGCCCGGACCCACATCCTCTCTTTCACTTAGTCTCCCCATCTTCAAATTGAGTGGTAATGAAAATGGAGAAAGTGGTCCCTGGTCCCAGCTCTGGGAGGGTACATCCAAGCTGGGCAAGGGTAAGCATTCTTCCCCCTGATTTCCAACTGTTATGTCCACTCTTCCTCACCTCTGTGCCCTGCGGCACTTGGTCGTGGAAGTCCTTTCCGAGTTGGCAGAGAAGCTGGAGGCAGGGCACCTTTGCTGGGTGGTACACTCCGGCTGGTGAGTGGCATTCGGCTGGCAGGCCTGGGGATGGCTGAGGGAACAGGCAGTCGACTGGAAGGCTTAGCAGCTGCTCCCTGTGGCCGAGAGAGGCGCTGAGAGTTGCTGGTAGAAGGCTGTGGGGCCAAGACTGGTCTGACAGGGGTAGGCGGGCCTGGTGGAAAGGAGTAGAGGAATGAGAGGGTCAGCTCCACATCCTTCCCCCCTCCCATTCACCCACAGCTTTGTTGCCCAAGCCTTCTCACTTGCTGTTGCTCTCCCACTGGGCCCAGCTTTGCCCCGGATTGGAGGAGTAGATCGGGCAAGAGGAGAAGATGCTGGGCTTTTGGATGCAGGGAACAGATTGCAAGTGGGTGACTCCTGAAATACAAAGAGAGAAAAAATAGAATTAGAATGGAAAAAGAATCTGTTCTGCTGGCTGTTTGAGAAATAGAGGTGGAGAGTTGCCTACATCCCAGTAAGGAAGGGCAGACGTTAGCTGCCAACATCATCCTCACCAATACCATTTATCTTGAACTTATTATAGACACTTACCAAGATATGTGCAGACACTGTGGTAACTGCTTTGCTTACGGTATTTTGCTTAATTCCAACAATTCTGAGGTAGAATTTTACTAAGCCCATTTTACCAACTCTATGGCTGTACCAAGTCACACACTGTGTCTGAGGGCACACATCCAACCCAGACCCTCCAAACTTACTCTCTTCACACTGGAGGGCCTCTTTCCAGATGTTGCCCGAAGAGCCCTGACTGCCCCCTTCTTATCGCTGCTCCGGAGTCGGGGTGTCAGGCTGCTTGGGGAGGGGGTGCTCCGAGTCAAAGAACTCACAGTGGGCAGCAGGTCTCGGACGGGACTGTCCTTCAGCACAAAGGTATCCCTCCGAGGGCTGGGCTTCACCTTGCGAGGCCCCAGGACGTCGCCTGGGCTCTCCTGCTCCTGCAGGGCACACTGCTCCAGCTGGGCTGCCAGTCGGTTGGCCTCGTGGAGAATCTCCTCCAGCTTCTCTGGACTAAGGGGGCCTAAGCTGAGCCTCACGCCCTGGGGGGCTGGGGCCACTGCATTTGGGTCACTTCGATTGGAAAGTCCTCTTCGGAGGGGTTTCTCTGGAGTCATTGACACTGCTATATCCTCCTCCTCACGACTGAGACAGAAAACAAACCAGGCACCGTGCGCACACAGAAGAGAGCAGGGGACCGTGCAGAGGAGACCCGGCACCCCCCCCCCCCAACAGAGCCAGGGATACAACCCAAACCCTGATGCCCACGCTGGCTGGGAGATCTGGCCTCTAGGTGATGAGACGCCTGGTTCTATGAGGCCTAATAGGCCGTTAGCCCTTACCGACATTGGAAATGATGCCAGGATGAAGACGCAGCAAATCCACTTACCCTTTTTCTTAACATCCTGAAATCTCATTCCAGCTTATCTGTTTTCCCTTCCCCCAGTAGTGTCACTGAGGCCCATGTCAACAAGTCCCCCAGCAGCCACAGGGCACCCAACCTTGCTACATTACCAACCCAGACCCCAGAGACCAATAATTCAGCAGTAGGGGGTTAGAGACAAAGAGGCATTGTTGGAGGAAAGCAAGTAGGTTACCGAGGATGGTACCTGTCAGATGGTGACAGCCCTCCAAAGTCCAAGGTCTCATCCACGATAAACTTTACATCTGTAGGGGAGGAGGGAATGAATACCAGCCTCAGGTCACTAACACGGCTCTCAATCGCAGCGCCTCATTCTTCCCTCCTTCCTTTCCTCACCTTCCTCCAAATCTTCCATGTTCCAGCCGGTAGGAGCACGAGTCAGCTTAGACCTGAGCTGGAGAGAAAATACCCCTTTCTTCAGGTCTCCATCCTGCCCAAGGCTCCCAGCTAGACTCAGGGTGCAAGCCAGGGGTTGGGGATCACGCTGGAGGTAAAGAAGGGTCCCAGGAGTAGCACCTGCCCCTGTAACTTAGCCCTGTTACCTCCGGGGAAGGTGCGGAGAGCGCACATCCCCCTCCTCAGGTTGCCCTTCCGCCCCCCTACAGCCTGGCCTCTCCTCGCCGGGGGCGGTCCGCACGCCCTATCTTCTTCCCCGCCACCATCCTCCGGTTCTTCCTCTCCCCAGATCACCTTTCCACTCCCACGGCACCACGCCCACACCACACCTCCAGCCCACACCGCGCTTTTACTTTCCGCCCCACCTCACCTCTCGCCGAAGGTGCTTGCCTCCCACCACTTAGTCCCGGGAATCAGCCCCGAGGGGGTGGGGCTCCTTTCGAATCTCTCAGGCTCCACCCACTCCTACCACAGGCGCCCAGTGATTGGCGGATCCCAGCATCCCCTGCCCTCGGGGGCGGGGCGGCGACAGGCAGCCGGCCGGAAGTCTACAGGTGGGGGCCGTGTGGAGAGCGGCTCTGAGAAAGACTCCATCCGGAGGGCTGAAGCGGGGAGTCCGCGAGCGCGCGCGCGTGCACGGGAGGCCTCCCTTCGGAGGAGGCGGGGCCTTGTGGCGGGGCGCGAGGGACCTGGCCAATGAATGTAGGCTTCGCGCCCGGCGAGCCCCCCCCTTCTCCGCCCCCTCCCCCAGCTGGGCAGAACCGGGCTCACCCGCCCGGCCTGCGCGCGCCCGCCCTGCCTAGCGCCGCACTTGAGGAAATTCGCTGCCGGCGGGTTACTCCGTTTGCAAACCCCGCGTTTGCCGGGTTTCCTCAGGTGTGACTTTTCCAAGTTGCGGGAGAACCTGGATACTTATATTTTAGGTATATTGAGGTTCTCTAAGAAGTACATCTTCCATCATCTTTTTAAGCGAGAACATTCGGAACTCGCGGTAGCCGAGGTGTAAAAAAAAAGAAAAACAACAGGCTTTTCCGACGGGGAGGTTTGGGTCCAATTCAGCCGAGACTCCCCCGTCACGAGGCAGGCAGGCTTGAGTGTATCTGACCGCCCGTTTGCCCGCGGAGCGAGGGTCCTGACCGTCCGTCGCCTTCCGCGCTTAGGGGAACTACCGGTGTCGCGTTCGCGGCCGCGTGCCTCAGGGGCTTTTGAGCGTGTTTGTAACTTGCTACCTCTCAGCTGAAGGCTGTGTTTGTAAAATGCTCAGGCCTGCTTATTAGCGATTTCCTTTTTGTAGTTTCCCAGTGGTTGCCTGTGATAGGCTGGGCCACCAGCTGCCAGGGCTTCTTAGAAATGGTCTAGGGGTGGGGCTCCTGGGGGGCTCAGACGGTTAAGCGTCTGCCTTCGGCTCAGGTCATGATCCCAGGGTCCTGGGATCGAGTCCCGAATCCGGCTCCCTGCTCGGCGGAGAGCCAGCTTCTCTCTCTCCCTCTGCAACGCCCCCTGCTCATGCTCTCTCTCTCTGTATCTCTCTGTCTCAAATGAATAAATAAAAAAAAATCTTAAAAAAAAAAAAGAAATGGTCTAACGGCGTCTGGGGGGCTCAGATGGTTAAGCATCTGCCTTCAGCTCAGGTCATGATCCCAGGGTCCCGGGATCGAGCCCTGCATTGGACTCCCTGATCTGCGGGAAGCCTGCTTCTCCCTCTCCCACTCCCCCTGCTTGTGTTCCCTCTCTCGCTGTGTCTCTCTCTGTCAAATAAATAAAATCTTTAAAAAAAAAAGTGTTCTAAAATTTTAGAAGAATGGCTGGAGAGCTTTGGTCGCCAGGGTTTATAACCATTATCTTGGCTATTTACAGGCTTTGTGGGGTTTCCTTCCTAGTTTTTAGCTGTGAGGTTTGCAGGCGTGACCTGTCAGTGTAATAAATGCCACAGCCCGCCAACGGGCCTTGGGATTTAGTGGGGTGCTGAGGGGCAGGGTAGGGGAGGCCCAGAACTTCGCAGACTTGCGTGAAGAAGAGCTGAGAGAAGAGGATGGCCTGGTTTTCTGGAGGCTGGCTGGCGAAGGTGGAATTGCAGTTGCTTGGAGGATTCAGGTTCTGGGGAGGTGGGAGGACGGGAGCCAGTAGCTTCCCTATCTCCAGGTAGGTGGTGGCAAAGTAGAATGGAGGGAGAGAAACTGCTCAGTAACTGCCTTCCTGCTTTGCCTAGGAGCAGCCTGAGCAGGGAAACCCTGCAACTGCTTCTTCACCCAATCTCAGGTGAGTGGGGGAGGCAGTTTTAGCAAATTGGCAGTTAGTTTCTCCTAAGGAAACTCCTCTTGAGGGGCCCATGGGTGGCTCAGTTAGTTAAGCGTCTGCCTGTAGCTGAGGTCATGGTCCCAGCATCTTGGGATCGAGCCCCACTTGGGGCTTAGTGGGGAGTCTGCTTGTCTCTTTCCCTGTCCCTCTGCCTCTCTTCTCACTGTGCTCTCTCTCTCTCTCAAATACAATCTTTAAAAAAAAAAATTCCTGTTATCAAATTATGATTTTGAAAGCTGTTGCAGTACCACCAAAAAAAAAAAAAAAAAAAAAAAAAGCAACCGAACTACTTTCTCCTCCATCAAAATAATAACAAAATCAGAAAATAGAGATTTCAGGCACAAGAGTTCTTACTCAGCATAAGGCCACTACTCTGGGAATTGTTTGTCCATGTTAGCTCAACCCCAAAATGATACATATGAACAGATGTTTAAGATTTTGGATAAAGAGTGAATAAATGAAGTAACAAAGAGATCACACCCCCTCCCAGGCATGTGGTAGGCCTTAGTTCAGAAGGCACTCCATAGTGTTGAATGCATAAATGATAAAATTAAGGATTCCAGGGCAATCCTTCTTGAGTGTGCAAAGAGTCACTGTGACTGGAAGTCTTGTTCAGTGTGAAGATTTTATTCCTTCATCATGAAGGTTCAGAATAGATGAACTGTAAGGGATGGTCCTTGAGTACTTCAACAGACAGCAGAGGCATGGGGCTGTGAGCTGAGGCCAGAGGTCTAACTGATGCTTCGGGCATCATAACAGAGTATTCCACTCCTTCCGGACGTAGGCCCTGCTTCAGCTGGAGGGAGGCTTCTTGGCCATTGCGTACATGACTATCTGGCCCTGGACTCTGGTTCCCCCACTCTCTCCAACCCAACATTCTCAGCAAGGGCATTAGACCCTACAAATAATTTGTGTGGCTACTTTCTCAATTTTCCCAAGATGCTACGTAACTAGTAATGTTCTGAATGCATAGAAGTTAATTTATGACATGCAATGGATGGGGGCACTGGGGCTTAATTCTCATAGTGCTCCAGTCGAGAAAGGCTGGAATAGACACTTTGTCTCAACTGAAAATAGACCTTTGGTGTGAACAGAAAGCCCTTCTCACTCTTCTCAGCCAAAACACCCCCACCCTCGTCCCGCCCAAAGCCTTGCCTAAGATAATACTGCCTCCTAGAAATCTTTTCTTTCAGGGACACCTGGTGGCTCAGTCATTAAGCATCTGGCTTTGGCTCAGGTCATGATCCCAGGGTCCTGGGATCGAGCCCCGCATCAAGCTCCCTGCTCAGCGGGGAGCCTGCTTCTCCCTCTGCCTGCCGCTTCCCCTGCTTGTGCTTTCTCTCTCTCTCTGACAAATAAATAAAATCTTTAAAAAAAAAATGTCTTTCTTAAACCCATGATGCCAACCCAGACTCACTACAGTGAGGGTCACTGGGTGAAAGAGAGGAGAGGAAAGAGGGAAGGTCTGAAGTCAGGCAGATCTTGTTCAAATCCCAGCTCTGCTACTACCAGTTGCATGACTTGGAGCAATTTATAAACTTCGACTTCCTCATTTGAAAAATGAAAATTAAAAGAGATAAAGCCTGACATTCAGTATCTGATGCAGAGAAGGCTATTTCAGTTACATATTACTGTGTAACAAACCACTCCGATATTTTATGGCTTGAAACAACAGCAACCATTCATCTCATGATTTTACAGTTTGGCCAGGCTTGTGCAAGGACTACCTCTCTCTGCTCCACAGGGAGTAGACTGGGCTTGACTAGAGCTGAAGGGTCTCAGGTGGCCACACATATCTAGGGCTGTGGTTCGGGCTGTCGGCTGGGATGCTTGGCTGTCCTGCATGTGGCCTCTCCTAATTCAGTAATCTGTCCTGAGATTCTTTACATGGGAGCTGACTTCCAGAAGCAGAAGCGGAAACTGAGGTCTAGGCCCAGACTGGTACAGCATCACCTCCACTATATTCTTTTGGTTAAAGTAGGTCACATGCTCAGCCCAGGTTCAAGGGAAGGGGAAATAGACTCCAGCTCTTGGTGGGAAGAGCACCATGCCCATCCTAGCTAGGATGGGAGGAATTGCTATCTTTTGCAGATTCCATCACAGAATGCCTTTAATATCTTACTTGTTATAAGAATGAAAACAAAAGTGTAGGAAAGGGCACCTCACCTTTATTCTTTCCCCAGGGCTTAATGCGACCACTCCAGTTTCTTCAGTATCTCCCAGCCCTCAAGTCTTAGTGCTCCATCTTTACTTAGCTATGTAAGTGTTTATGTGTTCTGCCGTCTGCGTCTCTGTGATGGATGTGCATCCTGTTTTCCAACTTATACCGGAGAGCGCAGAGAGGAAGAGAGCAAGTCGTGTTCAGCATCTCTTTCAGCACCAGGCACTAGATAGAGTTGAATTCAGCTCTGTCATAGACTCTAGACAAAAGGACAGTGTTTGAAACCTCTGCGGAAGAGAATGTGGATATGAGGAGAAAGAGGAGTCTGAGGGTCTGCAGATTCCATACAGTATGGCTAAAGGATTCCAATGTTCTAAATGTTTTTCCCATAGAGAAAGGCTCAAACAGATGGACACTTAGGCACTGAGGATCCACACATTTATTTAGATTAGTGCAAACCAGACGCTGTGCTGGAGCTCCTTAAGAACACAGTCTCACCACAGTCAGGCTCCCTGGAGGCACAGAGAAGAAAGGGTATGTTGTGACTGTGACAGCAAACCCCCAGCGTACATCCAGGATGCTCCGTGGCCCCTGGGTCCTGTGCTGTCACTTCTCTACTTACCCTGCTTTGTTTCTGTGTGCTGACTGTGAGAGAGGTAGCAGAGCAAGTCCCACTGACAAGGCCAACCCCAGTGTAACATTAACATTAGCCCAGAGAGGGAACTGCGGGGTGGCCAGAGAACTGTCTTTGCAAGCCAACTGGCAGAGAGAGCTCTCCTGAGAAGTCTGTGCTTTTAATGCATCCCTGAGGGTTTTTATTTGCTCTATATCAATGATGGACTCAACTAAATGGCTTCTCAGATGGTATTCATCCTCAGTTTTCATCAGCCAGGAACTGCAAGTCCAAGGAGACGTTGGGAACCAGTTCTTAATTCTCCCACGAGCTGCTTTTTCACCCTACGCATCAGTTCATACACAGCATTTCTACTGTGTGTGATTTAGAACCTGAAGGAGCGATCCCATTTTAAACGATGATCTGAGTTGCTCTTTGTCAGTAATGTGCTGCTTGGGACCACATACCCACATGTTCAATTGTTATTGACATGACGACAATGGTGGTTTCTTCTCTCAGAAGGGAAGGAATCCATAAACTTCAAAGTAAAAGGCAAGCAAACTGGGGTGCCTGGGTGGCTCAGACGGTTAGGCGTCTGCCTTCGGCTCAGGTCATGATCTCAGGGTCCTGGGATCGAGCCCCGCATCGGCCTCCCTGTTCCTTGGGAGCCTGCTTCTCCCTCTGCCTCTATCTCTCTCTCTCTGTCTCTCATGAATAAATAAATAAAATCTTAAAAAAAAAAAAAAGAACATGACTCTAAAAAAAATGAAAAATATTAAAAAAAAAAAAAGGCAAGCAAACTAATCTGTTTCTCACCATGCTCATGATTCTGAGGTAGAAACAGTGGACAGGAGCAACTTCCTATCTCTTTTTCCATCCATCCTCCACTCCTGGTTGTTCCCTTGATGCCTTTTCTTACAGCACCTGCCCGCCTCCCTTCCACAGAACCCGCTTATTGTTAGGTAGATGCTATCATTCCTTTTCAGAGGACCAGTAGGTCTAATACCTGTCATCAACTTGAGTACAGATAGACAGAGGATGTGACGAAAGTAGTACCATCTATAGTAAATTCCTTCCACGGGGATGACAGTAGTAGCTTACTAAAAAAAGTGGTTAAAAGCAAAGTAGTCACCAATGACTGCATGGTTGAAAGACTCAGGCATACATATCTGTCCCGGACTCGACGCTAGCCGTAAACATGACCTACTCCATTCAGAACCCCAGTCTCTTTCCTCACCTTTGTCAGAGTTGCCCTAATCCTCTCGGGGAGCCTCAATGAGGAGCTGCAAGAATTCAGACATTTCTCAGAGTTAACATCTCCGAAATCTCTGGGGAACCTTCTTGTGGAGCACTGGGAAGGGCTATACTTCTCAGGTTTCTCCAGAGTCCATGGTGCTAATTAGGAGTCTCCTCAGGGGGAATAATAGGGCATGTAATGGCCCGTTCATTCCTGATTCATGCTATGCACACTTAGAGAGTGCCCGCTCTGTGTCAGAAACCGGGCTCCATGCTGGCGGGGATGGGGTGGGGACGACAAAGACGAGTCAGACTGTCCCCGCCCTCACAGTGCTCTTGGTTTAACTGGGAGAAACAGATCAGTAAATAGGCACTTATATAACAATGGGCACTTATATAACAATAGGCACTTATATAACAATACATTAAATGCAATGACGGACATCAGAATGAGGTGACAGGAATGGATGGATGAATGAATACTTCAAAAGGGGTAGAGAGGACACACTTTTTTGCCTTTTAACAAACCAGAGGGGCAAGTCCTCTGGTTTGTTTGAAAGCCTAACAGACAACTGCAGCTTTCCTGGACTGAATCAAAGACTGTATAGTTGCAAGACAAACGATCTGAGTGAAGGCCAGGAGGCTTGGGCTCTTACCACCACAGTGCTGACTCTTCACTTAAGCAGTGCTGGGAATCTTGGGTAAACCGATCACCACCCTGTGCTTCAGGTTCCTCCTTCGCAGAATGGAACTAGCCATTCTGTATTACAGAATTATGTTGGAGAGAAATAAGATATTGGATAATAAAAACGGCTCCTCAAATCCATCCTGATGATGACAGTGCTGAGAGCACCTGCAGGGGGAGCCAGCCAAGCCCTGCTCTCTACAGGCTGTGGCTCCGTCCTGAATTTTCCAGCTGTGGAGAGAGGGGATGAGTTCCGCCCTTACCTTTCACATCCACCCGACAGTCCACAGATGCCTCCCCAGGGGGTTAACCGCCTTGCAGGTGTAGATGCCCCCGTCAAAGGGACCACGTTTGCGGATTTCTAAAGAGCAGATTGCCAGGTGACTGAGAGCTCTGTACTTGGGGTTGCCTTGGATATCCATCTTGTTCTTCAGCCAGATGATCTTTGGCTGCAAGATAAAGACGAGGGGGCAGCACGGGAGTGGTGAGAACCAATTGTTCTTTTTGTGCTCAATCCCTGGAACTCCTCGCCTACAAGGCTTGGGGACACACCGGCCAGAAAAGGGGGAGGAGTAGGGTGCCTTAAGAACAGGTGGTATGGAATCTAGAAGAGATAATGGTCTTCTGGAAAGCTCCCCATTCCTTACATTTGGGGAGGGATTCCCTCTCCAGTACCCTCAAAAGCCTTAATTAAGCTCCTTCTGTTGGTTTAAAAGAGCACCTGAAACCTTGCCTTGTTCATCAAGTATTCCTGACTAGAAAAAAGGTGGGACCTTCTGTTCCATCCTGTGCAAGCAGCCCCCTCATGGATCCCTAAGTACCGGGCCTCAGGATCTCCTCTTTTTTGTATATACATTGTTGAAGCATTCATATTCTGTTCCCACTGTTGTCCCCTCTGGTTAGAAAGTAGTTTCTAGACGGGGCTTGTTGACATTCTCTTTCTGAGACGTTCTCTCCATGTAGTCTGGCCCAGGACTTCTATGCAAAAAGTACTTGGTAAGGTTGTAGTGACGTTTTATGCAGCATAGGGTACAGAAGTACAGCGACTAGATTGGAAAGGGCCTTGCTCAGGGTCGTGGCCTCAACTCTAGACAGCTGGCACGCAGATGGCCCTGAGCAGGTGAGGCATAGTGGATGACGAAGGAGAAACCAGGGGACCCCGTCACCTCCGCCAGAAGGACAACTTGAAGCTCACGCCCAGCTGCCAGCAGATCAGTAAGTGACATCTTCATCTACGAGGAACAGACACGAAGAAAGGAAACTGGAAGCATCATCCGCATCAGTGTGTCTTGGACTCTAAGGGCCCTGCCCGTTCACAACCTGCCTGACCTGCCGCGGAAGGGGCAGGTGGTGGGGATGGAACAACGATGCGGTCAGAATGCTCTTCCGCACAGTGGAGGTTAGGGCAGGGGCAGGGAGCGGCGCGGCGCGGCCCCCCGCGGGGCTCCCGCTCACCTTGGCAGAGGCGCGGACGGAGCAGAAGAGCTGGGTGTCATAGCCGCTGACCGTCGTGCAGTCTGCCAAAGGCTGGGTGAACTTGGGGGTTTCAGAGAAATCTCGCTGCGCAGACCCCTCGGTCTTGCCAACACTCGCTGAGGGGACCAAGAAGGGCCACGCTGTCGTGCCTGAGATCCTCACCCCTCTCCAACTCTTCATCCTCTACTCTTCCCAGCTCCTAGGCCCCGGGCCCTACCTGCTTTCTGGTCATGCGCAAGGTCAGCAGTGATGGGGGCGGTCTCCCTGAGCCCACACTGGTTCTCAGCAAAGACTTGAAAGGTGTAGGAGTTGCCCATGATGAGCTTGGAGACCGTGAAGCTGGTGCGGTGATCACGCCCCACCGTGAACCACAGCTTTGGGGTCCCAAGAAGATGCCGTGAGTGAGACCCCTATTTGGTGAACTCACTCCACCTCAGCCCACCGCATGGAGCTACAGAGCCCCATTCCAGAATGCGTTCTTCCTCTCTCCCCACTGCCTCTCAGCTGGGCCTCACCCCAGATTTTGTGTCAGCCTTCTGCACGGTGTGTCCCAGGAGTGCTGTGTTGCCCGTGTCTTGGGGAGGTGTCCACTCCAGAGTAGCACTGGAGCCCCAAACGTCCACCAACTTGATACCCTGAGGAGGGCCTGGCCTCTCTGAAAGGGCAAGCATGGCAGCGGGCATGGTACAACCCCCACATAAGCCTGGGATTCACTTCGGGAGTGCCCTTCCCCTTCTCTGCTCCGCTATGCCTCCCCTCCCCCACCACTGTGACCCTCGCCGTGGGGAGTCACCCCGGCTTCCCCAGCTCTCTGTGACGGCCCCTCTTTAGCCTGGAGACGGAGCCCCTGAGGACCACCTCTCTCCCACTCCCCGCACTGTACCGATCACCAGGATGTCAATGGTGGCAGTGGCCTCCAGCTCTCCCAGCTGCACACTGAGCTGGTAGCGACGCGAGTCAGCACGTTGGGCTTCTCGGATGAAGAGGATGGAGTCCTGCTCCCCATTCCGCACACTCACACGGCTGGCATCAAGGCACAGCCATCACGTGTCCAGGTGGTTCGAGGTTTGGGTTTGCCCTAAGAAATGGTAAAAGCTGTGAGCAACCCCAAGAGGCCCCGTGGCCCTCCCTGCTGCAATGGGGGGTCAGAGCCACCCCAGGTCCTCATGGTGACCTGACTTGAACTGCAGATGCCTTGAGTTAGAAATTGGGGGACTGTCCCAGGGGACTCGCCTCTTTCATCAACAGCCTAAGGATCATGGGAGGAACAAAGGGGTTGGCTTTGAGTTTCCCACCCTCTGAGAGTTTAGGTCACCTGGGGCAGCTGGGGCTAACAATAGCTGCCTAAACTCCCCAGAGCCCTCTAAACCGAAAGTTCCCAGACCTCTGCTGACTGAAGGACATAGGTTTGCCTCAGTTCGTCACATGGGGCATGCCCAACCCAAACCCCACCTCAGGAGTGCAGATGGAAGGGTCATTCTGCCTCAGACTTCTGGTGACATGGCGCCCTCCATTTCAGGCCAGGACGACTGCCCCAATGCCAGCAAGACTCTTAGTATCTGTTTCCAAATCAAAACCCTGGCCTGGTCCCAGCATGAACCCAACATGGACCCAGCATGGGACCAGCATGATCACCTGGAATGGGATTAGTAGGTTCACAGTGTCTCCGACCTTCCGGATATAGGCCTGCCTCAAGGTCCAAGGTAGCCAGATCTTGGGGTGCTCTGAGTGATGGAAGGAAAGAGAACAGTGGGTGGTGAGCCTCCTGGGGTGGGAGGGGCAGAGCTCAGAGGAAATGGACACTGCATCTGCCTGTGCCCCATGGGCAGATGACCCACGTGCTCAGCAAATCCGTCCTCTCCTAGGGAATGGGAAGCTTGCTCCCATTGTCTCGCTGGGATTTAGGGCAGAGTGATTGGCTGAAAGATCCCCTCGAGAGCATTCAAGTCTTGTCAGAAACCACTGGAGCGTGAGCCTGACGCTTCTTTCTTTTAATGGGTAACTCTCAACTACTGACTTTTCATCAACCGAGATTTCTTTTTTCTGTTTGTGCACAGACTGGTGTAGCCTGTGTGGTTTGTCTTTCTATCCCTTCCCTACATTTGTCCTCAACAACGCTCCTTTTATCAAAGCCGCTTTCAATGTTAGTCTTGACCTCGAAGTGTCAGCCCTGCTTCCCAGCTTGATGCCAGACTTGAGGAGAAAGCTGCCCACAGAGTGACACTGGACCCACTAGGGCAGCACTGACGTCACCACTCGGGGAGCTGGCATCTGGGTCCCTTCCTCTGCACGCTGCCCCGCTCGGGCGCCTGCGCCGTGCTCTTCCAGTTCATGGGCCATCACTTTGTACGGACAGACTCTGGGAAAGACTAGGCCCACTGCTCGCTGCTCCGTGATCTCCCAGGCGTGTCCAGCGAGAAGAGGGGTTAGTTCCTGTCCCTTGGCTTCCAGGATGGAGGCAGGAGATGCTCAGGAAAGTGCTGAGTGTAAGGTGTGGAGGCCGCCCAGCTGTGACCTCTCTCCTCTCAGGAAGCCTCGGGCTGCCTTGGCTGAGAAAGTGCAAGCATCCCACCTGGCTTCCCTTGGGAGCCTGGCTGAGGCGACACCATTTTCCAGCTTTCTAGGGCTCTGGTCTCTCCTCGGGCAGAGATGGTCCCCTGCTGCTGTTGTCTTAAGTGGAATTGGGAGAGCGCTTCAGGTCTCGCCAACTCCCCGGCCTCTCCCCACAATTCATCCGAGCAGTTGCCAAAACTTCACCGCAAACAGGCAACAGTTTGTCAGAGGTTCCCAAACTTTCTGATAACATTTCCCGGCAAACACATTCCTGAGCATTCTACCGCAGCGCATGTGTGTTTACTTATAAGTTGGACTGTTTAAATATGTACGTTATACACTGCAAACTTCTGAGCGGTGAACTTTAAAATAAAGTAAATAGAGTTTCCACTATGTTCTTCCTGCTCCTCAGTCTGTAGCCCACTGTTTAGAGACCAGGACCTTCCCTCCCGCAGTCTGCCCCCATCACCGTCTCCAGATCACTTTTGGCCCTTGTAAGTGAATATAAACACGGACACTCAGCGCATGCTGTCCATTTTATTGATCTAGCTTCCTTTCTCGCTGCGTGGCTTATGTTTCCCCCTGGGTGGTGCAGTCTTGGACTGCACCTCACCCCGGCCCCTGGCAAAAGCAGGGACTAAATGACGCAGGGCCTCAGGGCTCTGAGCCACTGTCCTGCCTGCGCGGCTCAGGGCCCGTTGCCTCTGGAAGGACACCGCAGCGCCCGAGCCCCGGCAGCTGAACCACTCTGCTCTGCTTGCCCTCTGTTCCCCTTGGCGGTTTGGCGGGGGGTGGGGCATGAAAAACAGAAGTGTTTGTGTGATGTGTTCCCCTCCTGGGCCATCTTGGCGAGCAACGAAGGAGTTGAGAACAAGCGGATATGACTTAAGGGTTTTCTGGAAAAAGAGGGCGGCGATTGAAAAGGAGGGTCAAAACCTCATCTTGTTGGGCTTGGTTCCCCACTGTTGGGTGGGGAAATAGCCCTTCACGCTTGCTGGGGAGAAGCCGGCTTTGCTGTCTCCTGCTCTGCCTGCTTGACGCAGAAGGACCTGGATGAGCCCCTGGAGCAAGGAGACAGGGGAAAGGGCTCGGAGGGAGAAACACATTTGTGAAGTTAGGCTGCCTCCCCATCTGGAAGTGTATGCCTGCAGGACCCGTTCTCCAAGCTCGGCGTATCTGCCCGCTTCTGGGCCCTCCACTGGCCACAGGGGCCTGGGCAGGAGGAGGCAAAGAAGGGAAGGCAGAGGGATATCCTCAAGAATTGAACAGGTTGGGGTGAGGAAAGGAGCCCGGTCGTCACACCGGGAAGATGTGCTGTGTGAGCCCTGCTCAGACCTCAGGTAGGAAATGGGCTTTTCTATAGATAGGTGCAAGCTGACGTGTGTATTTGTGCCCACTTGGTGCTTCTTGTGCTTCTGAGACAACTGCCTTGGAAGACGTTAGCATTGTTTCACCTGAACTGAAGAGAACGATCAAAGAGATAGGTTTATGTGGAACGTAAAGTCAGATGGTGGCCCTAGAAGGAGGATGAGCAGAACGGCCCTGAGATGCACAGGGGATCCCAGCGCGGGCAGAGAGACAGAGGAGAAGGGCTGACAGCTGGGACGGCAGTCTCTTCCTCCCTGGGGGGGCTCCCCTGCCAGTTCTTTGTTCATAGCGGGATTCCCTGACAAGATGATGAACTGACAGGGGACAAACTTAGTAGAATGTTGTGAGTCTGAGGATTAGTAGGTGAGGATTCTGCTCCCAGCAGGCTCCCAGCCCCCAGGGGCGGAAAGAGGGTGGGCTTGAGGCCAAAGCAGCTGACAAAGTGCGGTAGGTGGCAGGGGAGTATTTGGCCACTGCAGGTGCCCGGGCAGCAGAATGCTCTTTTCCAGCTCCACCCAGGCCCTCTCGTGTGCCCGAGCAAGCGAGCTGTCTGCCCCTTTGCTAAGAATGTTAATCGGAGGGCTCATTTGGGGCATCTCTTCTCACACATCTGCGATCGAGAGAGGTGTTAATTGTACCGACCTTGGGGAAACGTGGCTTTTCCCTGACGCCCAAGGTCTTTCTGCTCCTCAGATGCCAGGACAGATGTGAACCAAAGATTAGAGCCCTACGGCACAGCCTGGGTTTCCTGAGACCAGTTTGAGACATTGAGCGTGGTTTTCTTCCATCACAGAGTCTTGGGGAAAAGGCATTTTGAAAAGTCCTTTGAGAGACATTGACTTCTTTTTTTTAAGATTTTATTTATTTAGTAGGGAGAGAGAGAAGAAGCACAAGCAGGGGGAGTAGCAGGCAGAGGGAGAAGCAGGCTCCTCGCTGAGCAGGCAGCCGGATGTGGGACTCGATCCCAGGACCCTGAGATCATGACCCGAGCCGAAGGCAGACACTTAACTGACTGAGCCACCCGGGCATCCCGAGACATTGGCTTCTGGGCTGTGCTGCTCTCACACGGCCTTTCTCTCAGACAGAATGCTGTCTAATTCTTTCTCGAAAATTAGCAGAGAAGGAGACTACTACTTAAAGTCCAAAGATCTTGACTCCTCTGGATTAGAAAATTCCTCTTAATTCTACCCTAATTTCATTCTGAAGTTTATGCCCATTTCCTTATTCGATGTTCATGGGAAATAAGTGTTCATATTCTCTCAAAATTTCCCTTCATGCCATTAAAGACTTTCCTCCAGCAATTTCTTTTTTTTTTTTTTTAAAGATTTTATTTTTTATTTGAGAGAGAGAGAATGAGAGAGAGCACATGAGAGGGGGGAGGGTCAGAGGGAGAAGCAGGCTCCCTGCCGAGCAGGGAGCCCGATGCAGGACTCAATCCTGGGACTCCAGGATCATGACCTGAGCCGGAGGCAGTCGCTTAACCGACTGAGCCACCCAGGCGCCCCTCCTCCAGCAATTTCTTAAGGGCTGTGTAGTTCACGTTGATGTGATTACTTATGGCCTGGAGCGTGAAGGAACAAGACAGACACATTGAAAGAACGAAGGGGGTGTGTGTGTGTGCGCGTGTGCACCTATGTGAGATAAGAGTGTGTGTGCAAGTGTGTGACAGTATGGCATGTGCGTGGGTAAGTGTGTGAGACTGTGAGCATGTGTGTGTGCATGCATGTGCCTGTGTGAGTGAATGGCTACCCAAAAAGAGCAAATGCACAAGGCAAGCTATGGCTTTGAAACAGTATGTGGCCTTGGCCTTATCAGAAACTTGTCTGGAGGGCGCCTGGGTGGCTCAGTCGGTTGAACGTCTGCCTTCGGCTCAGCTCCGCGTCAGGCTCCCTGCTCAGTGGAGAGCCTGCGTCTCCCTCTGCCCCTCCCCCTGCTCGTGTGCTCTCTCGCGCGCGCAAAAATAAATGATCTTGGGGCGCCTGGGTGGCTCAGTCAGTTAAGCGTCTGCCTTCGGCTCAGGTCATGATCCCTGGGTCCTGGGATCGAGCCCCGCGTCGGGCTCCCTGCTCAGTGGGGAGTCCGCTTCTCCCTCTCCCTCTGCCTGCCACTCTGCCTACTTGTGCCCTCTATCTCTCTGTCAAATAAATAAATAAAATCTTTAAAAATAAATAAATAAAACAAATGGTCTTAAAAAAATAAAAAAAGAAAGAAACTTGTCTGGAGGAGCGTCGTAGGAAAGGTGACCTCTGAAGCACCTTGTGAAGGATGTGAGTGTCAGCTCCTTGAAGACTATGAAACTAAGGTCAGAAATAAACAGAAGGACATAGAATCAGGCAACACTTGTCTGAGATTTGTGGCAGAGCCACAAGAGGGAAGAGGCCTGGGGCCTGGAATTATTGCATGCAGAACTATTTTTAATAGAAATAGAGAAGCTTTTTAACAGAAATGAACATCTATTGTTTTTGAGCCTTCAGTTCTGAGGCCTATTTGTTACATGGACGGGCATTCCCTGATGAGCACGGTCTCCGCCCCTAGAGCTCTGCTCTCCAGCACCAGCAACCCTGCGCACCACTGAGATCTCTGCTCCAGGCCTTCCCACCCCTGCACTCCCTGTCGTCCTCTCGGTTACCACTCTCTCTCCCACCCAACTTGCAGTCTGGTCATTACACTCACTCCCTTGTGTACCCACTCAGGTCCCTTAATCCTCTGGTACTGCACTGCGCTCTCCTAGCCATGGCCAACCCCAGTTAAATGCTTTCCAGCCACTCAGTGCCCACGTCCGCATACAGGGGAAAAATAGAAGCGAGGCTGACTGTAAGCTGATGGCCACTAACAGTGACCACTAACTCGCAATGGCCCCTTGGCAATTCTTCC
This sequence comes from Mirounga leonina, assembly GCF_011800145.1. Taxonomy (NCBI): domain Eukaryota; kingdom Metazoa; phylum Chordata; class Mammalia; order Carnivora; family Phocidae; genus Mirounga; species Mirounga leonina. Next base: position 3,382,051 of record NW_023270447.1, on the reverse strand, counting down.
AGACTTCCTAGGTCCACCCAGCCTCCCTATTCTCCTGGGTGACAACTGGACACCTTCCTCTTCTAAAACCCCCATACCTTCTCCCTCATCCTCATCCTCAATTGATGACCTTGCTAGTGTCTCAGGCCTGCCTATAGCTTATTTTTAACTTGGGAGTCAGAAAAAACCTTAAAACCTATACCTGATCATGTCGGTTCTCACTTAAAACCCCTCACTTAAAATGCCCATCAGTCTCGGAGTTGAGCCAGTCTTCACAAGGGTACTACTACCTCTCTGCCCCCAAACCTACCATTCTCTCCCTTGCGCTGCTACAGGCACAGTGGCCCCAATCCATAGGGCACACTCCTGCCTCAGGGCCTTTGCGCTGACTGTTCTCTCTGCATGGGAAACATTCCCCTCAAATATCTGCATGCATTGTTCTCTCATCTCCTTTAAGTTGCTGCTTAAATAGCACCTTATTAATGAGACCATCACTGAATATCCTGTTTAAAATAGCAAACATATTTCCCACACCCAGCACTTTCTGTCCTCCTCTGCTTCATTTTTCGGCACATTTCTGACATATTACATATCTTATTTGTTTATTTATTGTCTATCTCCTTACACTAGAATGGAACCTCCACAAGGGGAGTTATTTTTGCCTATTTTATTTCTGTAGCAGTGCCTGGCACATAATAGGCATAAAAGAAATATTTGTAGAAGGAAGAAAGAGGTTAGGAAAGTAGGAGGGAGGGAAGAAGGAAAAAAGGAAGGAAGGTTGCTCCCGGGCACGGGCTCTAGCTTCCCAAGCCTGGAAGACACAGAACAGTTTGGATTGAAAGGAGATGCAGTTATTCTGAAATCAGCAGATGGACCCTTCCTCTGGGTCTCAGAGTCTCCTCTTCTCCACGGCAGGGGTGCAGCCTGTCCCCCAGCCTCCCACCGATGCTGCCTCCAGGACCCAATGCCTCCACGTAGTGCTGAGGATAGACCGAAATTGTTTCCCAGTGCCCGCCGCCTACTTCTGCTTATTTAGCCACAGAGCAGGCTCTTGACTAAAAGCTCAGTGTTGGCCAGTTACAGGTTATTTTGATGTTGCAGATGCATTTCTGCCTCTGGTGCCTACTCTGTTTCCCATGCACACACACGCTCACTGAGGGGCCCCTCTGGGTCCCGCGGCGCTCCCCATCAGGTAGAGGAGGCAGTAAGAGGAAGAAAAAGTTCTTGGAGCTCACAGGGACTTAGGGACCATCTAGGCCAGGTCCATGGCACCCTGAAGGACCTTTGAATGGGCTTCAGGGGTTCTGTGAGCTCCCTGAACTTGTTCGAGTATTTTTCCTGGAATAAGATTCCACAGACATCATCAGGTTTTCCTAGGGATCCACAGCCATCAAAAGGTTATCCTTCAATTTACAAATGAGAAAAGAGAAGCCCAGAGAAGGGCACCGACTTGCCTAGGGTCACAGGACAGAGCTAGGATTTGAACTCCTATCTTCTCTAAGCAGATAACAGAATCGAACATACTTTGCAAAGTATCACAAGCAGTGCTTACTATCAATGACCTCTGGAAGGCTAATGAATCGAGCTGTTGGCGCTGGGGGCCCTGAGATGGGGGCTCCTGAGGCTGCACTGTGGCGGCGGCCAGGGGCTGTCAGGAGCCCAGGGCCCACAGCGTCTACTCACAGCCAGAGGGAGGAGCGCGGGTGAGTTGGATGCCCTCCCCCAGGGTCTTAGGGAGACCAGCCAAGTCGGGAGTCAGCAGTCCTGGCTCTCATTCTCACTCTGTGGCTTATTCCCTGGACCTTTTGGGGAAGGAACTGGTTTTCTGCCTCAAGACCATCCCAGCCTAATGTGCTCACAATAACTTCTGTTACCCCGAGCTCCTTTCCAATGGAGCAAATTCAGCCGGCTCTCTGCCTGTGACATTCGAACAGCTCCCGAAAACTCAGCGTCTCCCGTGAGGGTGAGAAGAGGCAGCCAACTTTCCCTACCCAGCCCCATTTGCAGGTAGAACTCTTAGTCTTCACTCCTGCCTTGGAAATATCTTATTATCTAGTCACATCTTAGTTTGGCCTCTTCCAAGGCACTTTGGATCATCTCAACAATCCTTTCTAACCACCCTAGATAGACTGAGCAGTTGGTTGGCTTGTCCAAGGGCACAGAGCTGCCGGAGGGGGCACTGGGCAGAGTCTAGATCACGTCGTCTTCTCCTACCTCTCCCTACCGTGGGGTTCCATGAGCTGCTTGCTTGCGGTCTTTGCATCCCCTGCAGTCAAGATGTCAAGGGGCCTAAAGCACGGACTTTGTGCAGGTAACAGTCTTAAATGTGCGAGGCGCCTGTGGTCCCTCCTCCCGGTTACTGCACAGGAGAAGGAGAAAGCCTGGCTTCTGCCTGCCATCTCTAGCCGGCCGAGCCAGTCACAGTGGCGACAGCCCAAGTGAACATCACAGAGCTCACAGAGCTGTTAGCTGCAGAGGCCTTGGCCAGGGGCAGCTGGGGAGTGGGCGGCTGGGCCGCCGGCATGGACACCCGGAACTGGCAGGGCCACCCACCACCTCCTGGCTCAAAAGTGCCTCTTTGCCTAGAGGCCCACAGACACCACTGTGGAAGGGAGGCCAGTGGTCCTCCTAGATGGGCTCTGCTTCCATGGGGCTCGGACCCTGAGAGGCTGGGGTTTTCCCTGGGAGCCAGCTGGAGTGTTAGGGTAGGTCCTGGACCCACAGCACTGCCCAGGGAGAGGCAGAGTGTCATGCACTGTTTGTTCACCACCCAGCCTCTTGGTTGCTAGAAGCTTTTCATTTCCCCCTTCTAATCCAGATGGCCACCATTGCACCCCTCATTCCCTCCCTAGCTTACGTATTAGTATATCTGGTCCTCGGTCCCTGGGACAGACATTTTATTACAGGTACAAATATAAACAGATCATTTTTAGTCACTGTAAAGTGCCACAAACACCATCCACTGACTTCTCAGCTAAAAAGCACAAACCCAGCAGAGACACTTGAGCAGCAAATAAGAATCCACCAAAGAAAGGGGTGGGGGCTCCGACTAATGCTCCTCCATCCTAGGTACCACCCATGAAGTCGTTCACCTCTGCACAAAGCTAAGGAGGTGCAGCCGGGTGTTAGGGAGACCTCCCTAACTCCTACCAACCCAGCCGCCTCACCCTTCCCAACCCCCCAGGTCACCTTCTATAAGGGACAGGAGCTGGGGAATGGGGCTGCCGGACTCTTGTTGAGATGAAGCAGGGGGTCCTTCGGCATTGGCTGGGCTCGTTTCTTTCACCTTCAGTGTGGCTCCGAGGCCGCCTCCAGAGCTGTGGCTGCTTCCATGCTGGGCCACCCCAAAGCTGCGCTCCAGCGGGAGATTTTCACTGGTGGTGGTGAGGGAGGGGCCTCTCCAGCCTGGTCTCCCGGAGTTCCAGCCACAGGCTTATGTAACTGGCCTGGCCTTCTCCCATCCGGCTACTCTCAGCAGAAGGGCTGAAGCAGGGACTGGGGAAGAGAGGGACATCAGACAGCAGCCCAGAATAGCCGCAGGAGGACTGAGGGGACAGCCCTCGTATAACACTGCGGAGGGAGGGGAGGGCCTGAGCTTCTAACAGCTCCCCTGACTGCACACACAGACCACACAATGGGGCCCTGGCTCAGCAGGCTTAGCAGATTCACAGGCACACCTTTAAGGGCTCCTTCTCTCTCTGCTCCACAGTCAGCGAGCTGTAAGGTCTTGCCAACTCGCCCTTTTCAGGGGTCTGTCCCCATCCCCTCCAGCTAACCCCCTAGTGGCGGTGGAAGGCAGAGTCCGTGCTCTGGAGCCAGACTACCTGGCCTCACGTTTGGCTCCATCACCCACCAGCTTGTGTGACTTGCCACACATCACATCTCTCTCGGGTCTGCTTCCCCACCTGTAAAACGGAGAGGATAATGACCGTAGGGTTGTCGTGAGGATTACGAGAGGTAATCTGTGTAAAGTGCTTAGCAGAATGTAGCTAAGTGCTCCATAAATGTGAGCTATTTTTAGGTCAGGCCGGCATGTGGCCCTCTGAGATAAAGCACCAGCAAAGTGAGCGGCAGCCCGGGGCAGGAGGCCAGAGGACGTGTGTGTGACTTCTGGTTGTTCCACTCACTCATGAGCTAGGTGACCCTGGGCAAATCACTAACTCTGAACCCCAGGGATGATGCTGCCATGACTGTGTTGAGGAGAAAATTAAGTGGAAGGAAGTGGCCAGACCACCGTGTTAGTTACATACTACAGGTCCTGCACGATGTCTCGGCTCACCAAGCCATCATTCCTTATGTTCTGTACCCTGCATCTAAGTGGTTTCCTATCATATCTTCACTTCAGTAGCTCCAGAAACCAGCATCCCCTCCCGTGTGTGTGTGTGTGTGTGTGTGTGTGTAAAGACGTTACTTTTTAGAGCAGTTTTAGGTTCCCAGTAAAGTTGAATGGAAAGTACAGAGTTCCCAAATACCCCCTCCTCCTTCCCACCACCCTTTTCTTTTATGGAAAAAAAAAGATGAGTGTGGTTGAATGAATGGGCTCTTTACACTCATTTTTCCCCTTTAGCCCTCAATTTGGGGGCAGAGTTGATAGGATCCCAGGCGCCTGCGCTCATATGGGGTGTGAAAGCTCCTCTTTGCAGCTCGTATAGGGGCTGAGGGCCAGGACAGCCTGCAGACACACTTCCGGCCCAGGAACCTATTTATCAGGAGCTGGGGTGGCGGAGGAGGGCGCTACGGAGCTTGGCCTCTGAGGCCGAACTCGTGCCACTTGGGGACTAGTGCGAAGGCCTCTCTGCCCGGTTTCTCTTGCCTGACCCAGCCCAAGCCCTTATAAGCACAGAGTCCCCACACCAGGTGGTATGAAATTGGCCTAGACTTTCAGTCTGAGCCCGTTGTTGCAATAAAGGTATAAAAGAATCAAGTTAAAAATGCAGACTCCTAGGGTCTGTCCATTACAAAGTCTAATTTAATGGGTCTGGGTGGGGTCCAGGAATCTGCATTTGAAAAAGCAACCTAGTGATTCTGGTGCAGTCAGTCTTTGGACACTAGGTTGGCTAGACTTCCTGAAAATAAAACTACCATACACCATCTCCTGAGGGAGGAACTCCTCGGCCAGCCGGCTCCTTCAGAGCAAGCTCTTCTGCCTTGTCGTCTTCAGATCATGATGTCAGAGTAAGTATTCATTCGAAATGTCCTCCAGGATGGCAGGCTGAGAAGCAGTCTTCAAGGCTTGGCTAAAGGCTCAAGGGAGGACGGGAACCTCTCCTAAAAGAAATATTTGGGGAGAAAGGAAAGCCACAACTCTTTGAAAGGTCCTTCAATGAAATGGACCAGGCAGGACTATGAGCAAGAGCCGCAAGAGAAATCTAAGAGAGGCAGCTGGGAACGTACTGAACTTAAGCTTTCAGTGTTGTCACTTGTCAAACCTGCCTGAGGGAACAGCTATTTTGGGACAATCACTCTATGCCCCTGTGTCCAGAGGAAGTGGGTAGCACTCACACCCTGAGAGGGCGTGTGGGGTAAGAACGGGGAAGCTGGTGCTACAAATACCCATGGGAAGTAGACCTTTACGGGCGTAAAGAACAAGAAAAACTAAGTTTTCCCCCACAACTTACCTAATACTTCTCATGCTACCAAGGCAGTCCTGGCTCTTTACCTGGCTTATTCTCTGGTTGCTGGAGTTTGATTTCTGAAGCTAGAAACACTGGGAAATCTATCATGGTAACAAACTGTAGCTTAGTCATTTCGATAGGTGAGGTAACAAAGTCCAGTCTGTTTTATTTCTAACCCAAATATTGCAAATATACAGAAAATTACCAGTACAAAGTTAAACACATCCAGATTTATTTACACAATGCTAATAAAGAAATTTAAGTTTGATTTCCATTTTGTGGAATTTTGCTATGGGGTCTGGCTTTGTTGTGTAACTGACATGGGTCACTGAAACTTGATTATCCCACCCCACATGCAATTTTCTGTCCCAAGGGAACAGAAGACTTGGGTTCTTAGTGCACATGCAGTAATGATGTTAGTACTGCTTTACACTTCAGTAGGAAGGCAGCTGTCCCAAAGCTGGGGGAGGGGCAGAGAAGTTACAGGGCAGGGAGGGACCACATGCTCAGAAAGGGAACGAGAGACGAGAGAGGGCTGAACAACAGGCACATGGGGACCCTGAGCATTTCTGTGCATGAGGATAAGGAGGGTACGACCAAAACCCTCCTTCCCTAGACGTCCAAACACGGGAGGTGGGCAGGATCATCGGGGAACATTCAGGTCACCCGACCACAAACTGAGGGCATGCGGAGGATGAGGACTGCATGAAAGATTTGGGACATATCAATAAATCATTAACTTGTACACTATACAGATTATACATGTATATATGTACATATATATATAAAGGTACAGATTAGTTTGTTATTCTATATAAACAAGGATGCTTAAGAATGTACTGGTGTGAAAAAATGCATACAGCAAGTTTTTGAAGACAGTTTCAAATTAATGTTCTGACTCTTATTGTTATAATGCAACATAACCAAGCAATCAACATGCTCTTGCTATGTCAACTGGCCTCCATGAGGGCAAGGCCCAGCTCTGCTCAGGCAGGACGGTGCTCCCAGAGCTGCTGGGCACATGGGTGGCAGATGAAACAGAACGTCTGGCACCTGCTGAAGGCCAACGCTGAAGGTCTGGCCCTCCCTAGCACTCCGTCATGCGGCACATCTTACACTTTGGTTTTGTTCAAAGGACATTTAAGTCCATGTTTACCTCCCTGCTTGAGGCCAGATAAGTAGCAAAGTTGAAAAGCTGAATCTCCGATTTTAGCAGTTCCAAGTATCCAGGCTTCCTATGGGGCGAGGAGGATGTACCAACAATGAGCAGGAAGAGCTCCAAACCACTGAGTATAGAGGCAGGGTTCTTTAGGGCTCTCCCGGAGGATAAAAGGACCTTTCTACTTGGAGGATTAGCCTAGAACATAGAGAACTGACCGAAACTTCGGCCAGCCCCGCCACCCTGCACTCCTCTCTGTATCCGGGCCCTGTGACCAAGGCCATGGGAGAACCAGCTGTGGCTTAGAGAGCCAGCGCACGGGCTGGAGGTGGCCAGCCTGGTACCAAGGTGTCAGGGACGAAAGGCCAGCTTGGACATGGAGAGGCCCAGAGGCAAACCTAGGAATTAGAGAGGTATACACCAGAAAGCCTACTCAGAGGCAGATGCCAAATTCTCAATTTCAGTTATGGCTAATCTATTGAATCTCCTGAGCCCAGCTTAGAACAGCCAGAACCCTCCAGACATTTTTCTTCTCCTAAGTGGTGCCCCATTCAAATACCAGCCCAGGTGCATGTACCCTGGCCTCTAGAGTCGTTAAAAACCGAAAGCCCCCTTAGTTCCAAGATGCCCGTCACAGGTGAGGGATGGTGAGTTCTCCACCTGGATCTAAAAGCTCAGACCACTGGAGACTGCTATGTCCAACCTATCTTACAGTGCTCAATCCTATCGCTAAGACCTCCAGAAATCATCTTTTCTCCTACCATCAAGCCTGAGATTTTATACAATGATAAGCTACACTTTACTTTCAAAGATAATGCTCCTAACCTAACGTCAGTAGAACAAATTAAAGATTGTTTTCTCTTCGAAGCTGTCATGGATTGAGGCGGTTATACTCTCCGGCTGAGGACATACATTTGTGAGTGAGCAGGCGGAGATAGGAAGCTAACTAGCCAATGAAGGGGGGGAGCCAGGCTTGTTAGCAGTCCTCCAAACAACCGAGCCAGCCAGCCAGCCAGACGAGGACGAGAAAACAAGAAGGGAGAAGGGTGGCTCATCAAGGGAGAGCTCACTCCCGCAACTAGGTGAGGGGCAGTTTCTAAACACATATTCAAAATTACCATTAATTTTTCTTTTTCAGCCATGAAAAAAAGAATAAAATTTTCTGTTTACCACGGTGGCAAAGAGGCGCTCCCTACTGCTCCCACAGAGATGCCAGCGACCGACCCCTATCCTAAAGGACAGTGAGGACTCCGTATGCAAGGAGCCCCGCCTGCTCCAGGCCTGTAGCACCTGCACGCATAAAAACGTTGAAAAGCTCCAAAGACAGCCGACCAGCATTGCCCACGATGCACACAGGGACCTGGACAATTTACTCACTTTTTGTACCTCAGCTCCGTCTCCTGAAAAATGGGGACAAACCCCTGCCTTCAAAGAGAAAGTCTCACCGACAATGTTGTAAGTTTCCAGGGACATAATGCCAAGAGAAAGTGCTCGGAAAACTGCCAAGTTCTACAGAAATCCCAGATACCCTTAGAAGCACAGCGCTCTCACCTCATTAGAGAAGATTAACTTTCCTACATCCTAAAACAAATCAGAGAATGACCACATACGGGCACATCTACCCCGGGAGAAGGTGTGCAGCAGAAGTGGGTCTTGGCTGGGCATCAAAATCACTTTGGGCAGGAGGTGAGGGTGTCCGGGAGAAAGACTGACGCTTTATCATTTGTGAGCTGGTCTATCTTTGGAATTTTTTTAAATTTAAAAACTGCAAAATGAATGAGCTTTTCCTAAAAGACCAGTGCTCTCTGGCTCGAACAAATACGAATTCTCCTCACAAAAACTGTCCTAGCTTTATTTCCCAACTGAAGCTCCCTGACTCATTTAGTTCAGCTGCAAGCTTCGAAGTCTCTAACCTTCTCCATCCACCCCCTCTCCCACTTTCCCTGCTGTTGCTAATCCATTCTGGGGAGGAGAGAATGCAGCCATCTGCTCACGCATTCTGACAAAAGTTGATTTGGCACGTTTACTTTTTTGTGACTTTATAGCCATAAAATGAACTAGCAGCAAAATGGCAGTTACCAAAGAATGTCCCAACCATAATTACTGGGAGAATCTGTGGCCAGCACAGTAGGGACGCTAAGACCAAAAATGTACTATACTACATTCCTGGATAGCAAATATTCAAGCTGTATTAAAATGAATTATTGCAGCTTTCCATTACTGTGTGGCCACCCAAAAATCAACCTCACCACATTCTATTGTTAACTTGATTGAAAGAATGTCCAATGGAAAACTTCCTTAAAGTATGAACTTAATGCATCACGTAAAACATCACCTACACTGGACGTGTGTTTTCAGTTGGTTCCGCCAAAAGTTTCCTGCCAACAAATTACTTGGCCAAGCTGGGAAAAATGGATGAGGAGGAGAGCCTGGTAATAAAATCCTGATTTTTAAAAAACAGCCTATAAATCTGAAAACATGTCTAGCCCTGGCTCCGCATACAACAGCAGTCCAAGAGGAAGCAAGCAAGTAAGCGGCCGTCCTAAGGATTCACCACCGTGCCCACAGGTGGCAGAGGACATGGAAGACTGTGATGTTCGGTCCTCAGGGGCCACCCCGGGCACCCTCCCTCGGCTCCAGCAGAGACACCACTCGGCCTGGGCAGACATCCAGGGCAAGCCCTAACCCTGTCCTTGAGCAAGTCCACTGGCACAAACACAAAGCATGGCTGGAAAGATCTTGGAAGAAGCAAAAATTTGTCCTTTAATAGGTGCTAAATCTAGTCAAGTCCCTGCTGCTCCCTTCTTCCTGCCCCAAGTTAAAAATAGTGTCCTTTAAGTTTTCCTGATTTAGTGTCTTGGAAGCACATGGTTAAGTCAATTGCCAAAGGGCAATTAACAAGGGTATTGCCTAATTAAATGGGGGTGGGGTGGGGGGGAAGAGACACCACTGTCGTCTATGGTCCCCAAAAAAGCAAGCAAGGAAGGCGGCGTGTGTGTGAGGGGCTGGCGTGCAGCGTTCTTGGGGCAGGGCTGGCCCTGGCTGGGGAAAGGCCGCCAGGCCAGGCCAGTCATTGCAGCCCCGAGTCCCCGTCGAGTCCCTCTCAGCAGCTGCTTCGCGTGGCCAGCAGAGCCCGGGGACAGCACCGAGTACTTTGTGAGAGTTGATGCTGGGGTTGGCAGGTGCCCTGGGGCCCTGGGGGCAGGCGCCATGCAAAACATGCAAGAGGGGGGTTAGTGAAACGTTCCCTTCCAATCCCATTTCATTTCCCTTACTAAACAAAAACAAAACCAAAAGAACCCATACTTTGCAAAAAGACAGAACTTGAAATAAAAAGTTAAAGAATTTAGTTCCCCCCCCTTCTCAGAGCCCATCGTGAGAGTGTTTAGGGTCCCCACCCCCCTGCATGTCTTCAGCGCAGATCCTTTTGGCTTTGGTGGAAGCAGCAGAAACAGAGCTGGGCCCCTCGCAACGGGAAATTTATTCCCCCAAGTCGGCCGTGTGAGAGGTCCTGCGGTTCCATCATCTGTGCTTGGTCCCAGCTCCTTTGAGGAGCTATTCCAGGAGGTCCTGGGAAGAGAAACAGAGACCATATTATTTGCACACTAAAAAATTCCTCTTTTGAAAGTTACGGCCTGGTTTCCGGGCAGGCCAACTCTTACAGTCATTCAGTGCCTGCTCCTGGCTCACACCCTCCTCCGCCTCAATCGGATCTTGATTACGATCAGGGAAAGAAACACTCTTTTCTTGTACTTCCGGACCACCCCTCAAGAAGACATGGCCTCACCTCGTCTGAGTCGTCGTGATAGCCACTCTTACGAGCGTGGGAGGCCGTGTCCAGGGCGTCCACGCCGTCCACGCCGTCCACACCGTTGGCCTCTGCATGCTGCTGCAACACAGAGTAGCGATGCACCAGGAACCTGGGGAGGGAAACCTCCGTGACCCTCACGCGGCGAGCAGGCACGCGACTCTGACAGCACTGTGGGCCTTCTGAGTTGTATACCCTCACAGCATGAGTCCCACACACGGCAGCACAGCCCATAGCTGGCATCTGGCAGACAGAAGCCTGGAGAAGTTCTGGGCTCGATGCTGCAGGAGCAGCACTTCAACTAGCCAGTTTTTGCTAAGGGCCGACTCAACCACACGCCCTGGGCTGACTCTGTGGCTGGAGTTCAGTACCTCTGACCGCCTTCCATGCTCCTTACCTTCCGCCACAGACGTACTTCTTCACAATGAGCACCCCTGCTACGACTGTGACCAGCATCAATCCCACGGTGGCCAGGATGATCGGAACAGAGTTTGACTTGGAGTTCTCGACAAATTAAAACACAGACAGTTTCAGGTGTGCACGTTCTAGGACTGAGCTCCATGAGGCTGCTCCTTCCCCTGGTTTCTCAGTGAATGGTCTGCAGTCTCCAGGCCCCTCGTGCTTTCCCAGCCCCCTCAATGGACCGTCTCGGTGCTACCAGGAGCGCATCACTGATAGCGGAGGGGAACCAGAACGTCGGCTGCCCCGAAGCTGCCAGAATGGTCCAAACTCAGGGGCTCTACTGCCCGGGTTACCCTGGGAGCCTTGGCAGCGACCTAGGTCAAATAGCAATTGAGGCTGTTCTCTGCTAGTCGTATGGAGCCGTGGAGCACTTAGGGGTGTGGCAGGAAAGGGAGAGCATGAGAACAGTGGGCCGAACAAATCTGGAACAGGGCCAGCACCTGGGAAGGAGCTGGGCCAAAGCCGGATCAGGTAGGACATCGTGCAACACAAAGACTCTTGTTTTTACTTCATTTCTGGCGTGTTTTTACAAATAAGCCTTTTCATATCATTGTTGGAGTGGGACCTAACCTGCTGTAGGGTGGGAGATAGGGAGTGTGTTTTCAATGAATTCAAGAGGAGGCAGACCTGGGTTCTGGGACACGCTGTGTCCCTGGGCGCGGGAGTCCTGTGCAGTCACACACACACACACACACACACACACACACACACACACACATTCTGAGGACAGCCACCAGGAGTGCAGGGTCGGGTGCAGAGAAGAGGGAACTTGCCCCCTGACAAGGACACACACCCACACATTCTGCTCCCGCTACCTTCCTAATCCCGCCCATGTCAGGCCCTCATCCCTTAGAAGGCCAGAGAGGAGGGGACGGCGGATTGTCCAGCTCCCATTTTATGGATTAGGAAACTGGGGCCCACAGCTGACTGCCCCAACCACACTGCTGGTCCAGTGCTTCTTTATCAAGAGGTTTCCTCTTCACCACTTTCCACATCCTCGCCAGACAGTTCAGTACTACAGAGCTGTAATCAGCCCCGTAACTTGCTCCCACATCACAAACCCATTGCTATCATAGTTCAGTTGTCCAGTATGAATGCAGTCGGCGTGACTCAGGCCAGAGCCCACCTGAACGATGGCCCAGAGCTCCTCTCTTCCCACCCTTTACCGCCCAACTTCAAGTCTTTTCCGTAAATGACTCTCAGCCCCAGAAATGTCCTCAACCCGATGCTCCCAAGATTCGGAACAATTTTATGGAATTCTACTTTGTTCCCCCAATGAAAAAGTTTTTAGTAGGGAGTGTATCATCGTGTGTGACCCATCCTCCATCTTAATGGTTTCCTGTGCACAGCGAAGCCTGCCCGAAGTAGTCTGGCCACTTTGTATTCAGTAATAAAATTCTTAATGCTGTCCCTTTGTTCCTGGCAGAACACGAAATCCCACTGGTACCTAAACCAGATCTACTTTAGCATACCTGCTTTTCAGGACTCAGAAAGTTGCTTGTGCATTTCTTTTTCAAGTCTTTTACTTCTCGGACTGGATTCACACCACCTTGGCATCTGTCTCCTGGAATTTTTCGGTACCTGAAAAGGCAGAGACAATTTGTTATCAGACCATTAGGTGTATTCCTGGATTCTTGCTTCGTTCCTGAAAACAAGATTTGAAAAGCTGCAGAAAAGCTTCTCAAACTTCCACCACTTTTCAGGCCTGAGGGGAGAGCCACAGGAATGTTTTGGGGATGTTTTGTGTAGTTTCAGGCCTTGAACAGACCAAGCATCCCTGGCCTTGGGGCAGAGGCATGCCCACCTTTCTGCCTTAAGAGATGGGGCCAGAGAACTGGCCCAAAGAAAGCACGTTAACACATGGTACAAAAATGGGAAGGGGGAGTATTTGTCGGAGGGGGGTCCTGTGTCCCCTCCAGAGCGGCACTGCCTAATACAGTGGCTACTGACATTTAAACTACGTAAAATTAGGTCAGCGCCTCAGTTGCCACACAGGGTACTGGCTACCATATCAGACACAGCAGGTGAGAGGGCATTTCTGGCGCCACAGAAAGTTCTGTTAGATAGTATTTTCCTAGCATGCTCTAGAAGACTGCCTGCACGGAGGCGTGGGGTGCTGTGAGTGGGGGCTCACTCTGCACGGTGAGGACATGCCTGTCTCGATTCAGGAGGAGAGCCGCCTCACCCATTTGTCGTCAGGTGCTCCTCTCTGCCGTACAGACAAAATTCCAGATCGTGGCCCTTCAGTTCTGGCTGTTCCACACATTTGGAGTCATTTTCTGGACGGAAGTAGCCAAAATCACTGTAAGAGTCAGCAAATAAAGTATCTTTCAGAGTTGCTGAAAGACAGTGAAGTGACTAGTAATGAAGGTTTTATGTGGGGCAGGGGCAGATTAATATTCTAGTCTGGTCGCACGGAAGCAGCTCAGTGTCATCTGTAACGAAGGTCCACTTAGGAGGACAGACATGGAGAAGGTTTAACTGGGGGACCAGGGGCTTATGGAGCAGGCCAGTGGACTTGGGACTCGGTAGCAAGGAGCCCTGCCCAGACAGCAGCGGCTCCAGGAAGGGACCGACGGCAGCAGGGTGGGGACTCGCGCACTGAGAACTAAGACACTGAGAAGCAGTGGCACCAGTGACAGATCTAAACCCACAGCGCTTAGTCATCTTTTTATTTACCTTCAACTCACTCACTGTTATGTTCTCTGGTGGTGTACCCTAGGGTGTATGTCAAATCTTTCCTACCTGCCCCATTTCTGTCCCTCTTAGCTTCTTAGATGATCCTTGTCTCCAGTGTGAATGCCTGTCCTGCCCTCCATCCTATCGTCTCTCCACAGTGCTTCTCATCGGCTCTCCTTTCTCTGCTTCCCCCAAGAAATAACACGCTGCCTCCTCTCCAAGGCTGACCCCCTACGTGAGCATCCTTGGCCCATCCCTCTGACTGCCCAGGGACCTTGCTTGGCTGACCGTGTGGAGGGACCATCAGGCCCACTCACCTGGGGGCTTCTCCTTAGCCTGTGCATATCCTCTTCCTTCTCCCTCTTCTTCTTCACTGGCCAAACTTCTTAAAAGAATATTTCGTATATTTTGTACTCGTTCTGTTATACTCGTTTACTTTTTATTCTGTGCGTTTTGGCTTGAACCCCCTCTTTGACATTGGAGACGAACGTCTGAGGCCCCTGGGACACGCTAGTCTCGCAACCTTGGGGGGCCCTCTCCAGCCTGGCCTCTGCTGTGGCACCTAACGCGCTGCCTGCGCCTGCCCACACCCCCGCAAAGCTGCGCTCACCTGCTCCTCTCCGCACGGTCTGCGCCTCCATCTTCCTAACCTGGAAACGCAGACCCTTGCCCCCATCTGCAGTTTGTTCTCTTACCCTCTATCTGTTCTCCCTTCGTGAGCTTAACTATTTGTTGCAGCTAAAACTTCCAGGTTTTACCTCTCTTGAGCTGTGATCCTACGTTTCCAAGTACCTGCTGGATGTCAGCACCTACATCTGCTGACAGAACCTCAAATAAATAAAGCATACAAAACACATCATGTATTCTCTTTCGAGGCAGGCTCTCCCATCATTTCCCTGTGTCTGTCCACGGCACTACCTTCCTTCCACTATCTGAGCTGAAAAGTCAGTCTGGGCCTGCCCCATCTGCACCCTGCTCGCCTCTTTATCGCAACCACTGCGACTTCCCCTCACAGCCTATCTCCCAGCACACCCTTCCTGAGCACGCTGGTGGGTATCTGCGCTCGCACAGGACCACTGGTTTTAACGACTTGTTTCTTCCCAGATGTGCAAGGTCAAGTCCTAGCGCTCAGCTCAAATGCTACCTCCTCCACAAAGCCTTCTCTGAGCCACCTCCTTTCAGCTCTCGATGGGATGGCCTTTCCCTTCTCTAAATCCCCAAGGCACCGTTTCACAGCCTAAGTCTGTGCGTCTGACCAGGAGCGGCAAGAACAAACTTTCCATTGTCACTCTGCACTGCCCTGCATGCAGCAAGTATGCAACAGACATGTGGGGGACACAAGGATGCTGCTCGTGCTTCAGGGTTGTTCTGGCAAAGACACAGGGAGCAGGGTAAGAGAACAAAAGATGCCGAAGACACCACCCTTCCAACGGGGGGAAAGTTCTGGTGAAAATCTTAGGTATGCGATCCCACCTGTTGGGGAAGTGCCCTTCCTACTCACAATTACACATTTCTCAAGCACGGGCGGTACAGCGTGCAGGCTCCGGGGCCGAGCTTCCAGCTGAGCCGCTGCAGCCAAGGGAGTGACGACCTCCCTGAACCTTTGTTCCTCCCTTGGTGAGATGGGAATGGCAACCGTCCCTATCTCAGAGGGCTGCTGGGGGTAAACGTAAACGGCTCAGGACAGTGCCTGGCACAGAGAGAGCGCTCGGTAAATGTCAGGGGCTAGCGTGACTACGACGTGATTATCAAATATAATATGCCCTTGAGGAGTCGGGAGTGTAATGGCAGAGCCAAATCTGTCCACGATAACCAAAACAGCAACAGGCGTCCTGCAGGAGCCCAGATGAGGGAAAGCTGGGGAAGGCTTTCCGGAGGGGAGAAGTGAGCTAAGTACTAAAGGCCAAGCAGGAATCCCCCAAGCCTGGGGCCCGAGCAGGGAATGTGGGAAGACTCCCCGGGCAGAGGAAGCCCCATGTACAATGGCCGCAGCTCTGACGAAGCACATCGGGTCTGGAAAGCAGAAGGCCGGGTAGTTAAGAGCCCAGTCTGTGCGCCATCTAGGGTGAAGACAGCCCACTGGAGTGTCACAGTGTCAACAAGCTCTAGCCCTAGACTGACCCCACAGCCATCAGAGGGATCCCGTTCCCCATGGAAACACAGAGGGGGGCACCCCGGCCCATTCCACATGCACATGTGAGCCACACGGTGGGGGGGGGCACGCCCATCAGCCTGGGGGGTCGTCAGTCCCATATTCCCAGGTCTACAGAATGTCATGTGAGAGGACACGACCGCTGTCTGTCTGCATTCTTTTCCAGATCCTCCAGGATGCACCTTTACTTCCTGCCAGTGTGTTTTGCAAGAAACGAGTTCCATAAGATTACTGGCTGTCACAGGAAGCAGTATCCCGCTTGGAGACCTGGGGACAGCCTTGCCCTTAGACAATCCACTAACTCCATGCCGGCCGTGCACCTGACCCTGCAGCCCAGATGGTCCTGAACTCGAGGGAGTCCACCTCGATGGCCTCTAGATTTGATGGGACATCTGGATCCTCAGTACCCCGATGTCCCCTCCTGTCTCAGGACAGAACCGCACTCTGCCTTCAGTCTTACAGACAATCTGAAACCTAGTGCCCTACCTGCTGAACTCAGGCTGTCAGTGTTTAGTGAGCACACGGAAGTCCAGCCTCCTCCCGGCTCCTGCACTGCCTTTCCTGGGGATTTCTTCCCTATTGCCTCCTCTCTGGGTTTCTGAGTTCTCTTCCTCCTTATACACCTCTCCCCCTTGCTGGCAGGCCAGGATTCCTGGGGGTTGTCACCGGCCTGTCCAACAACTGACTGCCTGGTGTGATAGCTCACCTGTCCCATTACTAATCCCTCTGGATCCCTTCTCTGTGCCTCCATCTCCTCAGGAAGCAGCAGTAGCTCTCCGCCCTCGGGGCAGAAAGCCCTATAGGACAGCTGCCTTTCACCTCCTCCCGCACAGCCAAGGGGCTAACAGGGATCTGAGGGACACGGATACCAGAGGAAGTCCTCCAGGGAGCAGGGACAGACGGACGGCTGCTTGGTCACCACATAATCCCGACCATTCTGGCAGACGGACGACTTGCGAAGCCGCAGGTACTGTTCCTTGTAGCCCAAGATGCAGCCATCTCCATAATCTCCAGGGTCGGCGGAGTGAGCCAGCCATATGGTATAGTCCTTCTCCTCACCTAAAGAGAAGACAGGCTGTCCAGGTCCCCACCTGGCCCCGCAGCCACGCGCGCGAGGCGGCTGCCGGGCGGAGAGCAGAACGAGGAGGGGAAACGGGGATGTCTGACTCATGCTGCTGCTTCATCTGGGAACTGCAGACAAAAGTTGCAGGACTTGGCGCCTACTAGCCGCTGGCATCTCCTCATGCCAAGGAGGGTTCTTTGCGTCTCACCGCCCGTTTGAGTATTAGGAAGAACCTTATTTGTTCCAAAGTGGGCAGCTGGATGGAGCAGCTCTAAGCTTCCTTCCGAGCAGAGGGGCTGCTCTCTCCAGCTCTTGTGCACCTGTGCCCTTGGTCAGCAGGGGCTGCCACAGGTAAGCGACCAGGGGCTTCCTTTTAGGACAGGATACCAGTTAGCCAAAAGCATGGGTTCAATTTCACCAAGGGTTAGCTTGCCTCAAACAGAAGGGAAGACCATCTCTTTCTAGACTTTTTACTCTAGTCGACTGGCTTTCAAGTAGACTGGTGATGACAGTCAGTCTGGCTTCGTAAGTCGTATCACCCACTCCTGGAAAAATGACTCAAAGGCTACGGCCTAAAGACTGTGGATTAGGTTTTTATCCCTTGGAATCTGAAGACCAGCATGGAGCCTGTTAAGAAGCAGGGGCTTACCAAATCTTTCAATGGCGTTAAACTTTAGGGATAACTGCGGAGCTGCCTTACGAGGGGAAAACTCATAAGCCAGCTCCTTTACAGCCTACTTGATGAATCTGGATAATGATGACTCTCGGGTATTAAATCATATTTAAACACCCTGTAGAAAAGTAAGGTCCAAACGGAGTGCTCTGCTTCCTCCAGGAGTCACTGAACTAACCTTCTGAGGAAACTGACCCACCACACACTCGAATAACAGGACCCCAATTCAACCACAGGGACTTGAAACCTCAAGTCTTTTGTCAGAGCACACCAACAAGAAACTGCAGCTCGCAGGGCAGGGGCCTTTTCTCTAGTTTTCTATTTTATCCTCCATATTTTTCAGTAAATTGTCAGCATCTTTGGTACTGGGGCCTGGGTTTGCTTGGGATTCTTTTTACCTCCTTTTCTGAAGCCGTTTTCTGTGTCTTTAACATGCCTTCCAGCCTGAAGTCACAGAACTCTGAAACGGTCAGTGTGGGCGCCATGCTTACCCAGTTGCCATTTTAGAGCCTCACCGTGACATTCAAGCCAAAATTCTGCGTGAAAACTTTCTTACTTCAACGTTTTCTGTTGTTTTTTTTTTTCTTTTCACGTCAACGTTTTGATAAGGGACACAATCAGTCAGTTGCTCTTTGCAACACACTTTCCTCTAAAGCTTTCTCTTTACGGTTCTTCTATAATCAAGGGTGAAAACCCCTGAAATGTCATGAAATAATTTTAGACAAATGCAAGCATGCATTATCCTTACAAGCAGAAAGAAGTCCCCTAAAACTTTACAGAGCTCCAACAGTATGAAGCTACCCTATGTGAGGGCCCTACCCACTTACGGCTGGTCTGAATTGAGATTTACTACAAGGGTAAGTGTCAAATATACACTGGATTTTGAAGTCTTAGAGGAGAAATATAAAATACAAAATATTTCATTGATAACTCTTAATATTGCTTACATGTTGAAATGACAATACTTTGGATATGTTAAGAGAATTATATTATTATTAAAGTGGATTTCACCTCTTCTACTCCTATAATGAAGCTGATAGAATAATTTAAATCACACATGTGGTCCTCATTTGTGCTAGTCCAAAGAGGGAAGTGGCATTTCTGATACCATTCCATTGCCTGATTACCCACATGGAACATTCTTCAACCCTTTTTCCTATGCAGTTTCTTATTCCAGCTAAAAGAAATGAAATTGAATTGGTTACTTAGAAAAATGGGCTTATAAGTTTCTGGTAGAAAATGTCAAAGGAGGTACTCACAGTTCCTTTCAAGGACATCTTTAAAATCAATGGTGTAGGAGACCCACTGGCGAGTCAGGAAAGATTCTGTGAAACCCCAAATGCTGATATTCATGGACCGAGCTCCAGGTTCTGAGGCCAGGCCGGTAAAGTAGATGGGCTCCCTGGTGAACGTGTAGGTCTGCCAGCACTGACCCTCGTCTGTGGAGAACCTGAAACCGCAGTCAGAGGACAACTGTGACAGACGATCCACACGTACGGCAGTATCAGGAGACCACTCTAGCTGTCTGGTCCCAAACCAGAGAAAACCCTCAGATTTAGGGATGGCTTACTGACTGATGATTGTATCAATTTTTAATGCCTACAGTTAAAAGGGTAGGTAAAAGGGATTCATTCAAAGAGTACAGAAGAAAATGCCTTCATAAAATTTTTCACAGGAAAAAATGGACTTCTAAACAAACAAATTATTTTATATAACTTATACTTAAGGAGTCATCTTCCATCCAAAGTGCTTAAACACTTCTGTAAGATTCTTGTGGAGAGAAGAATATTTTTAAGAAGTGACAGGAAGTGTTAGCTAGAGGAAGTCAGAAGAAAAAGCACAGCCATGAATGTGGGTTGCAATCCCTCCAAGAACGATCCCTACAGTTCTGTAGAATGCACACATCTGAGTCAGGGTCTGTAAGCAGCCCCCCACCCCGCGGATCCGCCCCACAACCAAAAAGCGTCCCACAGCTGCCCTCTCTGCCGATAGAGCGGGGGAGCGGAGCTCATGCATACTTAATCACATTGATAGGGCGGCTGCTGTGCTCAATGGCCACAATGATGCCTCCGGAATCCAGGATGGTGTAATAGTGGGGTCCTTCCAGCATCTTCGCCCAGGAGTAACCCCCATCATCTGATATGTACACATCCGGGATCATCACTGAGATGGCATCCCCTACACTACCTGCAACACAATCCACCGTCTTATCAGCCAAAATCAGCAATGAAACAGAGAGGATTTACCGCCGAGAGAAGAATTTTCAATGAATTTACTCTGATGATTTCCCATCATGCCTCTTTTAATAGAAAAAAGGAACCACAAAACTTGGGAAAGGGAGAAGTCATGTTTCTCTCTCTAAGGAAAACCTGAAGTATCAATATCATGTAAGAGACTCTACGAAGGATGGGAGAAGTCCTGTATGGTGGTTTTCTTACAGAACTCAAGGCTGCGACCGAGTCTCAGTGTGCTCAGCTGACGGTTCTCGGGGGGACGAGGGGAGGGCTGCTTACCGTGGGCAATGACTATGCCGACAGCCTTAGGCTCTGAGAGTGGGGCCATTGGAACGTTTAGCTTCTGGGAGATGCTGTAGGAAGCGTGAATATGAAGGCTGCACTGTGAAAAGAAACCAAAGCTTAGATTAAAACCAAAGGTGTAATTTTCTACTCATCTTACAGAGCCTTCTAAGGAAGCTTTGAACTGAACCCAGACTTCAGTGGGATACTCTTTAAAAAAAAGTTGTGGTAAAATACACAAACCATAAAATTTACCATCTTAATCACTTGTGTCTAAGTGTACAGCTCAGTAGGATTAAGTTCATTAACAATGTTGTGTCACCATCACCACCATCCACCTCCAGAGCTTTTTCATCTTGCAAAATTAAAACTCTACACCCATTAACCAATAACTCCCAGTCCCCCTCCTCCCAGACCTCCAGACCTTCCAGAATGGGAACCACCATTCCACTTTCTGTTTCTATGAATTTGACTATTCTAGGTACCTTACAGAACTGGAACCATGTGAGTCCTTTTCTGACTGGCTTATTTCACTGAGCATGTCCTTGGGGTTCAACCATGTTGTAGCAAGTGTCAGAATTTCCTGCCTTTTTAAGGCAGAATATTATTCCACTGCGTGTATATATCACATTTGGCTTATCCATTTATCTGTCAATGGACACTTGGGTTGCTTCCACCTTTTGGCTCTTGTGGATTATGTTGCTATGCACATGGGCATACAAATAGCTCTTCGAGACCCTGCTTTCAATCCTTTTGGATGTATACCCAGAAGGGGGATTGCTGGATCATGTGGTAGTTCTACGTTTAATTTTTTGAGGAACCACCATACTATTTTCCAGTCACTGCACTATTTTTCATATCCACCAACAGTGCACAATTCTAATTTCTCCACATCCCTAGCAACACATGTTATTTTGTTTTGTTTTTGGTAGTAGCCATTCTAGTGTGTGTGAGGAAATCTCTCCCTGTGCCTTTGATTTGCATTTCCTTAATAATTAGTGCTGTCAAACATCGTTTCATGTGCTTTTTGGCCATTTGTGTATTTTCTTTTTTTTTTTTTTTTTGAAGATTTTATTTATTTATTTGAGAGTGAGAGAGAGAGCGCAAGAGGGGGTAGGGTCAGAGGGAGAAGCAGACACCCTGCTGAACACGCAGCCTGAGGCGGAACTTGATCCCGGGACTCCGGGATCATGACCTGAGCCGAAGGCAGTCGCTTAACCAACTGAGCCACCCAGGAGCCCCATTTGTGTATTTTCTTTAGAGAAATGTCTATTCAAGTCCTTTAACCATTTTTAATTTGGTTTGTTTTTTTTTTTTGAGTTATAGTCCCAGTAGGATATTCTTGATTCCAAAATGCATTAGTATATTTGGGAGCAAATTATGCAATTATTTTCTCATGTGCAATGTCTTAGTTTGTTTTATTCCTGCATTATACCGAAGCCTCTGATCAATATTTATTTGTTTTTATTTTTATTTATTTATTTTTTTAAAAGATTTTATTTATTTATTTGAGACAGAGAGAATGAGATACAGAGAGCATGAGAGGGAGGAGGGTCAGAGGGAGAAGCAGACTCCCTGCCGAGCAGGGAGCCCGATGCGGGACTCGATCCTGGGACTCCAGGATCATGACCTGAGCCGAAGGCAGTCGCTTAACCAACTGAGCCACCCAGGCGCCCTATTTGTTTTTATTTTTACTTTTTATTTTATTTTATTTATTTTATTTTATTAAAGATTTTATTTATTTATTTGACAGCGAGAGACACAGCAAGAGAGGGAACACAAGCAGGGGGAGTGGAAGAGGGAGAAGCAGGCTCCCCGCAGAGCAAGGAGCCCAATGCGGGGCTCGATCCCAGGACCCTGGGAACATGACCTGAGCCGAAGGCAGATGCTTAACAACTGAGCCACCCAGGCGCCCATATTTTTACTTTTTTTTTTAGATTTTATTTATTTATTTGACAGAGAGAGACACAGCGAGAGAGGGAACATAAGCAGGGGGAGTGGGAGAGGGAGAAGCAGGCTTCCCGCGGAGCAGGGAGCCCGATGCGGGGCTCGATCCCAGGACCCTGGGATCATGACCTGAGCCGAAGGCAGATGCCTAACGACTGAGCCACCTAAGCGCCCCTCTGATCAATATTTAAAGCATGATTCCACACAAATAAACTTGATGAACACCTGAAATATTTCAAGTACTGTACAAGATGTGGTGGTGATCCAAAGTGAGACCCAGTTCCCACCTTTAAGAGAGATTTCTGAGGGGCGCTGGGGTAGCTCAGTCTGTTAAGCATCTGACTCTTGGTTTCACCTCAGGTCATGATCTCAGGGTTCCAGGATAGAGCACTGGAGGGGCTCTGCACTCAGCAGTGAGTCTGCTTGAAGATTCTCTCCCTCTGCCCCTCTCCCCACATGTGCATGCACTCTTTCTCACTTTAAAACAAATAAATAAATCTTTTTTTTTTGAAAGATTTTTATTTATTTATTGAGAGAGAGAGAATGATAGAGAGAGAGCATGAGAGGGTGGAGGGTCAGAGGGAGAAGCAGACTCCCCGCTGAGCAGGGAGCCCGATGCGGGACTCCATCCTGGGACTCCAGGATCATGACCTGAGCCGAAGGCAGTTGCTTAACCAACTGAGCCACCCAGGCGCTCAATAAATAAATCTTTTTAAAAGAAAGAGAGATCTCTGAGAAACCAGTTTAGCTATAAAGCACAATGAAAGTTAATGTTTTTTTTTTTAAAGATTTTATTTATTTATTTGACAGAGAGAGAGAGAGACAGTGAGAGAAGGAACACAAATAGGGGGAGTGGGAGAGGGAGAAGCAGGGAGCCTGATGCGGGACTCGATCCCAGGACCCTGGGACCATGACCTGAGCCGAAGGCAGTCGCTTAACCAACTGAGCCACGCCAGGCGCCCCGAAAGTTAATGCTTTAAAAGAGGTCTGCATTGGATAAAATGTTCCTGTTATATATTTTACTGCAATAAAAAAGAGGTTCAAGCAAACTATTGGTGAAATGAAGAGGAAGGATTAATTCTATTTTTTATTTTATTTTTTAATTTTTTAAAAAATTTTTATTTATTTATTGAGAGAGAGAGAGAGCATGAGAGGGAGGAGGGTCAGAGAGAGAAGCAGACCCCCTGCTGAGCAGGGATCCTGATGCGGGACTCAATCCTGGGACTCCAGGATCATGACCTGAGCCGAAGACAGTTGCTTAACCAACTGAGCCACCCAGGCGCCCCAATTCTATTTTTTAGAAAGATCTTATTCATTTATTTGAGAGAGAGAGATAGTGAGAGAGAGCACGAGCAGAGGGAGAGAGAGAAGTAGACTCCCCGCTGAGCAAGGAGCCTGACATGGGGCTCGATCCCAGGATGCTGGGATCATGACCTGAGCCGAAGGCAGACGCTTAACCGACTCAGCCACCCAGGCGCCCCGAAGAATTAATTCTAACTGAAGATGGGCATGGAGGATGGTCAGGATTTCCACTGATTCTAATGACTTGGGGGTGGGAAAATCAGCCACAATTTTCCCAGGAATCTCGTGGGCAAGGCCAAGCGGCAGGGGCGCATGCAGGGTATTCAGGGGGCAGCAGAGGGCTACAATAAGGAAAATACTGGTGATAAGAAGGACAATGACAATGAAAAGGCAGGAAAGATCCTGACAGGGAGGAGAGGACCTTCATTCACCAGGTCTGAGGCAAAGACTTTATTCACAGGCAAAGGGGAACCCTGAAGCATACTGAGGAGGAGAGGCATGGGAGTGTGAGAGTGGCCAGGCTAAAGGTGAGGCCAGAGCAGAGGGATGGGAAAAAAGGAGAGGGGAGAGAGCCTCACAGCACTTACGAGTACAGAGAAGGGAGAAAGAGTGTTGGGGGGGGACAGGTACACTACCTCACACTGTCTGAGGTTCTTAACCAAAATCCTGCCTACAACAGCAGAGTGCCTATCCACCACAGGTATTCTGAGGAGACCTCGGGAACCAACACTGTCACTTTTTGAAGGAAACTCCTAGGGTTTCCCCCAGCTCCTCTCAAATTCCGCAGGAGCCAGACACAAAGCTTGTTTCTCTTTTCTTTTTTTCTTGCCTGTCAAGACCCACCACTCCTGGAATCTGGGATCTCCTGGAGCAATGCCTTTGTATCTCTATTCTTAGCCTCTCCGCAGAAGGGTCAGCTCCGGCTTTCATAGCTGCGCTGGTGCGGCGTCACCGTCCACGCCCGCTGGCCGTGTGGAGCCCAGGCAGAGGGGAAGAGAAGGCCAAGTTCTCGTCCATCTGTTTGTGGCCGGCGCAGCTTTGCACTGCTCATGAATGGCCGGCCTATGACTTCGTGTAGAATTCCTAAGGTCTCAGGGCCGCCATGCTGACTCCTAAATGATCGCAGGCCCACCTTCCACTCTGCATTCAGCAGTTTAGTAAGACACAAACTTTTAGCCTTCAGTTTTGTTTTTCTTTAAAAGACAAATAATCCATAGTATTTTTGACTTTTCTTTGCAGTTCCTTTTCCTGCATTCTAAGTTCCTTTCATTAATCTCATTTCCAAACTTTCCACTTGTAGCTATGGACCCTAATCACGTATGAAACTTCGTTATTCAAAGACCTGGCACCGACCAGAGCAGAGTGGAACCACTGCCTTGCTCCACACCTAGGACACTTGGGGTAAAACAAACCTCATTCTTGTTTTTTGCTGTAGCATCGCATTCACTGTTTTCAGGCTTCCTCAGGTGCTTCCATCTTCCTCCTTGGTCAAAAGTGATCATAGTCTGGATAGAATTATCTGAATGGAAAAAGAATGATATTAAGTCTGATACACTGGAAGCACCCTATTAAGTTCAGTTTATCATTGCATCTCTCTCTCCTGAGACTTTATAACACCATTAGAAATCTGGAGTCCTACAAGCTTGTAACATCCAACGGAACGGCTCAGTGTTGGTGAGTAACATGAGCAGCACTCCATGATATCTGAGGAAGGCTTCCCACCTCAACAGGACCCAGCTGATGGCAGAAATCATCTAGACTGATACTCTTGAAAAGATACCTTTTATCTCCTCACCAACACAAACAGGCTGATGTCCATTCTCCTTGCTTGCTTGCTTGCTTTGGAAGTAAAATCTACAATGGGAAAGCATCCCATTCTTTCCTCAGATAAGGCCAGGATACCAGGCTTGTTTTAGGGACTCTCAAGATGTGACTGTGATTTGAATGTATGTGTGTAAGTCTGGAGTAGTAATTCCTAGTTTTTGTCTCTCCACTACTCTGTATCTGATCTCTCTTATAATTTTTCTTTTCTTTTTTCTACATGTTTCTTCCCTGTTCTATTTTCAATGACATAGACTATTGCAGGTTTAAATTCAGAGACAATATGTTTTGAGATGTCCAAGGAAAATCAAAGAAGAAAGCAAAAGAAGGGCAATTCATTTAGTCAATAAACATCTATTGTGTGCCTACTATGAAAACTGTTGTAAGCCTTCAGGACTCTATCAGTGAACAAAACAGGAAAAAAAAAAAAAAACAACCCAAACTTCGGGAAATAGACATCCTAGCAGGGTCAAACACCAGACGCTGTAAATAGGTAAATTATATAGTATGTGAGACAGTAAATGCTATGGGAGAAACCTGCCCAGCTAAAGAGAGGCTGAGTGTGTCCGTGAGGGGCGGGGAGGGGGGGGTGGCGCGCACCAGACAAGTTTCCAACGGGATAGCCAGGGCAGGTTCCAGTCAGAAAGCAACATATGAGCACAGACGGGAAGGAGCACAGCGTCAGCCTTGCAGCTCTTTGGGGAAACAGAGAACAGTGCCTGCAAATCTCTAAACCATGTGTGTGTGCAGAGGACTGGAGTGACCAGAATGCAGTAAGCAGAGGGGAGAGAGGTGGGAGCTGAGGTCAGGGAGCAAATGGGGGCCAATACTGCTTAGGACCTTGCAGACCATTGCAAGATCTTTACAAATAAAAACAAACAACCCCCACCTCCTACCAAAAAATAAATACATATTTAAACAAAACCTAAAGAGCCTTTTTGTACTTTAGGGTGACGTGTTTATTTGTATAACTGGGCCTTAGCAAAGGTGAGCTCTGCAGAACCACTGAGTTGGACACAAGAGAAATGCTGGCTGGCTACAGTTGTGTCCTCTACAAGGAGAAAAGCAGGTAGTGGTTCAAACTCAGGCTCATTCCCCTAGCCCTGAACCTCCCAATATAGAAAACTTATTTTTTTAAATTTAACACTTATTCTAAACAACACAGAACCCAAAAAGTCTTTCTTTTTACCTGCTGTTGCTTTGGGTTTTTTTAGTTCTATTTACCATAACTTACGTAAAATGAAGAGCGAGCCAGAATTTACATGGATAGGCTTGTAGGCTAGGCAGGCAACATTCCTGGGGGGACAGGACCATTATTCTCCCAAGCCTCAACTCCCACCATTTTCAGCTGAAGCACAGCTGTGCCCAGACTCACCTTCCGAGAGCACACTTGTTATGTAGACCCCGCGGAGGGAGGTCACATTGGTAAAGTCTGTCTCACCACCTGTGGTGGTGTACAGATGTCGGTCTAAGGACTTGGAATAGACAACGCCTCGATCGTCTGAGGTGAAGATTGTGCCAAATCCGGTATCTGAAATAGGCAGATACACAAAAACACTAAGTCCTGGGAAGGAACGGAGAGAAAACAACAGTCTAACCATACGCATGACTGAATGACTGACTGCAGCCATTAGCCAACGGTCTCTCTTCATGATGTAGATGCAGACCTGAGAATCAATCATGGTTTGATACTCGTGATTTTCATGTCCACCTTTAATTCCAGCACCCAGCTTGGTGCCTGGAGTATGGCAGATGCTGTTTGTTGAATGGATTACTCAGATGCTACAGAAAAGACCTTCCCAGATATATTCTGGTGGCAGAGGCAATGCATTTAGATTCATATCATACATATCTCTAAATCTTTATATTCCAGAACAATGCTTTTCAAACTATCTGTGGTGAAGGATCAATTTTTTTTTAAGTTTTATTTATTTAAGTAATCTCTATACCCAGTGTGGGGCTCGATCTCACAACCCCAAGATCAAGAGTCTCATGTTCCTCTGACTGAGCCAGGCAAGTGCCCTGGTAAAGGACCAATTTTTAAATTTCTATTATGGCACAAACTGATCATTTGTAAAATATAATAAAAATTAATCACAAGAAGAGTGAAATACAAAAGAGAGACAAAATATAATCCACAACTTTTTAATTAGATTCAACAGATATAAAATTACTCTGTCAAAGGGCTGTAGGAGTTTCTCAATGCTTCCTATTGCTTTCTGCACTTCCTTGGTAACAAAGAGTTTGCAAACCAGTATCAGTCCTCTGATTATCCTTTGAGCAGCAGTGCTCAAGGGTCTATGTGGACACACACATAAACCATACTACAGAGTCAAAACAAGGGGTCTTCTTAACAGAGACTACATATTATCTGTAAGACTGTGTATTCTGTAGTACACAAATACCTAGGGGTAAGAGAAAAAGTCAACGTGTAAGAAGTAAGCGCGAAGTCGAACTTGAAGCTTCCGTCTCTATGCATTAAAGGGTGGGCCACTAAAAAAGCTCTTACCTCCAGGTTCATCTACATGCATGAACACCATGTCATCATTAGCTGCTAGAATAGAATAGAATTGTTCCTGCCCCACAGAAGGTAGCTGGGCCATGCTCCATGTGTCCCCTTGATCTGTTGACACATGAATCCTTCTTGTTGCATCCTGGAACAAATGCCAATATTTATCTTTTTAATTTTCTGCCAAGATGCCCTGCGCAGGGACATGAATAGGAACATTATTATTCATATTTATGAGTATCATTATCCATTTCCTCACTAAGTACAACTGTTACAATTGACAGGTCCCAGCACCAATTACTAAAGCAATTTCTAACCCCTAGCAAAGTTCCAGGTCTCAGAACAATCCATTCTATTGTACGTAAGGCTATCTTGGCTTCCTCTTTGGCTTCTTCATTCTGGTATGGCCCTGTAGCATATAATCTTCCCAACCTCTGACATTCCCATTTCCTTCAGTAGAGCTCCGGGTACGATGGGACCATCACCAGTCTGGCTTTACAGCCCCTGGCATAGGCTTGCTCAGATAATTCTTAAAATGATGACTGTTGCACAAAAGTTTGGTCCCTTTGAGAAAGTCCTGGCATAATCCAAAGACTTAGATAATTAAGAGTCTAAGAAAAGGGAGATGAAACCCATGCTTGGGAGATCACAGGGAAGTCGAGATGTGACACGTCTCCTCTTTAAAGGAAGTAAGTGTCTGTGAACAGCCATAACGAAGGTCATGTGCACAGCCTGGGACGTGGCCAATATAAGGGAGCTGACCAGGGGGTTTTTATCTGCCGAAAGGAATCTGCTAAGGAGGCAATTAACACCTCCTCTCTGATAAATAGCTTAAAGTTCCTACTAGACACAGTTGGCCAGGGCACAAGAATTAGTCCCAGCGCCTCCTAATGTTAAATACTCTTTAAGTTCAGTGACAAGTGCATTTGACTTACTTCTCTAGCTCATAACTAGAAGTTTATTTTCCAGTTTTACTTTCACTGTTACAGGTAAGAACGAGAATTCAACAGCGCACAGTAGGATGCTGATTTTGTAGACAAGTAGTGGTACACCGCAGGAGGCCACCTCCGTAGTCAGGCAGTCTGAATCCCACCATGCTTCTATCTCTGGGTGGCCCTAGGCAAGTTACTCAATTTCCTCAGATACAAATTGAGGCAAGAGGATCTGCCCCCAGGGTTGCTGGGAGGATTTTGTGTAACTGCTCAAGGGAGCTATGTGTAGTTACTGTGTCTAGTTCCCCATCTCCACTCCCGTTCTCTCTGAACCCACTGTAATCAGCCTGCTAACCCCAGTTCTCCGAAGAAACTGCCCTTGTCAAGGTCACCAACCACCTCCACTTCGCCAACTCCAGTGGATCATTCTCAGGGCTCCTCTAATTCCGCATCTCAGTTGAGTTTCACACAGCTGATCACTCCTCCTTCTTGAGACACTTTCTCCACTTGGCTTTCAGGGCATCCCTGTCTGATTCCCCACCTCCCTCCCTCCGTCTTCTGTGCTGGATTCCCATCTCTTTCCAACCCTCCAGTGTCACTGGGGTGCTCCAGCATGTGCTCAATCCTCCAGAAGATATCACCTAGTCACACAGCTTCATATACCATATAATTTAGGGAGACTCATATACCCAAATGTTACTTGACATTTCCACTTAGATATCCAGTGGGCATGTCATACGCAAAACTGAATTCTTGATTTTCCTCCTACAAACTTAGTTCTCTTGCCATCTCAGGAAATGGTACCACCATTCAACCAGTCGCTCAGGGCAAAGATTCTAAAGTTATCTTTGGTTCCTCTCATTCCTTCACAAACCACATCTAATTCATCAGCAAATCCTACTGGCGATATGTTAACAATATATCCACGATCTTACCACTTCTTCCCTAGTCCACGTTAACAACCTACCATCTCTCACTGCTGTCATGGCCTCTTAGCTGCTCTTGGTGCTTCCATTCCTGTTTCCTGTCAGGCTATTCTGCCCCTACCTACTCTGTCAAAACAGAAGCCAACTTATGCCATTCCCCTGCTCACAACCTTTCACAGCTTCCCAAAACATGAATAAAAGCCAAGGTCTTGGCCTATAAAGGTCTTGTCTGATCTGACCACTGGCTCCCCCTCTTTGGACCACCCTGCTCTGTGCTCCAGCCATGCTGCCCTTCTCACTTTTCTTCAATATTTCCAGCATGTTCCAATCGGAGGGTCTTTGTGCTTACTGTTCCTTCAGCCCAGATGTACACAGAACTATGCTTTCACTTCAGTTGGGTCTCAGACAGCCCATCCAAGCCACCTTATCTAAAACAGGACTGTTCCAGTTCCTAGCACATTCTATTTCCTTACTCTGCTATAGATTTCTTCATAGCTTTAATCATTACCCAATATTATAATGTCATATTTATTAGTTTATTATCTGTCTAATTCCATATTTAAATACAAGCTCTGAGAGCAGGACATTTATCTGTTTTGTTCAATGCTATATTCCTGGGGCCTAGAACAGTACCTAGAATATAGCAGGCACTTAATTAGTGTTGTCTATTTCTATTATCATTATTGGATAATGAGCAAGTGGATTGCTTTTTTTCAGTTGTCTGAGTAAAGTCCAAACACTGGGGCTATGGATATTCATGTGGTGACAATAGGCTGATGTGCCAAGTAGCCCAGAAGAATCAATCAGCCTCTAGAAAGAATCACCTCCAAATGTTAGTGATACTAAACGCTGCAAAAAGGCAAGAAATTCTGCCAGTACTAGCAGTAAAAAGCATCTATTTGAGACATATTTACAGAAATTTCAGAACCTCCAAAAGAGGAAACACTCACCTTATCAGCCATCACAGAGGCAAAAAGGAAACGTCCCCCAAGACCAAATGAGTAGATTTTCACACCAATGGTTTTGAAGCTTTTCCCCAAGTCTGATGTTCTCCATAATTCCAGTGCCCCAAGGTCAGCTTCTTAAACAAGACAAAATATTAATTAAAATGTCACATACTGGTGAGCCTCCAGTTCAAAACAACTGTTTTAGAGTGTTCTTGTATTTTATAGCTAAAGGATTTTTAATCCTATGCTTGTTAATCAAGTGACCATGTAAAATGACACGGCATTAGACACAGGGAATTCCCATTTGGGTTTTATTTCTATACATGTGGGGTTTTGCACTGGATAGAATGACAGAGTTTACGTAATTCAAATACAGTGTTGCATAAACATGTCACAGCTACAGCATCCTGTTTTGCTTTCTTCACAACACACTTATCTTTTCCTATTTTCAGTAGTCTTGTTGGAGTTTTTGGTTTTCTTGCTGATCCTCCAATAGCCCTATAGGAATTCAAGCCCCATGAGAGAAGGCCTTGGGTGTCTTGCTCCCTGCATCCTTAGGACAGTGACTGGCATACTACTGCAGGTGTGCAAATCAGTGGATGAAAAAATGAAATGAATCTGTTGAATGAATAAATGTGAAAGACCATGCTTTCTGCTTTGAAATGGTGCCATGGACTGGAAAGCCAACATCCACCGACACAAACACAACCTCCATGCTCTTTCGCAGAAATCACTATGAGTTTCAACTTGTTATCATTTGTAGCCTAATATTTACTTTATGTAAATACATTGCTAAAATTAAGTACACTGCCTCTGGGTATAGCTTATGTCTTCATTTGATCTAGGCTCAGTACTTTAAAAATTTTTAAAATCCTTGACAGTTATCTTAGCTATTAAAATTACAGGAGATGGGCGCCTAGGTGGCTCAGTCATTAAGCGTCTGCCTTCGGCCCAGGTCATGATCCCAGGGTCCTGGGATTGAGCCCCACATCGGGGTTCCTGCTCCGCGGGAAGCCTACTTCTCCCTCTCCCGCTCCCCCTGCTTGTGTTCCTTCTCTCACTGTGTCTTTCTCTGTCAAAAAAGTGAATAAAATCTTTTAAAAAAAATTACAGGAGAACAGAAGGATCTTTGATGTTTCTACCTCTTACAACCCAGAACATTCTACTGTGAACGGACAACAGGACACTCTTATTTGGAACTAAAATATACTTACTGCAGGAGCCGTTCGCATAGGTGGTAAAGAAGATGGTGTTTTCTGATCCCCTACAGAGAGGCAAAGACAGAGAAAAGTCATGGTTCAAGTCACAGAGCTCCAAGCAAGGCTACTAATGATAAGCTCCATCCACAGGCGCCAGGTGAAACGGCCTTCTGGGATGCTGTACGGCTGACTCTCCCAGCCACACTGGTCAAGGTGCCCCCAGCCCAGCACCAGGATTTCCCCCAGTCCACTACTTCTTCACGTGAACGCTTCTAGCTGGTCAGACTGGTCTGTTTACACTCTCCAAATCTGCCTCTTGCATTTGCTGTTCCTGTTGCCGGCTTAAAATGCTTTTTTCTCTTCTGTAAGCAAATCTTACCCTCACAGTCTTTAGGCTCCAGCTTAAAATCTAGCTCTTCCATGAAACTTTTCCTGGCACTCCAACTGGAAAGCTTCTTTGCTGCAAACTTCTAGAGCAGTGATTTCTCGACTGGGGGTGATTTTACTCCCCAGGGGACATTTCTGGTTGTCACAACTGGGGGACAGGGAATTGTTACTAGTATCTAGTGGGTAGAGGCCAGGGACGCTGCTAAACATCCTACAATGCAGAGGACAACTCCCCCACAATAAAGAATTGTCCAGTCCAAAGAATTGTCCAGTCATTAGTGCAAAGGTTGAGAAACCTTGTTCTAGAGCACTGGACCATTCTGTACCAGCTGCTCGGCACTCCTTTGTCTCCTGTTTAATTATTTTAATCCAACAGTGTATGCCTTCTCTCTCCTACTACATTATTGGGTTCCTCAGGACAGGTATGAAGTTTTATGCTTTGTTGTTTCCACTCAGAACCTAGTTCAGTACTTTGCATGTGCTAAATAATTTAGTTCTTTCATCTCAAATAGACAGCTAGGTCAGAGGTTGAATTATTTAAATTCTACCTTGGAAATGGAGTTTGCAGGAAAGTAGGTTCAGACCCTGATAGTACTTATGGATTAGCACCAGCACAAGGTGCGGGGTCTGAGCACATTCTTTCAGCACTTCAGGCTGTCAATTCCTAGAAATCAAAGCTCTAAAAGGTGAGTAAACTGTTATCAGAAGTCCAGTTATCTTATATTTAGACACTAATCAAAGAAATAAGTTACAAAAGTAAAAAATATTATAGGGGATACAAAATAAAATACCATTTAAAAATAAATTTTTAGGGTTTTTTTTAAAGATTTAAAAAATTTTTGCATTTCTTTTTTTTTTTTTTATTCATGAGAGACAGAGCGAGAGAGAAAGGCAGAGGGAGAAGCAGGCTCCCAAGGAGCAGGGAGCCCGATGCGGGACTCGATCCCAGGACCCTGAGATCATGACCTGAGCCGAAGGCAGATGCTTAACCATCTGAGCCACCCGGGCGCCCAAGATTTAAAAAAATTTTTAAGTAATCTCTACACCCAACGTGGGGCTCGAACCCACGACCCTGAGATCAAGAGTTGCACGCTCTACCCACTGAGCCAGCCAGACATCCCTAAACGTTTAGTTTTAAAGATGAGTTTTCAGTTTGTTTCTTTTGGCTTTATTGAGGTATAACTGACAAATACCATTCAGAGTGCACACTGTGGTGATTTGATATACATACATCAAGGTGAGTTGTAATGACCAAAATTTACTATAGTCTTACTTGAACATACCCTATATACTTTAGTTCCATCGAGAGTGAAGCAACTTACTAACTTAGTTCCTTTCAAAATGACTTCCTTCCTGATAAGACCATATAAGGCACAAACACAATTCGTGAAAATACACAGACCGAATGCTGACGTAGCCTGTGTGCCACAGCGGGGCTGCACGGACCTCATTTTATCAGCAGTATCTGGGAAAAGACCACTTTAAGCAGTGTTTTTTTTAATATTGTAATTTCAGGAGATATATTTGGCAACGTCTCTATTACACACCTCCCTGACTCCCTAAGTGGAGGACATTAAATATTAGATTCTTCCTTGGGACTAAGGGTCATGTTCATGAACACCACGCATACGACACTATAACACAGAGCTCCCATTGGAAGTTACTGATCCCGCACTAAAGCACCCCATCCTGTCATCGTCCCTGCCTCCATGCAGCTCTCAGCAGCGGCTCCTCATGCTGGCGCGTGCTGCTTGTTAGCACTCACGTCCCCCACCTCGGGCACCAGTCTGCTATCCACAGGGAAACTACATTCACAAATTTGCTGAAATTTGTCAAAGAGAAAGAAGAAAGAGGCTCTAAACAAGGGTGTGAGCATAATTAGAATTTTGGTGGTATGAAGGTTTTTAATTCAATTCTTGCTCCACCATCCCCCAAACTCCCCCAATAAATCTCCTTTCATAAAAGGGAAACACCAAAGCCCAGAGAGGTTAAGCCACTGACTAGCCAGTTTCGAACGAAGGTGACCTGACTCCCAAGAAAGAGCTCTTCCACTGCATCATCTTAAGCAGGCCCTGGGTGTGTGTGGGGGGGGCGCCGGCGGTCCCACCGAGGAAAGCAAAGGATTTTTGGTGCACAGACAGAGTGACTCCGAAGTTCTGGAAGCTCTCTAGGCTTTCTTCCTGATTCCTTGCTATATTCCGCACAACTGAAACGGATCTCTACGTGAGGGAATATAAATCTGGGAACAGAGAAGTACGTAAGTCCCCAAATCAAAGCTGTATTTTATGCTATTCCAACTGATGACACTATTTATGGAGAATAAACCTTTGCAGGCAGCAGCTACTCAGTCATGTGCCCTGCTTAGTTATATTCTAACACTCAGTGAGATTAAGTATTCTTTCCCAGTGGAATTAGAAGTTCCTCCAGGTCACAATCTGTGTCATACCCTTCCCCTTCTATCCCTTCTGGCACCCTGAAGACTACCTGGCACGTAGTCAGTGCTCAATATTTATTCATGTGACTTTTGGCAGCATAGTCAGGAAAGGTTTAGGGCTCTGCACAGATGGAGTCTTCTGTTACTCACCATTTGGCCAAACACACTGCTTTGTGGATTTCTTCCCATTTTCCCCCAAAATCCTTGGACACCCACAGGCCATTCTGAAAGATTATAAATGACTTATCAGAATTCCAGCTTTGTCCTGTGCAGCTGCTAATATGACCTTTAATAATTCATATCTAATCATTCAGGACAGTAAACACACACATTGAAGGTCCGTCCAAGCTGCCTGACACACACACACACACACACACACACACACGATGGGGGCCCCTTCAGGGTTTTGGAAGTTCAGAATAACAAATGCTCATGAATTGCCTACTGTGTGCCAGGCACTGTCCCAGATGTCACACTGGGGACACAACGACCAATAAGATACACTCCCCGCTCTCAAGGAGCTCCCGGCTTAAGAAGGGGTGTGGATAAGAATCTGATACAATGTGGTAAGTTATGGAAACATGTCTCCAGGGTGAGAATAAGGAGGGGAGGGACAATGCATCAGAGATGGTTTGTGAAGACAGCTGAATTAGTATTAAATAATGAGCAGTATAACCAAAAGAAGGCAAATGGGGAGATGGGATGTTATTGCACAAATACACGCTAGTACTTGCCAAGGCGAGAGGTGATAAAACATCACAGCGTGGGCAAGGAGCTAAAAGCCTTCAGACACTGATGGAACACAAATTCCAAGGTAAGGAAAGAAGGGGCTAATGCTAGGGAGAGAGGTGAGGGCCAGCTTACAGAGGGCCCTCAGTTTTACTTTTTTTTTTTTTTTTTTTGAGAGAGAGAATGCACATGTGCACATGAGTACAGTATGGGTGGGTGGGGGTAGGAGGGGAAGGGGAGAGGGAAAGAGAGAATCTTAGGCAGGCTCCATGCCTAGCGTGGAGCCCGACACGGGGCTCGATCTCACGACCCCGAGATTCCTGAGATCACAGAACCTGAGCCAAAAATCAAGAGTTGGACATCTAACGGACTGAGCCACCCAGGCGCCCCTCAGTTTTACTTTTTTTAAAGGTGGAATACTTGGATGGCAATGGGAAAGATGGATTTCATACCAGAAGCAGGAAAAGTAGTGAAAAAGTAGTACCACATTAGTTCATTAAGAGTTAGTGAAGGCCTAGGGCCCCTGGGTGGCTCAGTCATTAAGCGTCTGCCTTCAGCTCAGGTCATGATCCCAGGGTCCTGGGATCGAGTCCCACATCGGGCTCCCTGCTCAGCAGGAAGCCTGCCTCTCCCTCTGCCTGCCGCTCCCCCTGCTCATGCTCTCTCTATCAAATAAATAAATAAAATCTTAAAAAAAAAAAAAAAGTTAGTGAGGCCCTAAACCACAGCTGTGAGGTATAGGCTCAGGAAGAATCTAGAAACTAGATTCAGTAGAACTGGAAGCTTTTTCCTGTAGGGCAGAGTGTGTGTGAGTGTGTGTGTGTGTGTGTGTGTAATAGGGGAGCAGCAAGACAGAAATCTGAAGCCCTGGGAGGAAGCCAGAAATATGGATTTGAGAATCTTATACATAACAGGGGCAGTTACAAAGGTCAGAGTGGAAGAGATTGCTCAGAGTGAAATGAGCAGTAGGAGTTTACGAAAGAGACCAGGAAGCAATTAGAAGGTTAGAAGGTAAGAAAGAAGCCAAGCAAGACAAGTTCCCAAAAGGAGAGATCGGCCAATATTTTCAAATGTAGCAGAGGCTCGGTAAAATGAAGACTGACAATGTCCGTTACGTTGGCAACACAAGCCTATTGGGCCCAGACCCAGTGGAGGTGGGACAGAGATGTCCTGGTACAGCTGAAATTAAATGGGCCTGCTCTAGGCAGAATTTACCTACAGTGCTCTTCCACTCTCACCCACCATTCTTCCTTCTGTAACTCTTTCCTCCTCTGATAATATTCACCTCCCAGCATTTCTAATTTACCTAATTCTACTTGGAAATAGGAAAGAGTCTGGTAACACCTATTTGCACTTTAATACACATTGGACCATCTTCTCGACCCTGATTTTTAAAAAATATTTTATTTATGTGAGAGAGAGAGCAAGTGCGGGGGGAGGGGGAGAGAGAGAATCTGAAGCAGACTCCACACTCAGCATGGAGCCTGATGCGGGGCTCAATCTCACGACCCTGAGATCACGACCTGAGCCGAAATCAAGAGTTGGATGCTTAGCTGACTGTGACACCCAGGCGCCCCAGCCCTGATTATTTTTACTTCCAACTTTCCCTTAACTGGAAGAAATTTGAGGTATAAAAGCAGACTGGGGCTACCTCCTCCTGAGGATAGCATTTCAATAATCTTAAGACACTTGGTAATGGCGATGGGGTAGTCAAAAGGGGGACTGGTGATTCTGTCCATTCCTCTGGGGGTCTCTTTGCTCCCTTGAAGGGCCTATAGCTCCAGCTTGCTGGAGGCCAACTTCCTGGAATTGTTGCTTTAAGATCTGAAGCCTACCCAGCAGGCCAGTTTCCTTCCTCTGGCCTCCTTTGGCTAAACTTAACTTTGACCTCCTTGAGTCTTCCAGCCTTCCCTTTGCTCAAAGATCTGCACAGAAGGCCCAGAGCCCAGATGGCTCTTCGAGTGCCCTTCACCCTCCCTGTGCCACCCCTCTGCTCAGCCCGACTTGTCCACATTGATGATCCAGTTTTTGTCCCCACAATGGTCACCACAGCAATGGCTCTCAAATTTTAGTGTGCAGACTCAGCTGGGAAGGTTGTTTTGTTTTGTTTTTAAGATTATTTATTTATTTATTTGACAGAGAAAGACACAGCGAGAGAAGGAACACAAGTAGGGGGAGCGGGAAGAGGAGAAGCAGGCTCCCCACTGAGCAGGGAGCCTCATGTGGGGCTCGATCCCAGCACCCTGGGATCATGACCCGAGCCGGCAGACACCTAACGACTGAGCCACCCAGGCGCCCCTCAGCTGGGAAAGCTGTTAAAAATACTAGCCAACTCAAAACCAAAAGTCACTGATGGACTATGTCTGGATCGGGGCCTACGAACTACATATTACATGAGTCTCCCAGGGGTTTCTATCTGATATTGCTGGTCAGGAGACCACACTCTGAGAAATAAGATGAGAAAGAGCCCATGTAAATGTAAAGTATAATTATGATTATCATAGTCTAACAACTCAGCCACTTTGGGTCCTTAAAATCCATGGTAAAGGAGACTGGTCCTCCAGGAAAGGAAAAGTGAAACGTGCTCCCCAGAGAACCTTCAGAAGAGAGGTGGGAGGGTTAGGGAGGGACACAGGTTTCTGGGGACAGTATAGGAATGTGGTAGGCGATGCAGAGATTTAAAACTCTGGATATTTAAAACAGGAGTATCAAAGACAGAAATCAGTATGCTTTATATGCTGGGAACTAACAAAAAAAAGTTATGAAGATGTGGTTTGGCCATAGGAAAGGAACAGCACCATCAGGAGTTTGACAATTTATGCTTGTCCCTTGAAGTACAAGAATGATTACATTAAACTGTTTTCTAGTTCATTATTCTGAAAGCACACCACATCTATTCACTTAAAAAAACATGTAATGACAGCTAAATATCATACTTGTCTGGAACAGATAGGACATGAAAATCATGCCCTTTACCAAATTGGAAAAAAATGCAAAAAATACGTAATTCATGCCTTAAGAAGTCACTAGAAAGCAGTCCAATATAAAGGCATGTCCTACAGGATTCTTTTAAAACAGTATATTTTGAGCCTATAAAAACGTGAAAAAGCAAGACAAGTTCCTCAACTATACTTACTTCAGTGCTGAGGGCTAAAAGATAATCAGAATTCTGAGGGCTATACATCATCTGAGTCAGAGGGTGGAAAGGGAGATTGGTCTGAACAAAGTTCTTGGCAAAATCTGATGATCTGAAGATTCTTCCTCCATGACTTCCTCCAGACACCTCTGCTGTTAAAATCACCTGATTAGGAAGAAAAAAGTTCAGAGTCAGAGTGTAATAGTATAAAAGCACAGAAGTTTTTACACCATTTTCACCAGATATTCGTTAAGAAAATTCCAAAAGTAGGAAGTTTTAAAAACAGATTAGTTGGTGTACTGCACTCCTCAAGTATTAGTCTTATAACAAATATTATCCTGAATTGAAATAGTGCATCATAACTATGAATTTAGCCTGCTCAGTTTGAGATTAGCTAGTTGCCCAAAGACTAAAATGTTGTTTTGCGGATTATACATTGTGACGCCAAAAAACTGCTATGTAATTAATTACAAAGGGTTTGGCTGGATCTTGGACAGGGACAAAAAAAAAAAAAAAGAACATGTGTGCTGAATTCCATTCTTTTATGAACAGCACTACATTATGTTTAATTTTAAAATGAACTAATAGCACACTAAATATATTGCTATATACAACTGGACCATTCCAACATTATTATCTGACAGCCCTGCGCGTGGTCTCAAGCACAGCTTCATGTGTGTATGAATGAGTCTTACCTTTCCAGAATTCTCAGGACCAATAGCCATGCCAAACTCAGTCCGAATGAAGGTGTTATTGATGAGATTTGTAATATCCTTAAAGTTCTTTCCATAGTCCTCACTGAGAGGAAGAAAAGCGAGACAAATTTAGAATGTAGTGGCCAAGGACACTGCTGGGGCTCCTGTCTGGCTTCCATTATCCCTTCCCACTGGCTCTGTGGAGGCGCTCACCACCCTCCCCTGAACAGTTACCTGCCTCAGGGGAGTAGATTCCGTCTCTAGCTCCAGTGGTGGGCCTGATTAGTCTGAAGGAAATTCCACCCCCTCACCGGTGATGGGGTCAGAAATGGGGAGTGACCCAGGTTGAGCCAATTAAGACAAAAGGGGGAAATTTGGGGTCTTTGAGGAAATACAATTTCTTTATACTTAAGATACCCGCCTGACAAAATGATCTGTCTTCCTTTAGACTAGTGGTTCTCAATCAGTGTATTTTTGCGAGCCACTCCCCACCGCCACCACAGACATTTGGCAATGTCTGGAGACATGATTATCACAACCCAGGGGTGAGATGCTACTGGCATCTACTGGGTAGAGGCCAGGGATGCCGCTAAACATCCGACAATGCGCAGTTTCACAAGAAAAAAGCATCTGACCCCAAGTGTCAATAATAGAGAGGCTGAGAAACCCCAACTCTGTAATATGTGAAGACAAAGCAAAAAACTGCTACAGGCATTTTGGCACAATGAGAGCACAACTTGAAAAATAAGCCAACAGAAGTGGAGAGAACTGCTGAGGGAATTCTGGAATTTCAGAGAAGCAGAGCCTATGACACTGGGTTGAACTAACACTGAAGCCCATCCTTCTCCTGTATTTAGTTATGAGCCATTAATTTCCTTATTGTTTAAGCTAGTTTGAGTTGGGACGTCTGCTAACTGTAGCCAAAGCCTTCCAACCTAATCTAGTCACGCACAGTACTAATGATAAAGCTGCCAACGAAGGAGCAGGAATTCTGAGGTCCCCCCACTCCCAGAGGCTGCCGTACCAGGCACCAGTGTCTACCACGTGCAGCGCACAAAACACAGCTAGGGAAAACAAACAAACTTAATCTCATCTCTTGGGTTGTCCAAGCTCTTCCCGAAAGTTCATTCCAACGATATTTTTGAGAGGTGTTCAATTTCATGTTTAGATTTTGAAAACGAAAAGCAAAAAAGTCAGGAGCTACCTACCTCTGATGGGTTTCATACTGTGTGCAGGCTGCTAAAACATGATACAGAATGCAACATCCTAGCAGTCATGAAACCTAAATGTTCCTCAGTGAAGACCACTGTGTGTTGCAAGTTAGTTGCCCAGTGATAAATGGTCTTCACTGATAGAATATAGGACTCAGTAAATGGTACAATTTTGGTAGCAGCCTCAACAAATAAAGAATCACAGAACCACAGAACATGAGAGATGCAAGGGACTGAGGAGAACATCTTGTCCAACTCCCTCACCTCACAGATGAGGAGGTTTGAGAGGAGGCAATTTGTCAAAAGTCAACCAGTTAATTAAGGGCAAAATTCTCAGTCTCATCCTAGAGGCAACTTTTAATTACTTGCGAGGAGTTTTTCTCTTGCAACCTGCAGACTTCCACGATCTTCCAGGGCTTGTGGCCTGGCGGTAGAGATGGGCTAAGAGGAAGTTGGAGGCAGACAGGAAGGCAGTGTCTCTGAGTGTTTGCATAGGTCCCTGACAGTATGCTAAAGCAAACTACACACGGCTTGAAGTTGTCTGAAAGACTCTTCCTCAACAAAATAGGGATTAGGCACCACCCAACTGATTCTTTATTACCCTTTCCGTGGCTTTGGAATACAAAACGCTTATCTTCCGGATAGCAGGTCAAAGGGATAGGCACAAACAATTCCCTAGCTCCACAATGTACATATCCTCAATCACTCAGACAACCATCTAAAGGGGTTTGCAGTGACTTGCTTATCACCAGCTTACAAATCTCCCCTCCTTCATGACATCCCCAGGGAACCTCCACAAACCTGTTGGCAAGCCTGCTTGCTTTTTAAGAACTTGGCACAACAAACACACCCCTGCCCTTCAGAAAAAGCAAGCAACATGAGCAAAACAAAAAATCATCTGCGACAACACTACTTTAGCCACTTAAAAAGACAGGTGGAGCACAATGGACTAGTATCGACCTGCTGGGATTTATGTAGGGTTCTGTTAAGGCCACGCAAGGCCAAGGAAAAGATTTTAATATAACACTTTATTTTAAAGTAGCATTATTTGGGGCGCCTGGGTGGCTCAGTTGGTTAAGCATCCAACTCTTGGTTTCAGCTCAGCTCATGATCTCAGGGTCGTGGGACTGAGCCTTGCATAGGGCTCCACGCTCAGTGCACCTGCTTGAGATTCTTTCCCCCTCCCTATTGCCCTCCCTCTGCTCCTGCCCCTGCTTGTGTGCTTTCTCTCTAAAATAAATAAATATATAAATAAAATATTTTTAAAAAGTAGCTTTATTTTCTATCAGCATATAACATATATCATGAAGAGGAAATCAATGCAACATCTTGAAAAATAAATCTACTTTTCAAAATCCGTAAGATAATTAATAATGTCATAAACAGCAGTCAAATGATAAGTAAATCCTGTGAAACCATCTGCTTTAGAAACAAGTCTTTTGAATAAAAAATAACCAATTTCCGGTTGCCAAAAATAAATGATCAATTATGCATGTATTTGTGCTGTAAACATGCATAAGAATATGCATATAACTTGCAGCTGAAGAAAAGTGTTAAAATACAAATATTTTCAGAATAGAACCCAATACCCCCAAAGAACAAGAAAGATCTAGACATTAAAAAAAAAAAATGAAAAAAAAAAGTAATCTCACATAGGACTTCTAGTAAGACAGAGCATCAAAATTCCTAGTAGGATGAAGCACTCAAAAGGGGTTTTTCCAGAAGACTCACATATTGACACTTAACCCAAATGTCAATACTCAAAAATTATATCCTTGTTTTTGAGGACTTTCCATTTATAATATATTGGAACTTGTATACCAGGCATCTGAACTAAAGACATCTAATGAAAAGTAACAGTATGAGGGGCGCCTGAGTGGCTCAGTTGGTTAAGTGGCTGCCTTCGGCTCAGGTCATGATCCCAGGGTCCTGGGATCGAGCCCCGCATCGGGCTCCCTGCTCGGTGGAGAGCCTGCTTCTCCCTCTCCCTCTGTCTGTTACTCTGCCTACTTGTGCTCTATCTCTGTTAAATAAATAAATAAAAATCAAAAAAAAGAAAAAAAGAAAAGTAACAGTATGAGAGTTTTACAGTATCTCAGATAATCTTACATTTTATTTTTCTCAACAATCAAACAAGCACATGGGGCGCCTGGGTGGCTCACTCAGTTAAACATCTGACTCTTGATTTCAGCTCAGGTCATGATCTCGGGGTTGTGAGGTCGAGCCCCAAGTCAGGCTCCATGGAGCCTGCTTAAGATTCTCTCTCTCCCT
The DNA here is from genome assembly GCF_011800145.1 of Mirounga leonina. Classification (NCBI taxonomy): domain Eukaryota; kingdom Metazoa; phylum Chordata; class Mammalia; order Carnivora; family Phocidae; genus Mirounga; species Mirounga leonina. Next base: position 3,339,499 of record NW_023270447.1, on the reverse strand, counting down.
CTGCCCTCCCCACTCAGGCACGTACGTGCACACTCTCTTAAAACAAACAAACAAGCATAGATATTCTTGTTTGGTTGGCTTTCAGGCCTAACCATTTCTGTTTCTTTAGTTCATTTTTGCCATGATTATGTTGTTATAAATTGCAACATAAAGGCAGCAAGGATGATAACAAACTTAAAAAAAAACCCCAAAACAAAAAACTACTGTCCTGTAGTTTTCACTAATCAGGAAAGCTTATAGAGTAGATCCTTATTGTTCCTAGATTCCATATTTGCAAATTTGACAACTCACTCACAAATGTATTTGTAACCCTTACTCATGGCACTTTTGCAGTCATCTGCAGGCATGCACAGAGTGATGAACATTTAAGGAACCCAGCTCAGGTCCAATAAGGGGATGCTCAGCCTTCTTGTTGCAGCTCTGTCTTCTTCACAGTATATTTAGTGCCGTGCATTTTGCACTTTTGTGTTTTTTGTTGTTGATTCCACTGTTTCGAACAGCACCTGAGCACAGTGTTTGAGGGCTAGTGTTTCTGAGTACAAGAAGGCTTTGATGTGCCTTATGGAAAAAATATGTGAGTTAGATAAGCATCTTCTGGGCATGAGTTATGAGCTCAATGTTAATGAATCAACAAGATACATTAAATAAAGTTGTCTTTCAACAGAAATGCACATAAAACAAGATTATGTACTGATCAATGAACAAAAATGAATGCTGTGAGCAGAGGTTTGTGGGAGCTGAAATCTTTCTTTCTTTCCCCTGGGAGCAATGGTTTCATACTCGCCAATTCAGGGTACACGGGGACTCTGCAGAACAATGACGACCAACTGTACTGAGGCTTCCAGTTAAAAGACCAACAGGGAGAATGCGTCTTATTAAAATGTGGCAACATAACAGCAGACCTGAAGTCACAGACTGGCCAGTAAAATGGGCAGAACTTGAATTCACTTTAAGCTGAACTCCCAGTACTTCAGTTTCTCTCTCTTTTTTTGTTTTACCCCCACTGTCTAATACTACCTTATGTCTTTTTATTTTAATATTTAATTCTGTTTTATTCTTACTGAAAAAAGGATACATGTTTTCTGGAGAAATTTTGAAAACACAAGTGGGAAAACAAAGGGGGTAAGATATTGTGACTAATAAGAAGGAACATGAGTACGTATCCAGTGTCCCTATTTTGCTTTAGTTGACAAGGCAATTTTAATATGTATTTTCATGGGAATATCTCCTAAATGATGAAAACCACCTAGTTTCATGTTTTTATATGCCCTAAGCTTGTAAAAGTGAAGCTGTAGTAAAAATGCATCATGCATTTTAATAAACTTTTTCTTTAAGAAACAAAAAAGCAGTAAAATATATTTTGTAATGGAATTTATGCTAACCTTATAACTAAATATGCAGTCATTATTAATAATCTACTGCAGTGAAAACCAAGCATATATCATTAAAAAGATGTCTTGGAGAAGCCAGTTTATTTTTTATTTTTTTTAAAGATTTTATTTATTTATTTGACAGAGAGAGAGCGCGCACAAGCAGGGGGAGCAGCAGAGGCAGAGGGAGAAGTAGGCTCCCCGCTGAGCAAGGAGTCTGATGTGGGACTCAATCCCAGGACTCTGACATCATGACCTGAGCTGAAGGCAGATGCTTAACCGACTGAGCCACCCAGGCACCCCAAGAAGTCATTTTACTATGCTTTGCTTTAATATCTGTTGATACCTTTACATTAACTTTTTTTTTTACCTCAAGAAACATCCTTAAAAATTTACACTGACAATGGAATAAAATTTAACGTGAAATTTAGTCATCTCAAGATGCCCTTACTAATTTCCAAAAGTTGAACGACTGTCAACAGGAAATAAAAATCACAAATAAAATAGCAGCAGTTTTTTTTTTAAGATTTATTTATTTATTGGGGGGAGGGGCAGAGGGAGAGGGAGAGAGAGAATCTCAAGCAGACTCCCCACTGAGCGCAGAGCCGGAGCAGGGGCTCGATCTCACGACCCTGAGATCACGACCTGGGCCAAAATCAAGAGTTGGACACTTAACCAACTGAGCCACCCAGGTGCCCCAAAATAGCAGCAGTTTTGTGGTAACTGGGTACAGAATTTTGATGTAGAATAATGCTTCCATGTGTTTCATTAAGTTGATCTTACAGTGAAAAGTTAAACTCAAGAGGCCATCAAACAAAAGCGTGCAAAACCTCTTTCAGTTGCCAAAACCCAAATTATCATCTTAATCATAGGTATAGTTTATTTCCTTTTTAACTTCACATTTGAAAGAGGCAAATGTACTTTACAATCCATTATATAAATTATTCCTTAACAGAGGATCAAATTTAAAGCTATTCTAATATAACTCCTTTAAACTGAAGATATTAATATATTATTCAATTTTTCCTAATCATCAATGCAGAGGGACGTTATTTATTATTTCCCCAATCTTCCCACAATTCCTTTTTTTAAAAAATGTTTTATTTATTTATTCATGAGAGTCAGATAGACAGAGAGAGAGAGAGAGGCAGAGGCAGAGGGAGAAGCAGGCTCCCCGCCTAGCAGGGAGCCTGATGCAGGACTCGATCCCAGGACCCTGGGATCATGACCTGAGCCGAAGGCAGACGCTTAACCATCTGAGCCACCCAGGCGCCCCTCCCACAATTCTTTTTTATAACCTAAAGATCAAAGTACATTTCCCTCTAACTTGGCGTAGGTAACAGACACAACTTTCTTCTACCCCTGTGAGCCTCTGAGCTGTAAGACTCAGAACAGTTGGCATGTGATCAAGTGTCTTTTATTTGATTCCCAAATGAACCTCTGACCACATAAGATTTAGTACAGAAAGATAATCCGATAAATAATATAATCGTGAGAGCTGTGAAAAACAGAAGAGTCTTCGGAGTGGATTCAACAGGCTTTTATTTTATTTTTCAGTTGGGCAACCTCACCATGTTCGGGACTCCTCTTAATCAACCTGCCCCCTCCCCTCTGAAGCACCACGTGCCCCTTGACTGGCGGGCCAACAACATGAGTCCCTTCAGAGTGGCCAGGCCAGCCCGGTGGGAGAAGCAACGAGGCCTATTTACAGTTTCCACCTAAACTCTGGAGAAGGTCTCACTTCACAGCAGGGAGGAAAGAATTAATATTCAAAATGACCTTGGCCAAAACAATAAACAACCAAACAAGAACCCTGCTGTGTGACAGGACACAGAAGCTCAGTCACATGAAACTACATGAGAAACAAATAGGATTGCTCTCTAGTAAACTGTGTGTTAGGGGTTTCTCACAAGACTAGACAAATATAGGATGGAAAGGGCTGAGTCAGATGCTGGTCGGTATTTTAACAGTAACAGTGATACTGCTTTTGTTTTGTTTTTGGCTGTCTTCAAGTAAGCATAGAATTGAAAAGTAAAAGGATGGGAAAAAGAGTCATGAAAACACATTTCATTCCCCCCTGGGTATGACTCATGAACCTGTCAGGTCCAGTTCTAGCCACACGCTTCAAGAGCAGTATAGAGAAAAAAAAGTGAATTCAGAAGGCAAGCAAGAAAGTGACCGAGGCAAGAGGTACAGAAGTTAATTCAATCTGGAGAGGGAAGAGTTTAGTAAACAGCCTTCACAACAGGTAGGGATCCATCAGAGAAGAGGTAGGTTTTCATTTGCTACTAAAAAATGAATTGGAAATCAGCATCTTCTACGATGCGAACATGGGTGATATTTACCACAGCAGCATTAGTAATACTGAAAACATCAGCTACAACCTGAGTGTCCCCGAGGATAGTGATTAAGTAAGTTCTGTTGATGTAACAAAATCGATGAGTTACTAGCAGAGGGGATATGAAAACTACCATGGTATGAGCACTCACCAAGCGGAATGCATATAGGCTGTAACACCAGGCATTAGTAATACTTGCATACCAGCAGGGGCAAGGGTACATGTGCCTCTGCAGAAGCCATGGAAGCATCTGGGGGCAGGCAATCACTCTTCACCAGCTGGCCCAAGGGCTCTCAAATTCCTTTAACAACTGGCACAGCAGCGCCAGCAAGGCTGGCTACATGCCATCTAGGCCCACCGTGTTCTTACTCCACGCCAGCCACTGCAAAGCATAACCTGCAAAGGCTCTGTGGTGACCACTGTTACCATCTTTCTCTTACAGATGACAAAAAACTTAGGGAACTTAAATGACTTGTTCGAGTTCATTCTGCTCGCAAATGACAGTGCCGAGATTCAATCCCGGGCCTGTTTGCCAACACAGTCTGGCAACTTTACCCTGGACCACGCTGCTTCCCAAGACTATGTAGCCATATGAATAATATGAAAGGGAAAAATCCAGATAATAAAGTGTAAATAAGTTAAGATTACACTTTACTTTTTAGGGTGATTTTTTTCTTTCTTTTAAAATTTCCAAATGTTGGGGCGCCTGGGTGGCTCAGTCGTTAAGCGTCTGCCTTTGGCTCAGGTCATGATCCCAGGATCCTGGGATCGAGCCCCGCATCGGGCTCCCTGCTCGGCGGGAAGCCTGCTTCTCCCTCTCCAACTCCCCCTGCTTGTGTTCCCTCTCTCGCTGTGTCTCTCTCTATCAGATAAATAAAATATTTTTTAAAAAAATAAAAAAATAAAAAAAATAAAATTTCCAAATGTTTTATAATATGGTTGTTTTCTATAAGGAAAGATTTTATGACTGCAAGGTTTTTTGAACACTGGGAAGAGTTACTGAAGTTACAAATTAAAAAAAAACTTTTTGCCCTCCCCAAACAGGATACTTTTCTTCTATCTGAAACGCTTCAACTACTGTTCTATCTGAATAAACAAAATCACCTATAAATTACACCCCTTTTTAGCACTGGGACTCTATGATGCATTATCAATCTTTATCAAACAAATAAAAAATACTATCAACCTAAAAATTATAGAGAAGCCAAGGTATTCATTCATTCAATTAGTATGTACTGCTTGCCTGCTATGAGTCAGCTGTTTGGCTAGTTGGTGGAGAACCCTGAGTTAGTCAAGAACCTTGCTTTCATGGAGCGTACAGCAATTTCAAGATGGCAATTCCTTCTTGGCCTATTTTTAAGCCAACATCACTGTGCTGAAGGGCAGGGAGCACCGGCTCCAGGCTCAGTAGCGGCAGCCAGTGATCAGGCCTACTAGGGAAGGGAGGTTGGGCTGATCCATGTCAAAGCTTCCACATGGGTTCACCCCCTCCTGGACCAAGACTGACAGTCAAAGAAGGAACCCTGAGAGAGTACAATGGTTCCTGGGAGCTTCCTTGGCCCTGAGGGGCAGTTTCTGTGTCATCTTTCTTTAGGTTCCTTGGGGGGAAAATGGGATAGACACAAATGACTGAGAAGACAATCAGCAATTTCTGAGAGTTAGCTGGTCTTGAATCTTATAATTAAGAGAAAGAACCTACTATTTAACCAAGCTGTACCTCTGAGAAGACAACTCTAAAACCCTGTGAATGTCACAGTATAGATTATGGTTCCTGAACATACACTGCCACCATCATTACCCGTGTGAACACTGTGACGCACTTGGGTTAGGTCTGACCTGAGAACTCCCTCCTGATCTGGAAACAACCTGCTTAGGGCTCAAAATACATGTCCATTTTATTGTAAGATAAATCACATTCACTTGAAAGGTACAGTGAGGACTGTTAATTCAGGGATATAAAAACCATTTTGTGTTATTTCAGGGATATAAAAAAACTCATAATAAATAGAAAGATGGTTAAACTCTATGCTACCTTCCCACAAATAAACAGCCATTTAAATGAAAAGATACAGACCCCTATGGACTCCTCCTTCATCTTCCTTTATTGTTTTGCCACTCAGTGAGGTTAGCCTAATCTCCTTGGAACTAGATCCCTTTTCATATTTCTTCAGGTTGCTAAGCAGACACTCAGTGTACTGAGTGTGACAGTCTGGTGAAAATTTAAGATGGCTAGAAGATCCTTTAAATCAAATTTTAGACTCCATCATGTCTATAATAAAAGTAGGGAACTTACATTCACAATGTGTTACTCAGCCAATGCCCCAGCCACATGTTACGTATCTCACCTTCGATACAGCTTGGACTGTCCGAAAGTCATAATTACCAGTGGTACATGGAAGGTGGTCAAGACTAGAATGATCTGGGAAGAGACAAAAGCAGGCAGTCAATAAGAAAGATAGTCCAATTACATGCTTGCATGTGATGGGATTAAATCAACATCTAAAAATTGCCAATAGCCCTGCTCTGTGGTAGCCTACACTGTAGTGTCAGAAAACCAAGAAGGACCACGTAACTAGGGCTCACAATGACTCAAGATCTCAACTCATTTTGTTGAAATGGTCCCATCACATACACTTGAAGTAGTGAGGCAGAGCTAATCAACTACACATTATAATAAAGGAAGGGTTTAACTATTTTGTATCTCTATTATTGTAAGATATTCTCAGGCAAAGATCATCCCTCTTTCTGCTTACAGAGGCTAGGATAGTATGGTGTTCTAATAGAGGTCACTATGTCATATACATTTGCCCTTTTCTTCCTCTCCTCGCTGTTCTCCGTGAAATTAATTTTTCAAATAAGTACTTTTCTAGACACAAATATGCATGAGGAACAGACTCTGATAGTAGATGAGTACAAGAGGCTATGAAGTCTCAAATAGCCATAAAACAAGAAGTCTTAGAGATACCAACTATCTTAGACAAATGGATAAATCATGGAAACTGGTGCACTACTCAAATTTTAGAAGAAACTGAGACATGGTTAAAGACATTCTACCAGAAGTTTAAAACTTAATGAAAATAAGACATTTTAACTTTCTTGTCAACACCAAAATTCTATTTCTTTTGATTCCTGATACCACCGTCATGGGCCTCAGTGCTATGATGCAGACATTACCAGAATACCAGAGGGTATGAGCTGTGGCCCCTGCCCTTGTTCAGACAGAAGGACACAGAGCTGGGCCACGCCAAGCCCGGACTCAAGCCCCGAAGACCCGAGGCCACCCTTGGTGCGCCCTCCTCCTGGGAGGCTATATATACAGGCGTACACAGGGTAAGGAGCTGACAGACTCTCCCTCCATGCCGCCAGTCCTGGCACTGGCTCCCCCATGGCAGGGGAAGAGACAACAGATGGAGCTGGACAGCCGCGAGCCCACGGGCGCCACAGTCCTTCAATGCTAACTGTGGGAAAGGACACAGGAACAATACAGTTTGGAGGAAAAATGCCAAGATGTGCAATGTGCAGTTTTCTGCTGCTACACAGGGGTTTTCCCAAGTATTGTGAGGCTCCCGTCGGAGCACCCGGCACTCTCCTTCCTCTTTCTTCTTCGTGCTCATCTTGATGCCAAGCAGCCTCCAAAAACTAAAAAGGTGTCTATCTTGCTATTATGGAAAAAGGTGGTCACAAGATGTTCCCAGTTCTAAAGCAAAACCAAAACAAGCACAGCTTCCTGAAAGTCTGTACTGCAAACATGCGCTTTCTGCAACGGAGGTTGGAGACCATTTCAGAAAGTAACAACATTCAGCGTTTAAACTCCTAAAATCCCCATCTTCTTCTTGCTACACTGAGTTAACAGACTCAAAATACTACTTACCCCAGTGCCATCGCCAACCCAGGACAAGGATACTGAGACACTGAGATCATCAAACACATGCTATAAGGGAAAAAAAAAATTTATTTAGAAATGACATCTGTCTTCCGATCTCTGGCTTCCTTAAATAATTCAGAACACTATTACTTTCAAAGTAATTAAGTTCATAATTATAAGGGGTATGAATTCCCAGAAAAATCTGGGAGAGCCAGGATTGAACTACTTAACCCAAATTACAAATAACTTGGACATTTTAATTCTCTCTCATACGAAGTAAGCCAAGCAGATGAGTTTTCTTACTGCACCAGATGGGGAGATGGAATAATCTAATTGCTTTCTCCAACAGAACTAAATATAAAGATATAGAAAGTATTCTTAGGATGCTTTAAAACAAGAGATCACAGCCCACATTGACAGAAATAATTGTAACCCAATCGGCATAATTTGAATTCTTCTAGGCAGCCTTCACAGTATAGTTAATAGATGGATTCCTTTTGCTCCTAGGCTAACTCACTCACTCAAAATGGCAAGGAACAGAAGCAAGAGTCAATGCCCTGTTTCACCTTTACATAGTGACAATGGGGGCACCTGAGTGGCTCAGTCCATTAAGCGTGTGACTCTTGACTTCGGCTCAGGTCATGAACTCAGGATTGTGAGATCAAACCCCATGTCAGGCTCTGTTCAGTGAGGAGTCTGCTTGAGATTCTCTCTCTCCCTCTGCCCCTCCCCCTGCTCTCTCTCTAAAATAACAAAGTAAATCTTTAAAAATAAATAAATAAATAAGTAAATAAATAAAATAGTGGTTGGTGATGATGATGAATTATGATAGAAGAACTGTCTTAGCATTTGTGGTAAGACTGAGGAAAAAGAAAAGGGAAAGCTGGTATATTATATCCAAGATATGGTACGCATGTTGGCATGTAGTTATAATAATCATCACAGATGCTTTAGGGTTTTGGTTTTTAAATACTTTCTCTATTTACAAAATAATACATACCCATTATAGAAAATGTGGGCAATAATAGGGAGATGTAATAAAGAAAATATAAATTATTTATAAGCCTATCACGCAGATATTCAAGGCTAACATTATGGGTATAATCTTCTAGTCTATCATTTTTTAAATTAAATTAAATTTTTTATGTTATTTTATTATTTTTTTAATTTAAATTCAGTTAGCCAACATACAGTACATCATTAGTTTTTGATGTAGTGTTCAGTGATTCATTGGCTGCGTATAACACCCAGTGCTCATCACATCACGTGCCCTCCTTAATGCCCATCACTCAGGTACCCCATTGCCCCTATCATTTTTTTAACTGATAAAGAATTCCAAAAAGGCAATACTGGCACTTAGTAAAAATTTCCAACCATAGACAGATGTATACAGTCGATCCTTGAGCAATGTGGGGGAAAGAGGTGCCACCCCCAGCATGGTCAGACAGTCACATATAACTTTTGACTCCCTCAAAACTTAACTACTATAGGCTACTGTTGACTGGAAACCTTACCAATATCATCAATAGTAGATTAACACATTTTGTATGTTATATGTACTATATGCTGTATTCTTGCAATAAAGTTAGAGGAGATAAAATGTTATAAAGAAAACCATAAAGAAGAGAAAATATATTTACCAGACGACGACAACAACAACAACAACAACAACAAATCACATGTAAGTGGACCCGTGCAGTTCAAACTCATGTTGTTCACGGGTCAAACGTATAATAAAAAGTGAAGATCTTTCCTCTTCGATAACCACGTGCCCCACCACCTCAAGCCCCACTCCCCCGAGCAGTTAACAGTTTAGTATATATTTTTGCTAAATGTTGACGATTATGCTTTTCACTTACAAAGACTTATTATATCTTTTGAAGTTTTTTAATCTTAAGCATGCCCTCCTTTCCGAGTATGAGCAGTTCCTTAGAAGCAGAGGCCATAACTTTATACTTCTTAGTATTCCTTGTGCCTGACATGATACTTTACACCCTCCATAAGTATTTGTTGAAAATGGTTATACATCCTTCCCAAACCACAAACTCCGTCTCAAAATAGAACACGTCCATAAATGGTGGGATGCCAGCCGCTTGGTCACTGCAGCCACTACCCCAACAGAGAAGTCTGAAGAAATACGACTCAAAACACTAACTGTTTTGCTTATCTTCTCATTTTCTTTCGTGGTCCTCCTGAACGGGTTTCTGTATTCACCTATGTTATTTCCCCCCGGACTGTGAGTACCTGTGAGATCAGCAGAAGCTCTTGTACAATCTCTGGAAATGGTACAATCAGTGCCTCACGGAGGGCTTGCTTGCAAAATGCTGCTTAACTCTCAAATGCTCAGGCAGACCTTCTCACAGCCTCTGCAGGACAGAAAGGCCACTCATACAGGTAAGCTGGCTAAGCATCTGAGAAAAAGTAGGGTTGCTAGAGACATCTGGAACCAGCAGCTTAAAAACTGACACAGCAATGTGTCTTGTAAGATATTCCACACAGAGCAAGACGGCCTGTTCTCTTGAGTGAGGATATAGTGTCTGAAATTACATCAATGAGCTCCTTGAGGAGCAGGAATACCCAGAGCTCCCATAGGCACCAGAGAGACCACATGGGCTCACAGTCATCTAAACACAGGCTATCTTTCCAAGGAAGGCTCTGGTCATCACAACTGACTAGGATAAAAGAAAAATTCCATCACTGGAGTCCTGGCTATCTTGATCAGGCCACAGTACAGTTAGTCCTGAGCCAATCAGGATCTGCAACTCTCGCTTTTCAGACAAAGCTCTACACACCTGACCCAGCCAGTCAATACACATTGGCATTACTCATATTTTCCTCTTGCCTAGTCACAGAAGGAGGAGGGTCATTAGATATCACCAGCGACACCCAGCTTCACCTGAACAACTCAAAGGATAGTTGGCCTCATTTATCATCCAAAGAGTTCCTCTGGAAATGTAGGCCAGATTTATTAACTCTAATTGTGGTCTTCTGCTACCCTTAGCCCTCTCTCCTTTCCCTTTCCATAACCAAGTACATTTTACTTTTGAAAACACACAAACTCATTGGAAAAAACCCATCTCTCTATGGCAAATGCAACTAACTTTTTATATTCCGGTCTTTAGCATTCTTATACTAGTGAAAGTAAAAGAGAAAAATGAAATCAGATCTAGGGCCGCCTGGGTGGCTCAGTTGTTAAGCATCCGCCTTCGGCTCAGGTCATGATCCCAGGGTCCTGGGATCGAGCCCCACATCGGGCTCCCTGCTCAGCGGGAAGCCTGCTTCTCCCTCTCTCACTCCTCCTGCTTCTGTTCCCTCTCTCACTGTGTCTCTTTCTGTCAAATAAATAAAATCTTTAAAAGAAAAAGAAAAAGAAAAAGAAATCAGACCTAACAACAGACCAAACCTCAGGTGGAAAGAAAAGGTCATATGGAAAGAAAAATTAACCCTCGTCTAAATACTATTCTGGTCTTGCCTTAAAAAGCTTAAAAAAAACCCAAACAAACAACAACCAAGAGCAAAAAGGACCAATCCACTGCCAAGGAACCTAACTATGCCCCAGACCAAAGTTCAAGATATTTATAGGAATATAAAAATATCTAGTACTAGAGAAGATAAAATTCACAATGTCCAACACTCAATCAAAAAAAAAAAAAAAAAAGGCATGCAAAGAAGAAAACAGGAACCATAATGAGGAGAAAAATCAATCAAACTGACCCAGAAATAACACAGAAATAGAACTAATAGACAAGGACATGAAGACAGCTGTAATTATACTCCACAGGTTCAAGAAATTAGAGAGTAGATTGAGCATGCTAAATAAAGGCATAGAAGATATGAAACAGACTCAAACTGGACTACTAGAGATGGGAATTACAGTGTCTGGGGTGAAAATTACACTGGACCGCATTAACAGGAGAGGAGGCACTGCAGAAGAGGACATTAATAGACTCGAAGCCTTACCCATGGAAACTGTCCAAGTGAGACACAGCAACAAAGGCAGGAAAAATGAACAGAGCATCACTGAGCTATAGAGCCTCAAGTAACCTAATATATATATAATAGGAGTCTCTGGAAGATGGGGGGAGGGGGAGGGGGGAACAGAAAAAAAAAAAAAGGAAGTAAGAGACCAAAGTTTCCCAGATTTAATGAAAAGTATAAACCCAGAGAGCCAAGAAGCTCACAAATCCCAAGCTTAAGGAGCACAATGAACACTACACCAAAGCACATCATATTCAAAATGTTTAAAACCAGTGACAAAAATCTTAAAAGCATCCAGAAGAAAAAATGACATTACATACAGAAGAACAAAGAATCATAGCAGACTTCTCCTTAGAGTGCAAGCCAGTGGATCAGGATCTTTAAAGAACTAGGGGAAAACTGTAAAGATAAAATTCTATACCCAGTGAAAATAGTTTTTAATGCTGACTTTAGAAAAGAAAGCTCTGTTCTTCTGAACTTGTTTGCTGCCCCTTGGTATTACATGGTGGTTATTCCTTTTCTGAGAGCCACAAGAGAGGGACTACACCAGTGCAAAAGATCTGAAAGATAACTGAAATCTCAACTTTCCGTGTAAAACCAACCATTCCGGTTCCTAATGATCACAGCTCACGCGATCTCCTCCTAGATATTATTCTCACAGCACTTATGGATGTTGCTGGTACCATAACTATTTACATATTTGGCTACCCCTCAGGTCACGCTAGGTAGTCTTAGATGGCAGGCACTGGGATCTGGTATTACCCATCAGGCCTAGCACAAGGTCTTATATGTCTTAAGTGCTCCACAAATATCTCTGTACAAGTCTATTCACAACCCCCTGCCACCAACATTACTGACCTGTGTGTAATCTTCCTTCTAGCACGGTTACCAACATTTCAGTAAATAATGGTTGAACAGGGATTCTTCCTATGCCCTTTCTGCCAGCCGAAACACTGTTAACACTAGGACATGTTCTGGGGTGCTTATACACCTAATAGTGACCTCACTCCTCTCCTCCCCACTATAATTACCATCAACTCCATATGGCCCAAACTGGTAAGGATGCCCTGCATGCAGCACCGGCCAGGGGCAGACGATACAGAACAGAAATGCACACATTTGAGTATGAAGAAACAGAGGTCTGTGCACTGAGTTATTTAAGCAGGGCGTCCAGAGGTAGGAGTGGCCACAAGCAATAGCAACATGGCGGGAGGAGGTTGTTGTGCAGGGAAAACAAACATGAGGATACACACAAGCCTTCTGAGAAATGTCAAAGGATAACACAAGTAACATATTAATGTCATCCACCAGTCACGTGCTGAGTATACAGTAGATGTGCTAAGTGCTTGTTCAAATGAATAAGAATTTTAAGATCAGGACAGACAAGCTGTGGTGGGAATAGAAGGAAAATAAAATTACAGTAAAGGAAATGCATACGAGAAGAACAGTACCTCTGACTGAATGCCCACAGAAAATGGAGATGAGGCCACAGGATCAGCTACTCAATTAGACATGGTTTCCAATGGTATATACAGCTGAACAGCATCAACCAATAAGTTATGGTTCAATTGTTCTAATCAAGGCAAAGTAAGATGAACAAAAGAAATATGAGCAGAGGACAAGGCTGTGTGGCTAGGAAGACCTGAAAGGCAGAATAATCCCTTTTACGAGGAAAAAACCCCAAACCTTCAGCACAATATTACCAATGAATAGCTTACGATATTAAAATACTGAACGTGTAAAAACATGTAGATATGTAGGAGTCGAGGAGTTCAGCCAACAGAAGGTACAGTGAATGTCTACCTCAAGCAGTGTTGGAAAAGCGATGCTATATGCTAGCTGTATACACAACAACTGAAATGGAGAAGGTGGGGAGAGCTGAAACCCGTTTTATTTCTGGAAAACAATAGCTGTGTTGCTCCAATGTAGTATGCCTAAGAGGTAGATTATTTAGCACAAAGAGAACATGATCTGGCCACTTCATATTGCTAAATGTCAGCCAAATGTACAATGCAGAAGCAGGTCAAAATTAAGGGAAACCATGTAAATATGTTGTTTATATGATGAACAGTCCAAAAGCCAGTATCCAGAGGGGCCACCGAATAAATACAGTAATTCCAATTACTTAATCATACCCTATGGTAGGAAGCTCAGAAACCAAGCAGTTTAAGACTAGCTATGTAAAAATGTCAGCTCGATTCAATCAAGAGCAGATGAGCATGAAACTTGCCACTTCTAGAGAGAGATTTATTAGTCTCCTAGCACGGTTACTGGCACAGGAATAGATAAGACAGATCAGTGGAACGAAACAAAGTCCAAGACTGGGCAAGGTTTCTTTCAGTGTATGATCAAGCTAGCATTTCAAGTTAGTGGTCGAAGTGTTGGAAAAACTAGCTATCTGGAAAAAATAAGCTGGATCCCTAAAGCCCTTCTTACGCCCACTCCCAAATAAATTCCACCTACAGCAAAGATTTAAATATAAAAATTCAAATCTTGAAAATCCTAGAAGTATGAGTGACTATTTTTATAATCTTAAAATGAGAAGACCATTTCAAAAAATGATGCAAAAACTGGAACCCATAACATACTACAGGAATTACTTGGACTACATAAAAAAATTTTTTAATGGCAAAATACAAAATAGCAAGTTGAAAAAAATGGAAAAATTATTTGCCACAAGACAAAGGGTCACTATAGAAAAGGGTTGTCAAGTCAATAAGAAAAAGACAAAGACCGTCAAAGAAAGTAGGCAAAAGACACAAACAGGCAATTCACAAAGGATAAGGAAATGGCTAATAACATGTGAAAAGCTATTCAATTTCACTAGTAATCCAAAGAAAATCAAAGAAAAATAATGTAATGACATTTCCACCTTCCAGAAGAGCCTGACAGAGCATACCCAGTGAGGACACGGTGACCAGGCACCTGTGTGCACTGTGGGAAGGAGCGTATCACGTGCTACCACTTTCCTGCAGAGCTGCTCAATGATGTGAGTCAGAACTGAAAATGTCCACATCATGTGACCCAGCAATCCTACCCCCCCTACTTAAGAATTCATCACAGGGGGATAATGACACATCTTGACAAAGGATGTTCGTACCTGGATGTCTGCTGCGGCTAATAACTACTGAGCACTCCCTGTAGGCCGTCCACTGCGCGAAGGCATCTTAACACATTATCATTTAATCCATATAACAATGCCATAAGATATCGCTCTCTCTGTATATTCTAGGTGAAGGATTAAAGCTTTGTTAAATATGCTATGACGTGCAATGAAACATAGTGGGTGCTGCTGAAAATGTTTCTGGTATTCACTGACACTGGAGGATATTCCCAATGTACTGCCTAAAAAGCAAGTGACAGAAGAGTGTGTAAAATCCTGTGTGGGTCCCTATGGTTAAAAGCTACCTGAAGGGAGGTCCTTCAGAAAATCAATAGCAACTGTCTCTAAATGGTAGAATTTATGGGGATACTTTCTCTTCTTTATAGTTTTTCTGGACTGACTGAATTACTCCCCCACCCCACCTCCAACTATCAGGAATCATGTTTAAAAATAAAACTATAGCGGCCCCTGGGTGGCTCAGTCCGTTGAGCATCTGCCTTTGGATCAGGTCATGATCCCAGGGTGCAGGGATCGAGCCCCGCATCAGGCTCCCTGCTCCGTGGGAAGCCTGCTTCTCCCTCTCCCACTCCTCCTGCTTGTGTTCCCTCTCTCACTGTCTCTCTGTCAAATAAATAAATAAATAAAATCTTAAAAAAAATAAATAAAAATAAAAACTACAGAAGTTATTTTTATTTTGAAAAAGAGATATATAAAAGAGTGGTATAAAAAGTATACATAGACCATGTCAGTTTATTCTTCCATTATACCGGCTAACGGGATGCAACAGAAGGTTCCAGGACAGGTCAGAGAGCCCCCCCGCTCCTCCCAGCCACACTAAAATGGGTGGTCTCGATTTAAGGTAGACTTCCTCATACCACATCCCAACGTCATTATTCACCGACACACCCACAGTCTTCCATTCATCACCTGTTGAACAGTGATTTCTAATGTCCCAGATGGCACTGACAGCCATTTGTTGCCCCCAGTAGGGAAGCTGTGGGCAGCAGGGAATCGTTGGCTGGCATTTATAACCAAATTGGTTTTCAGGGACTCATTATGGTAGAAATTAGGGGACAGCTTGTACTACCTTCTCTGAAACACATCCACCTTGACAGCTGATGGTAAGATTTATCCATGCATTTATTGCCTACCATATTAGAGTCTGAGGTCCACACATTTTAGAGACCATGAATGAACACAAATGTCCATTTCTGTGGTCCTGTGGCCAATCGCTAGCTCCATCTGGAAAAAGAGAAAGGCCACAACACAAAACACAACGTGCTTCGTGCGGATAACTTTGTCTTCACATCTAACTAAACCAGAAGCCTAATTAAATTACTGTTGCTATAGCTCAGAGAACTTAAAGTTGGTCATGCAAGTCACTGTAGCTTAGAAAGAAAACTTGGGAATGAGAAACTTCTGCCTGTCTTAGTTACATACCTGATCGAAAGTAAACTACTGAAAGAACCAAATGTGGGTCAGTTTCACAGGGTTGGCCCCAGGTGAAAAGCCGGTAGCAGATGACCCGACCATTCTGCCATCAGGAGCCACTTCTCTGGCTAGTAACCAAGGGAATGAATCCCGTGACGGCATCCTTCACACCCATTCCTTCTTTGGACAAGTTCCTCTGTGTGTCTACCATGCGCCATGCCCTATTTGGAGCCCTGGGGAAATAGCAGCGAGAGTCCCTGTTCTGTGCTCATGGGGCATTTATACCCCAAAACACACTTCCTACAGAAGTCTAAAAATGAAGGCTAAGCATGCTAGACCTTTAATCTAGAGACGACAGCCTGTCAGAGTGAAAATACAACTACAAAAGTGGGTGTGAAAGCCCAGTCCAGTAACTCGCTGCTTGGAAAAACAGGCTCAAATTATTCTCTCTTGGGAATCCACTTCCTCAAAAGTAAAACTGAATTATGCTCCTTTGCTCAGTGGAATAATAGGAATCAAATGAAATAACATACAAAGGCAAGGCCCTGGTGATCCCATAGAAGCTGGAAATTTAAGATTCAGGCTTCCAAACCTCAACTAGGGAACACAGGGACAGCCAGGACACAGTGCTGTGCAGAAGAGGTCTGGGACACAGCCTGGGTGATGCTCTTGCAAGCAGGAAGGAAATCTTCACAGAATTCAGTTCTGTTAAATAAGGCGCTGCTGAGATCATAAAACATGAGCTAAAAATAAGAAGACAAATGTTCCAGTTCTCATGGAGACTATTCTTAGAAATGAAAACGCTAAACCCAAAACATTACACAAGTTTTCATACCTACTCAATTATTCAGAGTTTTCTGCAAGGCAAGACGATACAGAGAAGAGCACAGGCCTAACAGTCAATCTGAATTTTATTTCCAGCTCTGCCAAAAGCTGTGTGAACTTGAGCAGCGCAACCTAACTTCACCACCAAGGTGAGGGGGCTGGAATGCCAACACCTCTAGTCCTTATAAGCTTTAAAATTCTATGACTCATCAATAATTTAACCACTCCGTTTGCTTTTCCACTGCTCTTTGTTTAAAACCAACAAAAACCAACTCAGCTTCCGGGCTCCACAATACTTTAGTGTTGAAAGGGGAGGGCAACAGCAACCTGCGTTAGACAGAAACCCCAATGACCTGAACACTCACTGGAAGGAAGCAAGGGAGACCTCTGATGCCAGGATCTGTGCGGTAGAAATCTATGCATTTGACCTCTAAGATAAACCTGCAGACCATCACTCTGTATCAATTTGCTAAACTTGTCAGAATTACCTACAATTAGTAATCCATTTTCTTAGGTCACAGAAGAAGCAAATAAAACTTAGGGAATAGTGTGTCTCAAGACAGGGTCAGCAGGAAAAAGAACAGGATATTGCAAGGGGATTATCATTTCTGCAGAACAAAAAAGTAAGCTTCAACAAGCAGACAATGGGCTGTTCAAAGAAAGGGGAGAAAATGGCCCCACATATCTCAACAGCCCTTGAGGGCATGAATGCCATACTGCATTAAAATAATGTGAGCGGTGGCATAGCATAGTTTAATCTCTTCTTAAATGATCCAGGGTCATAGTGTTGACTAAGAAGGCAGAGAAATATTTTAGAAAGATTCCCATTAAACAAAAACAAAAAAACCTTTGGCACTTAAAAGGGTGGGCTTAGTTTTGGAAAAATGCACTTTCAGGGGATATCTCAATTCTCATTATGCCCAATAAATGAGCTAAATTTCAAAAACAGTTAGCATTTACTTTTTACATCTTAGTCCCACTTCAAAGAAAAAGTGATAAGTGATAGGCCCCTGTCGCCAGCCACTGAGCCACTGGGGGTGGGGATGAAGCCTTCACTGCCACCCCCGCCTGCTTCCAGATCCTCGGGCACACCAAGCTCTTTCCAGTCCCAGGCCTTCGAACATGTGGTTCTCCCTGTGATACTCCTACTGACCAAATTCTATTCATCTTCAAGTCTCAGTTTAAATAATTTCTCAGTGACTCAGTCCTTCCTAATGCCCCCAGACTAAAAGGACCTCTGTCAATTACTCTCCTGCCATTACTTTTGTTCTTCTGGGTACTTACTGTATTTATAGTTACGTATTTGTTTAACATTCATGTTTTCTGCTGGTTCATAAAAACAGGGGTCTCGTCTGCTGTGTCCCACCATCAATTCCCAGGACTTGGTATCCAATACAATGCCCAACATCTAGAATGTGTGCAATCAGCAATTGTTGAAGTAAAGAATAACAATAATGGTAGTGAACTTGTACGGAACACCTACAATATATAATGTACCACTACTCCCTTAGAGGTGAAGAAGCAGGCTCAAAGAGGTTCTGTAATTTGCCCCGATCACACAGCTGGTAGGTGGCAAGGCAAAGATGCAAACCCCTGTCTGTCTGATTCCAAACCACACACTGAATGACTGCTCTTTCCCCAGTACGGTGTGAGGCGGAAATGGTGAAGGCAAAGCACAAGCATGGCCCCTACCTTTAAGAAGACTATAATCTGGGGAATAAACATTGAATAAATGAAAGTGAATATGAGATGGAATACTATAGTTAAATGCTAGCCTACACAGCAGGGGAGTAAAGAAGAAAGCCACTAGATCTAGAAGGGCATTCAGACAGGAGGAAAGCCATGTGAACAAGGATGGAGACACACAGAGCACATGACGGGCTCAAGGGCCTGGTGGAAAGGTCACACTAACTGGAAGAGAGGGTTAGCACAGGCCGGGGAGTGGTGAAATGTTAGCCTAACGAGAGATGCACATAAGGAAAAATAAGTCCACTAACATTCTGGTCTGCTGTGCTTCCAAGCAAAGTTCCTGAGAAGTATCCATCACATCTCGTTATTATTTCTTCAAACTTCACAGAGGTGGATATTGGGCAAAGCTAACAGCCGCGGCTCAGTTAACAAATGAGGGGGAAGCCAGCAAGGGGCCATTTCAGAGCGGTCAACTTAAAACCACAGTCACTGACTCCAATAAACTAGAGCTTAATGAAGCAGAAGTAGTGATTAAATGAGAAGTAGTCTTATTTTTTTATAATAGTAAATTCTTTAAAACCATAAGTAAACTATACTATAGAACTTGAAACTTGAAACTACCAGAACCAAATGACCGGGGATCTGATGATGGTGAGATTATCATTTCTCCTTCATCTCCCATAGCTTCAGGAAAGACTAGGGTGAGATAATCTCTCTCTCACCTTATACCCTTGTTCTTAAAATCCCAAGTCCAAGGACATAAGTATACATATTTCTTAATCCAGATTTGGTTTCTATGAGTACCCATGATGATTCTTAGGAATATGACAGCCATGAAAAAAAATTTCAAGTGCGTAAACAAATATTTGAGCATCTAATGGGTAATGCATCAGAAGCTTTGGGGAAATGATCATTATAAGATATAATAAAGGATGAATACACACTAAATCCCACATCTCATTTAATCTTCACAATGATCTAACACAGAGATATTAGGACACCCATTTTATAGATGAAAAGACCAAGACTCACTGAAATTAATCTATCCATGGTCACCACTCAAGTTTGAATCCAGCCAGGTCCGACCTAAGATCACGTTCCCTCTTAACCAGTGCTTCAAAGAACTGTCAATCATATTAACAAGTTAAAATTTTGATGTAATCATGAAGGTTAAAAAAAAAGAACACATACGCTTCTCATATTTCTGCCAATCTTGACTCACCCTCCTTCTTGCCACCCCCACCCAAGCCTGTCACCCAACCCTGCCAAGTGATAAAACCACCTCATCTCATGTATCTCCTTTTATGCACATGTTCCTCTGGAGTCGGTATTTATCAGGATCATTTGGCTGATAATTGGGCCCTGTGGAGTCAGTAGCTAGATGAACAGGCTTATTAAGAAATGTCCATCGACAGATGAATGGATAAAGAAGATGTGGGCGCCTGGGTGGCTCAGTTGTTAACTGTCTGCCTTCGGCTCAGGTCATGATCCCAGGGTCCTGGGATTGAGCCCCACATCGGGCTCCCTGCTCCGCGGGAAGCCTGCTTCTCCCTCTCCCACTCCCCCTGCTTGTGTTCCCTCTCTCTCTGTCTATCAAATAAATAAATAAAACCTTTAAAAAAAAAAAAAAGAAGATGTGGTATATATATATATAATGGAATATTATGCAGTCATCAAAAGGAATGAGATCTTGCCATTTGCAATGACGTGGATGGAACTGGAGGGTGTTATGCTGAGCGAAGTAAGTCAATCAGAGAAAGACATGTATCATATGATCTCACTGATATGAGGAATTCTTAATCTCAGGAAACAAACTGAGGGTTGCTGGAATGGTGGGGGGCGGGAGGGATGGGATGGCTGGGTGATAGACATTGGGGAGGGTATGTGCTATGGTGAGCACTGTGAATTGTGCAAGACTGTTGAATCTCAGATCTGTGCCTCTGAAATAAATAATACAATATATGTTAAAAAAAAAAAAGAAGAAGATAGCAGGAGAGGAAGAATGAAGGGGGGGGAATCGGAGGGGGAGACGAACCATGAGAGATGATGGACTCTGAAAAACAAACTGAGGGTTCTAGATGGGTGGGGGGTGGGAGGATGGGTTAGCCTGGTGATGGATATTAAGGAGGGCACGTTCTGCATGGAGCACTGGGTGTTATACACAAACAGTGAATCATGGAACACTACATCAAAAACTAATGATGTAATGTATGGTGATTAACATAACAATAAAAAATTAAAAAAAAGAAATGACATAAATCACATATACAGTACTCCAAGGTTTTCAAAACATTTTCTCTTCAAAGCCTCTGATAATGCTCCATTTTATATGATGGGAAACTGAGGCTAAAAAAGGCTAACTGAGCTCTGCTGAGGGTTCAGTGACTGTACAGAGCAGAGAATTCACAACTATAGGACTTACAACTGGGGCCTATAACTTTGCCTTATCCCTAAAGCAAATGCATTGATTTAAAACATCTCTATGAGGGGCGCCTGGGTGGTTCAGTCAGTTAAGCATCTGCCTTCAGCTCAGGTCATGATCCTGGGGTCCTGCGATCGAGCCCCACAACGGGCTCCCTGCTCAGCAGTGCTTTTCCCTCTCCCTCTGCTGCTCCCCCTTACTTATGCTCTCACTCTCTCTCTCTTTCTCAAATAAATAAATAAAATCTTAAAAAAAAAATAAAACCAAAAACATCTCTATGAAACACTTCCAAACGTTGCACCATGTTGGGACATCTGTATTCTACTCTCAGTTCTTAGCCCACACACAAAGTCGTTTAGCCTCATCAGCAAAAGTAAGAGATCTGACCAGCTAATCAGCTTAACAACCTATGATTCAAACCGTTAAGCACATTATCAGCAAGAATTCAACCTCATCCTGTTCACAAATATTAAGAAAAGAGAAATCTGTTCATTGGCTTCACCATCTTAGAGCGCCTGGGTTTCTCATGCCTTGGCTCACATTCTCCTCCAATAAGGTCCAGGAGTCCAAGAGTGTTCCTTAGAACCTTTAGCACTTCAAGTATAAAAGGTGGTCTGCCCTGCCCTCTATTCTGCTCTCCTGTTGGACATATTCTTCAAGACCGCAGCAATGG
This sequence comes from Mirounga leonina, assembly GCF_011800145.1. Taxonomy (NCBI): domain Eukaryota; kingdom Metazoa; phylum Chordata; class Mammalia; order Carnivora; family Phocidae; genus Mirounga; species Mirounga leonina. Next base: position 3,317,805 of record NW_023270447.1, on the reverse strand, counting down.
TCAACCTCTAAATGGTCAACTCTTCTCGGCTCCCAATTTCCACCTTTGGTTTCTCCAGCTCTAACCTTGTGTCTAACACTACCTGTTAAAAGACATTCCCCAGGAAGTCTCAACGCACAACTCCCTGCCCAGACCTCCCCTCTCTTTCCTCCTCCTGCCCCTGCCCAAGACCTACCTTTTGTGACATCTCTATGTTTCTTCTGGAAACCTTAGACATACTTCTCATCAGCTACTTCTACCCCACAGAAACTTTCCATTGACCATTCCCTGAGCACGTCCTGGATGTCCCTACCATCATGCCTTTACAGATCTCCTTAAGAATTATCTCCATACCTTGATTCTCTCTTCATCCAGGAAGCCTTCCCAGACCACCGCACTGTAGTGGGCATGCCTTCTTCAAAAATTCTTCCAAACTTTCATTGAGCCATCTCTGAACACTTAATCCTTAAAGCAGCACCAATGAGGATATCTTTAATGTTTGCCTTGGATGTCCAAAGGCCTGGACTCCACTATATGTAGTTTAGTAAGTGCTTAAATGAATGACATTGACACAATACATTTAACAAAACATTTTGATAAAACTTTTTATTTCACCTTCCAAATAATCCTAAAGCTGCTTCTCTAATTTAAAAAACTATAATAATGGTCAGAGAAGTTAAGTGATTGTCCATGATCACACAGCTATAAACCAGCAGAGCCAAGACTCAAATCTGGGTATTGAGATCTCTCTTTTGAATTTTGTATACAACATTTGAATCCCTTTGACAAATAATAGGTACCAAATAGACATCTGATTTGAACTATCGTGTCTGGGAAGTATAAAGTTAATCAAAATTTTCCTTCCCAGTTCAATTCTCTTAGTCCTTCAGGGTGATCTTACTGTTGAACCAGACTTGCAAACTGGCTTAAGTACAATACTTAGTTTCTCAGAATATATAGGAAGAAAAGAAAAAAACTCTTAACAAAAGCAAATATGAGAGAGATAGTATTCAAGCCCTAGCAGGAAAACAAAACAAAACAAAACATACATTTTTTCTGATGAAAAAAAAAATCAAGTCAATTAATCACTCATATGTTTCTAACTAGCACAGGGCTGAGTATATTTATGGTAAGCTGACCACCTATTTTCAAAAACAAAAGCAGCCAGGACAAAAAAAAAAAAGAAGTCCTAGTTTTGGCAAAGTACTGTAGGGAAGGAAAAAAAACAAATTTACTGTTATATGTTTACTGGGTTTGCTTTTGGACTATCCAAGCTAGTAGTTTTGCTTAGCATTAGATTTTTCAGGCAACAAAGAATGATAAAGTATTACCCCCCCCCCAAAAAAACGAGTCAAATGTCTTTCATAATTATATGAAAAAAAATACTCCTGCTATCTTGAAGAACACTCGTATTTCAGTGAAGCAAGCTCTGGAGGTGGTAACAAATTACCCCCAGATGTGAAATCCGGGCTATGTTCAAGTTCAACTAGGAAGCAGAACAGCCGCAATTTGTTTCTAAATTTGGAATCAACCAATAAACATTTGTGATCACAACCCCTGGCCTCCCCATCTTCCATATGAATCAGAATTTTTTTAGACATTTTAAATCTAACCCAAAATTTCTCATGTTGTAGATGAGGAATTGAGAGCTAGACACCAAAATGTAAAACAGAAAATAAATTGCATTCACAGAAAACTTTCTCAGCAAAACACCACAGGCTCTGAATGGAAGATTCTGTTTTTGCTGTGGTTTCCTGAGACTAGGATTCAGGGTAGAGTGGGGGAAAATAGCCTTAATCTTTAAAAAACAACAACAACAGAAAAAACCTCCACATGTCCGGCATTCACCTAACAACCTCTATAGGTATGAAGGGTCTGTCATGAAGATTCATTCAACCCAGCTAGCTCAAAGCCACATATTTCTAACCCAACTTTGACTATAGTCACTATTAGAACAATAAAAAACCTGTCTAGAACAGCCTGAAATTGACCAGCATGTTCCTCAAGCTCCATTACTCTTCAAACCCACCTACACACAGATCAGTGAGGCCACTCAAAGAACACATTTTCACTATATTTTTAAAAAGAATAAAAGATGCCAAAGAAACACTAGTTACAAAGGGATAGGAAGGTAATTGAAAAATTTTGGAAATTTACAAATGCAATATCTATTTCATAATATTTTTAGAGCAACTGTCACAGTGCTTTTTGCAAGAAAAGCTGTATTTTTAATTACATGTCAAGTTTGATAGTTTTACCTGCCGTAATATTAGCTTCTAACCATATAAAACATCTGAGCAGCATTTCTCCACGCTCAAACACAGTTCACTTTCTGTAAGGACAGAACTTGAAGGGTGCCTGGGTGGCAAAGTCGGCTGAGTGTCCAATTCTTGGTTTCAGGTCAGGTTGTGATCTCACGGTCGTGAGATCGAGCCCCAGATTGGGCTCTGCACTCAGCGTGGAGTCTGCTTGGGATTTTCTCCTCCTCTCCCTCTGCTCCTCCTGCTCATGCTCTCTTTCTCTCTCTAAAATAAGTAAATAAATCTTAAAAAAAAAAAAAAAAAGACAGAACTTGAGGGGTAGGACCGGATAGAAAGGGAGGGAGAAGGGCAGACATCACTCCTGCTCCGACCATTACCACTCAGTGTTAAGCATTGCCCTTCCTGTGAGGATCACACAAGGATAACAGGCCAACTAGGACAAAGTTGGGGAGCACAGTCTCTGTAGTCACCCACTGAGAATCCAATGCTTGTTGGCAAGAGCTGATTGGAAATCGGCAAAGTGCAGGAGAAGCTGCTAAGAGCCTCTGTGAACCTGACATGAAAGATCAGATCAAAACAGCAGGATGGAGAGCCTATTACTATTATCATTTCAGAAAGAAAATAACCATTAGAAATTGGCCAGAACATAGGCCTTCTTCCAATTATTTCCACAAACAGGAGACTCAGATTTCTAGTTAAAAAACACTATGCACAGAGCCAAATATTTGAGTCAGCAGAGAACTTCCTTAATTGTCACCCTGCATTCCCTCTGAGACATTTGTCCTGCCTGGATAGCTCTCTACCCTCATCCCAACCAAACCAGAGATGAAGACTAACCTTTCCCCAGATTAATATACTTCATCAAATCTGCTGATAACTAGTAACTGAAATCCCCAACGCAGAAGTCATTTTAACAGCCCTTAGGGGTTAAAGGTCTGATTAGTACACTGCACGGGAGTAGGATCCTCATGGGGATTTTGCTCATTCTGCTCAACCAGGACCAAGAAGGAAATCCTACAGAATTCCTATTCTTTGACCCCTGTGTATAACAAATGGGTGGAACAGGGCTCAAGAGAAGATTAACTCGAGGGTGAGGACGGGAGTGCTGGGGAAGGTAGTATGGAGAGAGACTGCATGTTGGAATACATGAGGCAGTTAGAAAGTTCCAGGGCAGCTAAAGGCACTGACCTTCAGATTTCCGGGTGTGACAATGATCCACAACAGGCTAGGAGCGGCAGCTCCCTGAACTTCCAACAGGCACATTCAGTCCTGTCAGCCTGGACTCAGCCCCGCCAGCACCAGCAAACAAACACGCACATTCTTCTCAGAGCCGACATGTCACACAACAGTCTCTCTACAGGGCCTGTTTATTTAAGAAACCGGATGCTTTGATGTTGGGGCACAAGTTGGGAAGTTCTGTGTAAAGAAGTAGTTAATGACAGGAGCAGAGGGAGGACAGAGCATGAGCAACATTTTCTGGCTTTTAATCATAAGTTTTGAAAATTTTAAGGAAATTATCAAATGGTCTGAACACAGGAATGAGAAGTAAGGAAATTATGTCAGCAACCACCGTAACTATGGCCAAAGCATTTCATCTGTTTCTTTAAGACAGTTTTCATGTCTAACCTCACAGGGGTACTTACAGGAGGAATGTTTTGAAGCAATCCAACTTAGCAACCAACATTAATAAAATCTTCTGTGCTTGCTCAATTTCTCTCATGTGCAAAGGTTATACATGCCATGAATACTCCCAGCTCTCAAAGGAAAGAATCAGTTAAAAGTGTGGCATGAAAACAGTTTTGGGTTAAAGGCAAAAAGAAGGTTATTTCTTGAGTCTGAGAAAAGGGCATTTATAAATACACATACACATTTGCTGGATTTCCTGAGGGAAGAAGCCATTAGAGCACAGGTCTCCTAAAACCAGAAGAATATAAAAGCACTATCATGCTTTAGTTTTACCTTGCTTTTTAAAGAAGATGAAACGCCAATATATTCTCACAAGCCAAACAAGCCGTAGGTCTAGGAAATTTGCTAAAACCTTTGGAGGCTTTTCATTGTCCAGTCTGAATTATCTTTTCTTTTATCTTGGCACCCCCAGTATCCAGCACATCTTGGATATCTGGACAGCACTCTCATACACTGACTATATGAATTAACGTGGCTTAACATGAACAGCAAGTTTTAACGAATAAGAAGAGAACCAAGAACTTCTGATTTTTCTTTGGGAATTGAATCCTGTCATCTTATGAGAAACTACTCTAAATGGCACTTTCCCAGCTGTACAAAAGTATACAATATCCCTGATAAAAAGTTCTTTTGCCATGCTGATACTTTTATTTCACACTGTTTATAAAGAATCCCTAAATACTAGATCTCTTCAATACAGTTCAGGATGATTTATCAGGACTTCTAAAAATAAAGAACTGAAAAGCAAAACAGACTACTACATAACAATTCTGGGTTAAGGACGTGGACCTCTAAGAACTGCTTTACTCAACCATTTCTAAGGTGAAGATTATTAACAACGGCTTCACTTTCACCATATTTACATGTTATAAACAGGGTGGGATCTCTGAAGAAGAGATCATGGGTGATTAACAAGTGCAAAAAGAGCTACTTAAAATTAGGTCACTGAAAGAAGACTGAGGAAGAAAAGCCAAAAAAAAAAAAAAAATCATTGCAAACAGTAGCGAAATAAAATGAAAGAAACAGAGGGAAGCTTCAAAGAACAAGGTTTCAGGTCTGCTCTTGAGTACATCTGGCCTAAGTATCCCCTGAGCCAGTTTTTTCAACCTCTAGCTTTAGAAATCAATAGTTTACAAAAGACGTATCAAGTCAAACCAGTCAGGGATTAATCCAGGAGTAGCAGCAGGTCCTAAGGTAGGTCAATCAGCAAGAGAAGAGTCTAAAATATGGGGTAAGAATGCTACGTCCAGCTGACTCCAGGAAGGAAGTGGTCCTGTTGTAAGTTGGGTGTCAGTGATGTAAAGCCTTCCTCAACTCCCCACTCTGAGATGGAAACCTACACCATTATGTTTTCCTCCGCAAACAGGAAGTCTTCCCGGGACACATTCCATTCTATCTGCATCCAACTGGTCCCACCCATCAGCACTGGTTTGGCCACCTTTACGCAGCTGCTGCCTGGCTGGCCTTCAGTGGGGCTCTCCCTGACTGCCTGCGCCCTGACCCCACATCTGAGAATTCGCACAGGTATCAAGTATAGTCCAGGCAGAGGGAGAAAGACAGTTCAAGGGGAGACTGAGATTTGGCTGACAGGGAATGTGGTCATACATGGATAAGTGCAGTAAGCCACTCATCTCTGGCCCTCTGTGCAACACTTTTTGAAAGAGGAAGGGATACGACGGAGAATGTGTCACATTGAGAATACACTGTGCAAATACGGGAAGCAGCAATTAAACCATCAGTTCTTGGAAACACATGAGGAAGATGCCCGTGTTGCAGCAAGGAGCCAGGACCTTCTTAACAATGGGCTTTGTCAGGCCAGTAGTGTGCAAAGGTTGAGGGGCTTGTCCCCCGGGAGAGAACTACCACAATTTTTAAAGTTTCTGACTAGGACCGAGCGCAAAGGAAAACATCTGCAATGTGTGTTCTAACTGTAGGAAATCTTGTTACAACGGGATGAAGACAACCTGGTCAGAGTCCAATGCCAGGATCGAAGGTCAAACTGAAGGCGGAAGAGAGATCACATATATACTGTCATCCCATTTCCAAGCTTGTTCCTTAACCTATTAAAATACACACAGTAACCTAAGAGCTGCTGTGGGATTTCTGAACACCCGCCTACCCACCCTGAAAGTACTGACCCAGCGAGGACACACCTTTGCTTCTGCGCAGCGCAACTTCTCCAAGCACTTAAAAGGTAATTATTCCTCCAGCCTGCTAGTGCGTTATAGCGTTACTGGGTCCTGATTATTTACACAGACGCAAAACAACGACCCTCAAGAGATTTTGACAACTTAAACAAAAAAAAGGAAAAAGAATGCCGTGAAAGTCTAAGGCGGCCTCCCCTGTGACGAAACACAGCCGCGCGGGCCGCGGCGTCCCGGGGGCGCTCCGGGCCGGACTCCGACCGCCGCAGTTTCGGGGCCGCGGCCGGGGGCGGGGGGGCGCGGGCGGCGCGGGGCCGGCGAGCGGCCCGGGTCTCCCCCGCGGAGACGCAAGGCGCGCGGACGGAGAAGGAGGGACGGGCCGCGCGGGCGGGGCAGGCGGCCGCCGGGGGGCCCGGGGGCGGCACCTCGCAGTCCGGGCGACGCCCGGACCCGGCGCCCGCTCACCTGGTGCGTGTTGTTGGCCAGCTTGGCGACGAAGTCCCGGACCCGGCCGCAGTCCTGGTCCTCCTCGAGCGCGCTGCGGCGCCAACGGCCGCCGCGGGGAACCGGGCCCCCGGGCGCGGCCGCGCGCAGCCCCCAGCTCACCCCGACGGGGCCGGACCAGCGCGACAGCGGCGCAGCGGGCGGCGGCGGCGCGTCCAGCCGGTCCTGGCCGAGGGTCGCCGGCGGCAGCAGCTGGAGGAGGAGGAGGAGGAGGCCGAGGCCGTGGGGCCAGCGCGAGAGGCAGTCCGCAGCTCCCAGGGGCCGCTCCATCGCCGCCGAATGCCGACGCCGCCGACACCTGCCGCCCGGCGCGCCCGCCCACCCCAGCCGGCGGCGCGCCACACCCCCCACCGGAGCCCGGCGCTCCTTGGATACGCGCAGCCGGGCCTCTCCGCCCCCATAGGCTGGCCGCCTGTCCTTCTTCCCCGGTCCACTCCTCATTGGCTCGCGTCGCTTCCGGCTTCGGGGGTCCTGGATTCGGATGCCAAGATGCGGGACTGATTGGCTGGAACGTGGCAAGAGACCGCTGAGGTCATCCCCCCATCGCCTGGCGTCTCCGGGCCCGGGCTTCCAGAGTTAGCGTAGGAGCTTCCCCCGCCTCCCGCGAAGCCCCCTGCTCGTGACGCCCGGACCCCTCGCTGGTCCCTCCGGCACCCTCAGGTTGGGGACCGGGTTATTCCCCCTACCCCGCCTCTCCCACAGACACCCCTAAAATTCCTTGGGTTGCGGCAGCGCCTGGAAAATCTCCTAAGGGAATCCCTCAGCTCCCTCAGCTGGAAAAGGGGGCTTCGTCATGAACCGGTGCTTCAGGTTTTTAACCCTCGCATACTGGAGCACCCATTGTCTAATGAAGCAGCCTGCCTCGCTGCCAGAAAAGTAAATGCGAACTGTGTGGGCTAGTCCTACGGAGGCAGATAGACATCAGAACATCCGTGACTCATGCAAGCTTGAAGAATCCTCCACTCCACCACGTATGGTCTCACTCACTTTCCTCTTCTGCAGGGAGTTAGGCCAAAGGCAGAATTGCTTATTGGTTTCCCCGGACTTACAAAGTAGCTCAGAAATCAGGGGTAGGTAAAAGGGGCAAGGGAATTCCCCACTGCCTATTTTAGACATGATCATTTCATAGGTAGGCGCACGTCTTTCTTTACCAAAGTGCCTTAACCCTGCAGTGAGTGCATTGCATAAGTTTGGTTTTGAGTATATGATGCCCCCTAAATTAGCACCCTGCCTCTAATCAATAAAACAAAACCCCAGTGCTGTTCCCTTTATCGCAGAAACTGCACACTTAACTTTTAGAACATGCAGTGCAGGTAAAACCAGTTTTGAATCTTAACTTTACTGACTCCATCCCTTCGGAATGCTAGAAGTTGTTCAGTAGAAAAGGTTGCAAATAGATACTAAGTGCACAAAACGTTACACCCAAATAAGGCCACTAAAAAGTACTTTTAGCTATAAACTGGAGGTAAATCCAAATGAGAATATATTATTCATTGTAGTGCAAAATGGTGCAATGCACCCAACCCAATGTTTACATTAAAATCCTTCTACTCACAGTAATTTGCAAACAAAAATTTACAAATTTACATTTTTTTCCAGAATAACCTTGGTAAGACCCGAGAAGTGAAAAAATATTTTTGAATGGCATCTGAGCAGGGTGGTGAAATCACTAGACTAGTCTTCCAAGTTCTCAGCTGCTGAAATGACAAAGCTTGAAAACTGGTGTACAATTTGTTCCTTTCCATTAATTACCATGTGTCAGATTATTTTTTTAAAATACAGATTATTTTTTAATCTATGCCAACTATGGGGTAGATCACAAGACAGTCAGTTCCAGTAGCATGTGATTAGCTAGGGGAAGAAGAGGGGCTATAGAGGAATATTTCTTTGTTTGGGTGACACAAAGATGAATGGTCTATTGTCTTACGGGCTTGAAAAGAAAAAAAACAACTCAACAGTGCCATCTCCTGGAGATATTACTAAATGCACTTTTAAACAAGTAAAATTGTTGCAGTTACCTACCTTCACTTTTGAATATGTTGCTTTTTGTTACCAACCATATGCTTACAGAATATATATTTCCTTCATCAACTGCATCAGCTGATAGGGACATGGTACTTTGCATATGGCACTGAGGAAATGTTTTGAGTGAATAAACTTTTAGAATTTTACTTTCATCTGACAACAGGCACTATATACGAAAGTTGCACTGTCAGATCTCCCCTGTGAAATAATGCACATAAGACCTTACCTCACTTGCAGGACTAAAATATATAAATTACTTATTACTAAAAACTATACCTTTCTCCAAGATAAATTCTATAGCAGAAAGATGAATAGAAAGCGCTTACACATCACAAAACCATCGCTTTTCCTAGTGAGATCATTTCTGATCCTATTTATTTTTTTAAACAGGAAGTCTTAAAAAAAAGATTTTATTTATTTGACAGAGAGAGACACAGCGAGAAAGGGAACACAAGCGGGGGGTGGGGAGGGGCAGAGGGAGAAGCAGACTCTCTGCTGAGCAGGGAACCTGATGCAGGGCTCCATCCCAGGACCCTGAGATCACGACCCAAGCCGAAGGCAGATGCTCAACTGACTGAGCCACCCAGGGGCCCCTCGGATCCTATTTAAATTGGACACAAGAAATGTAGAACGTTTTAAAATTCTACGGAAAACCAAACTTCTCTTAAGAATGCTGAAATTCTATTCTTTTCAAGAATGTAGAGGGTACGAAATTTACTGTCTCACCAGCTGTATAGTCTAAGGTATAAATAACACTGCCCAGGCAGCGAGAAGGGAAAATAGTGTAAGCTGTGGCTAAGGGAGATATGCTAAGATCTATTTTTCCCCACATAATACCCAAAATTCAGAGACACAACTCTCACCTGTCCCTAAAGAGGCATGCTTTGTTCATGACCTACAGAGTTAAAGAGAATGTTACAGTCTAGTTCTCCCCAGTAGAAGCTTCAGGGGAGCACAGACCATATCCAGTATTTTCACAGCTCTATCCCCGATGCCTAAGACATTACTTGGCACAATAAGTTTGTTAGATTTGAATAAATGGAAGTTGTGATAGGATTTTTCAGTGGCATTTTCTACCAGGATTTGATAAAAGGTGAACATGAGAGAAATGAATCTCATGATCATCGTGTTGTATTTATTTTTTAAGTAATCTCTACGCCCAGTATGGGGCTCGAATTCATGACCCTGCAATCAAGAGTCGTGTGTTCGACTGACTTGAGCCAGCCAGCCGCCCCTATCATGTCATATTTAATAACAGGGTTAAAATCACTAGAACAGTCTCCAGAACATTGGTGACAATATATTCTGGTTCCCTACTTTCCTTATGTGTAGATCTAAGGCAAAATTTTCGTCCAAATGTTTCCTGCCATCACAATTTCCAAATGTACATAAACACAAGTTGTTTTGTTTTGCTTTTTACTGGAAACAGTATGAAATTTAGTATTAATTCAACCTACTCAAATAATCATAACTTATTTTGACATCATGGACTACAACTTCCTACAAATGTCAATGAAGATAATATGCAATCAATTCTCCATTATCCACGTATGGATTAGCCATGTTGTAGATAGTGCAGGTACATTTCAAATCTCAATGAGATTTCCCTATTACTCAGTCGGTGTGCAGGCTCAAAGGATCTGGCATCATAAAATCAAGTGTTGATGATATGAAACCAGAAAATCTAGTTCAAGCCCCCACAGCTTAATTTTCTGTGTCCTTGGACACACAGCCTTAGATTCTTCATCTGTTAAAGTATGATAATGGTATCTACTTCAGATGGCCACTTTGGGGGCTCCAAACGATTGATTCTTTAAACAATCTCAATGAGTCATAAGCTGGCAGCTTTTATAGTTAACTTCATTAAAAATGAAAATCTCTTTCCAAATTATCTATTAAGACACAAGAACTGGGACAACACTGTAGTTGGCTTAATTAACTCCAACCCTCAAAACATGTTTTTTATAGTCAATTTGTTAACATCTCCTTCATAATAAGAAAAGCAGCAAAAGTACCTATTTAATCAAGAGAAACTACAGAACTGAAATGGGTTCACAGTGGTATTAATATCCCTGGGAGGAGCTGGACTAGCTTGAGTTCGTTTGCCAACACCAAGGGATTCATGAGATAGTTGATTCTCTTATAGACAGATACCAGAACAATTTTAGAATAGATAACTCTGGTAGGGTAGGGGTATTAATACTACTATCCTTTTTGCCCCCTAACATGAGCATTTCAAACAAAAGACTGCATTAGAACAGTCTATTAACAAATTTTAAATTTTTCTTTATTTCAGAACTGCCTTTATGTACAGACATCATAAAAAAAATGCACATACACTGAAGATCTTCCAAGAACAGGAGCTGGAATTAAAAGTTAAAAGCATTTAGGAGAACTGAAATTGTCCCAGAGAAGTTCTGAGGATCATGCTTCTTTAAATGTCCTTGATAACCTCTTCAAGTTCTTCCTTTGTGAACATGTGGAAATTCTGGCCGGGCTGCACCGTGGCTAGCTGGAAAGAAAGCAGAGAAGGGTTAATGAGCTGGGCTCAATTACTCTGCAGAAAGCACTAGGTCAGGAGAAGCTGTGTTAGGGATGCAGCTGTTCACTAGGAACTGAGGGATCTGCTGTCCCAGGGATATCCTTTCCAGCCGTAGGTTCCTAAAATAGCTCTCTGACTCCCAAATAAAAATTCTTATTGACCAAATTTTCTATTTTGAGGTTAACTTACCACATAATAGTTAACCAAATGGCTGGCATCATTGTCATTATTTGAAGTTACTTCAACAAGGACCAGAAAAGCAGCAGCAAATTACATGGGGTCAGTACTTTTTTCTATTACTGATTCCTTTAGAAATATATTAAAAGTGTATTTACAGACTTGCAAGTGAAGCTTGTATGTGTGAGACTTTTGTTTCTTGGCCACTCTGTTTCAATTTCCATCAGAAAAATGGGGATAATAATAGCACTTAACTCATACAGAAGTTGTGAAGATTAAATGTGTTAATATATGTAAAGTGCTTACAACACTGCCTACAACATTATAAGTACTAAATAACTTATTATTAGGTATATTGTATTCTCTAAAATTGTTCATAAGGCAACTTAACAACAAAGTTTGCTTTGTTTTTTTAAAAGGACTGGCCATGAGGGTCGCCTGGGTGGCTCAGGCGGTTAAGCATCTGCCCTCAGCTCAGGTCATGATACCAGAGTCCTGGGATCAAGCCCCGCATCGGGATCCCTGATCGGCGGGGAGTCTGCTTCTCCCTCTGTCCCTCCCCCCCAGCTTGTGCTTGCTCTCAAATAAATAAAATAAAAAAATCTTTAAGAAAAAATAAAATTAAAAAAAAAATAAATAAAAGGACTGGCCATGAAAATGAAAGGATTCCACTGACACGGACAACAGGAAATCATTTGTGATTAACAGATATCAGTAATAACCAACAGTCCAGATATAATCTATTTAAGCAATAAGACCAGGGTCAGAAGATGGTTAGTTTCAAATTTAACTAAAACTACCAAGTTTTCCATCACCTCTGTTGATAACATAGTCCCCCATGTTTTGGGGCAATACTGAGCAATAGGTGCCACTTCACATTTGTCAAAAAGCTATTTTGCTTGCTTTAAGTGTCATTTCCTCATATTGCCTTTGTCTTTAGACCTTAAAATTACACATACTAGGGCATTTTTGGTAATATTCATTACTGATAGATTTAATATAATTTGAAAACTGCCAGAATTAGCACAACCCAATTACATGATATTTATTATTTTCAGGTCATGATCTCATGGGTTGTGGGATCGAGCCCCATGTGGGACCCTGTGCTCAGCTGGGAGTCTACTTAAGATTCTCCCCTCTCCCTTCTCCCCCCTCCCATGCTCTCTCTCTCTCTCTCAAAGAAATAAATCTAAAATCCCAAACCAAACCAATCCAAAACAAAAAAACAACAAAACAAAACAAAACCTCTGTGAAGCAGGTAAAACAGATATTTTCTTTCATAGATTCAATTAATAATTATTAAGCACTTGAGTACTAGTTATAATTGTACTAGGCACTAGGGATCCAAAGATGAAGAAAATCTTATTTACCAAGGGTGCTGGACGCCAAATGCTTTCAATGTTAGGTGTTATAACAGAGCTAAGCTTATGTAGAGCCACAAAGGAGTGACCTACAGGAAGTCAAGGAAGGTTTCAAAGAGAAGCAACTTTTAGGTTGTGTATCTTTTTTTTTGTTTTTAAAGATTTTATTTATTTATTTATTTGAGAGAGAGAGAACGCATGCACTTGAGGGCCTGCGAGCAGGTGAGGGGCAGAGGGAGAGAGAGAATCCTAAGCAGACTCCATGCTGAGTGGGGAGCCCAAAGTGGGGCTCAATCTCATGACCCTGAGATCATGACCTGAGCAGAAATCAGGAGTCAGATGCTTAACCAACTGAGTCACCCACATGCCCCTTGAGTTGTCTCTTAAAGTGGAGGAGCAGGGGCGCCTGGGTGGCTCAGTTGTTAAGCATCTGCCTTTGGCTCAGGTCATGATCCCAGGGTCCTGGGATTGAGCCCCGCATCGGGCTCCCTGCTCAGTGGGAAGCCTGCTTCTCCTTCTCCCACTCCCCCTGCTTGTGTTCCCTCTCTTGCTGTGTCTCTGTCAAATAAATTAAAAAAAAAAATTGAGTAGTCTGCTTCAGAAACGTCAAATAATAGGTCTAAAATGTGACCATGAAATCTGACAAACAGGAGTTATCTTAGCAAAGAGCAGTCTCAGGGAAATATTAAGAACAGAAACAAATGGTAGCGATTGAGGAATAAATAGGAGGAAGCAATGAGGACAATGAACATAGGTTCTGCTGAGAAGAGACCTAGCAATAAAGGTTACAAAAAAGGATGAATGGTATAGCTCTCAGCAATAAAATGTATCAGACTACTGATACACACAGGATGAATCTCAAAATCATTATGCTGAGTGAAAGAAGTTAGACACAAAAGAGCACATACTGTGTGACCCATTTATATGAATTCTAGAACACCCAAAACAAATCTATAGGGACAAAAACAGATCAGTGGGAAGGTACTGACTAAAAAGGGACATAAGAACACTTTTTGGGATGACAGAAATGTTCTATACCTTAATTGAGGTGGCGGATTATGTATCTGTCAAAATTCACTGAACCGTGTACTTAAAATAGGTACATTTTACAGTATGTATGCTGTACCTCAAGAAAGTTGATTTTTTTTTAAAGACAGGATACTAGGTAGAGGGAGGAGTTAACAAAAGTGGATTTTGTTTTGTTTCTAAGATTTTATTTATTTATTTGAGAGAGCGAGAACAAGAGAGAGAGCTCCAACACAAGCAGGGGGAGGAGCAGAGGGAGGAGCAGACTCCCCACTGAGCAGGGAGCCCGATGTGAGGCTTGATCCCAGGACCCTGGGATCATGACCTGAGCTGCAGATGCTTAACCGACTGAGCCACCCAGGTGCCCCTGTTTTGTTTTCTAAAAAAGACGCAACTTGGAAATTTTTTTTTGTAGAGAAGGAGAGGCTGGGGATCCAAGGGACAACTGATGGAGCAGGGACCTAAAAGAGATGAAAGAGATGGGCTCTAGAGCAGTGGCTCCCAAATGCCTGACCTTCTCAGACTGACCATGAGACTCACCCAAAGAGACTTCAAAAATACAGATTTCTGGGCCTCATTTCCAAAGACTGATGGACAGCCAGGTTTCGAAACATCAGAGTACTGGTGGAGTAAACGGTCTTGGACAAGTGAAAGTGCCCTTTTGTTTTAATATGAAAAAACTATAGTCAGGGATTAATGCAGTTCATGATAGAACATGAAGGAGACACATCTGATGCTCTTTTCAAAGCAACACCAAAATTGAATGAGCTAAAAATCTTTGCAGTTTCAGCTGAACCAAGCAGGCCTGAGAACTTTCACTGTGAAATCAACAGAACTACCTCTGAACTACGCTGACGTGGGAAGACGATAGTCTCAGCAAAAATGCCAAGACCCTATCTCACTCAGTACCAAGAAACATAAAGTACTAAAAAGGATATGACAAAATCCCTCCTAAGGGTCAAGAAGGGGGTATCACTGCATTTGCTGCACTTGATAGTCTCAGAGACTGGAAAGGGAAAGTATTTAAAAATCTTTGCTAAGAAAGTGAAAAAAACAATATTTATGTAGTAAGTTTTTCCATTTCCATTCCAAACCCCTTCTCTCCCCATTACTGCTCAAGGAACAACGCCCCAACCCTCCACCCCTCTCTCCAACTCCACTCAGACCTTCCCACCTTTAGGCCAGCCCCTGTTTTGGCATCCAAGTTTGCCCCTCTCACTGCAGCCTGTGGAAGCTGGCTCTATTGGAGAGACATTCATAGGCCCTGAACCAGCAATCCTCCATCAGGGATTAACCCAAACATACATTATCTCAGTCTACGCTGAGTACCACTGACAAATATCCTGGTAAGTGCTGATTGGTTTAATTAAGGATTTGTGATTACAGCTGCATTGCCTTGAAAAATTTTGTCTAATTGAAATATAACATACATACATATTATGCCTACTATTCTGACTTTTTATAACTGTTTGATGATTCCAGCCTCCCCTAGTTTTTTTTTTTAATTATTTTTCTCCATTAGTATTTTAATATAGCCCAGCAATCCTTTTACTCATCCCTGTCTTCCTTTTTCCCTATCCATAATGACTCTTCCACAAAGTTCCCATTCTCCTTAATTCTACTGTTGCATTCACCCACCCTGAGCAGATGATGTAAACAATCACCAGGGAAATACAGGACCTCTCTCCCAATTCACCTGCAAACCGACCCTATCTTTACTCACCACTACCTCCTTTTCTCCCATCTACTCTTAGCATCCTAAATAAGGGCAGTCAGAATCTGGTCCACAACTCTCCCATGTCATCTCTATCTCATTACCTTGCATTTATCGCACACCCAAGCAGTCAGAAAACCCTCAAAGTTCCCTTTTACAGGGCTGCCTAGGTGGCTCAGCAGGTTAAGGGTCCAACTCTTGGTTTCAGCTCAGGTATTGATCTCAGGATTCTGAGATCGAGCCCCTCATCGGTCTCCCTGCTCAGCAGGAAGTCTGCTTGGGATTCTCCCTCACCCTCAGCCCCTCCCCACACTGTGTTCTCTTGTGCTCAAGCAAGCACTCTCTCAAATAAATAAATAAATCTTTTTAAAAAAAATTCCCTTTTACATACAATGTTATTTTATATCTTTGAGCCTTTGTGCATGGCTGTTCCCTCTTCCTGGAATACCCTTCTCTTCTTTTCTTTAGCATCACCTCTTCCAGTCAGCTTTCCTAATGTCCTAGTATAAGTTACATGTTCTTGTGACAATCCATTCTGATTACTATTGCAGAAGTACTGCCTCAAGCTGTTATTATCTATATGTCCCCTATATTACACAGTATACTACCTGAATGGGAACTGGATTTTCTGTGTCTGTATCCCTGGCATCTAGTGTAGTACTGGACATATAATGGGTATTCAGTATAAAGCTGAATGAGCTCTGCTCTTCAAAACCAACTCCTTCATTTGTACTAAGCCTTCCCTCTTCTAGAACTTCTCCATCACTATCTAACCCCTGCTTTTGTTTCCTTTTTTTTTTTTTAAGATTTTATTTATTTATTTGTCAGAGAGAGAGAAAGAGAGAGAGAGAGAGAGCACAAGCAGGGGAAGCAGCAGGCAGAGGGAAAAGCAGGCTCCCTGCTGAGCAAGGAGCCCGATGCGGGACTCGATCCCAGGACCCTGGGACTACAGTCTGAGCCACAGGCAGACACTCCACCAGCTGAGCCACCCAGGCATCCCTGCTTTTGTTTCTTTTAACATTTTTCTATACACTAGTTTCTTGTCAGTCTATGAAAGTATTTTCAAGTCTTTTCTCAACCTTAAAAAGACAAATCCTTTTCTTTAATGCTGCCTTCTGCGGGCAGTAGTAACTCCTTGAGAAGGCAGCACACTCTTGTTTTGTCCACCTCCCTTCCACTCTTTAACTCATCCAATTCTGTCTTCTGCTGTTACCACTTATTCAAAGGATAGTAATAACTTCTGAAGGGCTGAGCATACAAAAATGCAATTATCTCCATCCATTCAATCTTCGGCAATGGGAGCTATGATATCTGAGTAAAAAACAAGAGAACAGAAAAATACCTCTATATTAGTTGCATTCAGCTTCTCCTCCATTACTTGTTTGAGGATGATGAGTGAAGACTTGATGGCTTCTTTCAGTGTCATAGACTTGAAACAAAAAGGGTAAGAAAAATAGCCATTATAATATAATCCCTCTTTCCTTCAAAGATTTCCCCTGTAGTTCCCTGAAGAAATGTCTTAGCAAATAATAAATCAAGCAGCTTAGTAAGTACAGTGCATGACAAGTATCTCTAGAATTCAAGTAAACTGCCAATAAGTACATTTATTCAAAGGGAAAAAAAAGTCTTATTTTGAACCAGATCAAGTCACCAACTTTCATATAAGTGATCTTTGAAGAAGTGAAAGGGCTACACTTCTGTAGTTATCTTCTTTTAATATAGAAGCAAGATAATATTGGGAATATCCTATGAATCAGAATTCCCAAATGATCTAAAAAGGTAGCCCATTGGTTTAGCAAATCTGTTTTTGTACCGTTTTGAACCCATGAACCCAATTTTTTCCACACATAAAAATCAAAACTACCAGGGGTTCATGGAACCAGGTATCCCTGTGTGAACCATGTGAATCGTAAGTATGGCAGCCTTCAACCACAAGAATGAGTTACCCAAAACCAAGCCCTCCCATCCCACAAGATTAAAAGTGCCAAATGCCTACTTGCTTCAAGAGCCAGACTAGGAAATGTAACTGTTAAGTAAAGCTGTAAAGATAAAGGATAAACAAACTGTGGTACATCTATACCATGGTATACCACTCAGCATTAACTACTGATAAGTGCAAAAACCTGAATGGAGGGGCGCCTGGGTGGCTCAGTTGGTTAAGCAACTGCCTTTGGCTCAGGTCACGATACTGGAGTCCCGGGATCGAGTCCCACATTGGGCTCCCTGCTCAGCAGGGAGTCTGCTTCTCCCTCTGACCCTCCCCCCTCTCATGTAAATAAATAAAATCTTAAAAAAAAAAAAAAGAATGGAACAGTATATTGAACAAAAACAATATATTGAACAAAAAAGGGCAAACACACAATACAAACTGTATGAATGCATTTATAAAAATGACAAGAAGAGACAAGACTAATCTCTAGTGGTAAACATGGTTACCAGGGAGGAAGAGGGTGGCTGGAGAGGAGATAAGCATTTTAGGGAGTGAGGGGAGTGTTCTACATCTTGTTTTAGGTGGTGGTTATAAGGATAGATAGAACTGTCAAACTCCTAGAAATGAACTCTTAAGGTCTGCCCATTTTATTGTATGTAAATTATACCTTGATTTAAAAAATAATAATAAAAGTTGTGACTGCTCAATTACCTTATGGTAAACTTCTTGTAAGGAGCTCTGGGCACCCTCTGAAGCAGAGCCAATTGCTCGAGCATCACACTGTACAAAGGTTCCGGAAGGGTCCATGTGAAACCTGCAAAACCCATCAACAGAAGGGGATTAAAATGCTGAAGAGTGGTGCCATTTTAAGAAACAAACATCTCACTGAAGAATATAAATGCTTGGCCCTGAGGCCAGGAAACCACTGAAATACTGAGGCACAGGTCCAAAAGACATTCTGTGCCTAGAGAAACCAGATCTTTTTAAAAGTGTTTAATAAATTCCTCAGAGATTTAGAAGTATAAGAGATATAAATATGCCTATCTAAATACTTGAGGATAAGGATCAAATCAACATTCTAAAGCAAAGCTCTAAAATACATCCTGACTATAGTAACAAAGTTACTTTTAATTCTTTCCAGAATTAGCAGTGGTGCCAATAGGGGGAGTTCTTCATAGAATCCCCAAATTTGTCTTTGTATAAACAGCACACAATTACTGAACTTTAGAATTTAGAAGCCCTTTATTTCTTGTAATTCTACAATAGTCTTCTCAGTTGATTTAAATAACCAGTCCCCATCCCAAATTAAAATAATTCTACCAAAAAAGAAGCAGGAAAAAATGGCAAATTATTCTTACAGCTGGGGTCCTTTCTCATCAACTCCTCCAAATAACAGTGCTACTCCAAAGGGACGAGACTAGAACCAAAAAACAAGAGGTATTAAGATAAATGGCCTTTGAAGTAGGTGGTGAAATGGGCTGGGAAAGGTAGGTTCAGAGGACAAATGTCCTAGGTCCCTTAGAACAGCAAGAAAACTTGACACAAACACTACACTCACCATGGCACCTGGATCTGCATCTTCTTCTCCAAACTGTAGAGCGAGATTGGACACAGCCTGAGTCACACTCTCCACTGTCATTGTCTCATTGTAGGTGAACCAATGGTTCTAGAAGAAGAGCAAAACATGGTCTACCTCTTCTTTTTTTTTTTTTTTTTTAAGATTTATTTATTTGAGAGCGAGCGAGGATGTGCGGTGGGGGCAGAGGGGGAGAGAGAATCTCAAGCAGACTCTCTACTGAGCACAAAGTACAATGCCCCACAACCCTGAGATCATGACCTGAGCTGAAATCAAGAGTTGGACGCTTAACTGACTGAGCCACACAGGTGCCCCTAAATGGTCTACCTTTTAAATAAGAAAAGCATTAAAGCAGCCCACCATCTCACTACACACATCCCTGTGAACTACGATTGCAAACTGAATGCTCAGCTCCATTGTGTTTTCCTTAACACTAAACTTGAATGCTTGGGACTACATGAAAGGAAGAGAAATAGCTCTGGAAATAAACTCTGATCAAAAGGACTCTAAGCAACGACAGACTAGAGGATTACTCCATTGAAAAACAGAGTTAACCCCTTGTAGCACCAAGCTTAGTCTTTTCACAAAGTGAATGCTAACAGCTAAGTGCCACTTTCCCTCAAAGACCCTATCTCATCATTGTGTTGGTGTTTAAATTAATGACTTACTTTTACATTAGGTACTGACAGCGAAGTTGCAAATAAGTGCAAAAAATTTTACAAATCAGATTTTTTTTTTCCTTACTGGTCTACTCTCCAAGCAGAAAATATCAGTATTCCTGACCAGTATTTGTCACCTGGTACATAACATTACTTGCCACAGGAGAGCTGTTACTTACAAGCCCAACACCAAAGGCAGTTAGGGTAGAATATCCCTTAGCTACATCCACTTCCTGCCACGGTGCTCCCACAGAAAGTCAATTAGGGAACAGAATGCAGTGCAAAGCTTGCTTTAATATGGCAAATCAAAAAGAAGCAAGAGACTGTCAGCACTATTTGCCAGGGCTTCCTTAAAGCTGCAATGGTTGAATGGCTAGACTCCAAACCTCAGAAAGTTATAAACTAGGGATTCTACCCAAAATCACTCCCAAGAGCTACATGTGATATTGACACAGATAACTGCAATACAGCTCAGGCAGCTATATCATCATTTAACAAGAAACTCAAGCATCATGGGAAAAAGGAGAGATGATGCTAATTTTACCTGTGTCTCCACTCTGGCTTTATCAATTAAAGTCTTAGCATCAGCAATTAGCCCACTCATGGCACAACCTGCAATGTAAAAGCAATAGTGACCCAGGGGCCAAATCCTTGCAGGATTCTTTCATCCACTCAGAAATACTGAAATACTAGAATGGAACCATGACAGCCACATAGCAATCCCATAGCAATATACCCAAGAGGTAAGATGGGAAATTATTTGATTATCTGTATTGAACACAAGTATAATTATATTATAAATAAATAAAAAACATTCACAATAACATAGAAGCCCAATATTAATTATGACAGAAGACAGAGAAGAACAGCCAAAATGAATTTCCACATATTACATCCTTAAACATCCCTTTAGCACTTTTTGTAGACCACAATGCACTTTCAAACTAAGTGAACAATAACATCCCAACAGAAGAAATTAAGATAAAAAATAATCATCTTACTATGAGCTATAGTGGAAGACCCCAGGATAAAATCAAAAGCTTTTTCACCTCCCTGACCAAATACAAACCAAATAGTTTAGAGAGAAAGTTTGCCTAAAAGTCCAAGATGCCAAGGTTATGGCTTTTACTTTATACACCATGACTCAAAATTTGTATTGCCAGCCTAAGCCTTGTTCCCACATTTCAAACCCTATAAAGCCAAATGACTCCCTTAATATATCTACTTGGACATACCACCAACTCAAATCAAGTTCTTTCCCTTTTAGACTCCTTGACCCTCACAACCAATTAGATCTCAAATTCTATCAGTCTCTATTGAATTAACATGTCTGGCATTAATCCTTACTTTCTCCATTCTCTGGCTATTGCTTTAGTTAAAGCCCTCATCATCTCCATGTGGATTAAAGCAAATTTCTTACCTGGTCTCCCTACATTTAATCTCAGCCCCCTTCACTCTACCTGCAACCTTGTTATCAGAATGGTCTTTCTAAAATACTAATCTGATCATATTACCTCAATGCTTAAGATCTTTCTCATCAATGCAAAAGGATCAAGTTCAAGCTCTTTAGCATGGTAAAAAGAACTTCCACTGTCTGATCCCAGACTCACTTCTTGCTACAGTCCACCTCCCAGTCATACTGCTTGTGCCAGGGTATTCCACATTTTACACCATCAAGGGTTTGCTCATTTCTATTCCCTCTAACCAGAGTGTCTCCCTTGCTATACCCAGACACTTGTTCGCTTGGTGAACACTTCCTGATCTTCTACACTTCAACTCAGCTCAAGCTTCACCTTTATGGAATCCTTTTTTGAACACCCATTACCATTGGCCCCAGACAAAACTATTTTCTCCTTTGTACCCCTACTAAACACATACTACAGCCTTTCTTAATACCTACCTACATCACTCAATTGCATTTACTTATTTACATGTCCACCTCCACTATTAGGCTATATGCTTCTGAAAGACGAGGACTATGTCTCATTTCTCTCTGTATCCCTGCTGACTAGCATTATCTGGCACACAGTAGGTTCTCAATTTGCTGAATGAAGTGACACTGCTCTATCTCCAAAAGACAGGTGACTTGAGATAAAGCAACCACAATGTTCTAATCTTTTTTTTTTTTTTTTAAAGATTTTATTTATTTACTTGAGAGAGAGAATGAGACAGAGAGAGAGAGCACGAGATGGGGGAGGGTCAGAGGGAGAAGCAGACTCCCCGCCGAGCAGGGAGCCCGATGTGGGACTTGATCCCGGGACTCCAGGATCATGACCTGAGCCGAAGGCAGTCGCTTAACCAACTGAGCCACCCAGGCGCCCACAATGTTCTAATCTTAAAAGACTAAATCTCAGTTTCTCTATGAAAGAAAGAATGTCAAGCTCACAGAGTCACCATGGCATTTGATTCTGAGGGCTTCAAGTAATTATTTTACTGATGTTTCATCAATAAGATGACTAGTGGGTTAAAAAAATCTGGAGAGCCAACTAAAATGTCACACTATAAATAAGCAGAACTACTCACCCTGTAAAGCTACAGTGATGCCAGAAACTAAGGCAGGGGAATTTAAAGAGACCAAGAAAAGGAGTGCTGGGAAGTGGGTGGGGGGTCGGGGGGCAGGGAGTAAAAACATAAATCTGAAAACAGAGGAAGTGGACTGATCTGCTCAGTCTAATAGTCTTATGCTCTCTGACCCTTAGTCACCCTAAAGATCTTTAAGAAGTCCTCTTTTCAGAAGTTATCTCTAGTTTTCCACATAATCCTCTGCTCCTGGTGGTTTCCTACCAGGACTAACATTATGCATCACTGAAGACCCAACAATCATAGGGAGCTGGCCTATCATTTAACCTTTACATATTTCAACAACCATTGCATTTGCCAAGTCTAAATTTGAAGGAGAAAGGAACTTCTGGGAGTAGGTGAGCTCTGCATTATGCACACTTGCCTACTACCTGAAAAATAATAGCTAACAAGGGGATAAGATGTTCATCTAATATATCTCCCTTGGAACACCAAAGATTAATTAACCCAAGCCAGATCCTACAGAATAGCTTTCCCCTACTCCTTACCTATGTGAGCATCAATCTCTACAATTTTCTCAATGCTGCTTGGCTCCATGAGTGGGGAGGTAATTCTCTTCTCCACAGCTAGGCACACACCCTCTGATGTCTGGATCCCAATGGCTGTAGAACCAAGCTAAAAAGGAACACATTATGGTTATCATGTACAGCTCAAAGAACAGTCTCACATACTCACCAGGAATCTCTCTGAATAACTTCACAAGATAAAAGCTTCAATCAGCCATACCTAGCATGCAGAGAATAAGCAGCACCCTAATAAGTAATGTACTATTCCTATCAATGGCAAGAGCACTGATTTATAGAATTTTGTTCTTCTAAAGAGAAAGTTCACTAAGTTCTTGAAAACATCTGGAACATAATCACCTTTAATGCCAGCATTTTGGAGTAGCAGACTCTGAAGTTCTAAACACAGTGGGCAAAAAAGTAATAAAACTCGAAAGTTTTTCTTTTCACCTCTGCTATCTTGACCTGTCCCAAAAGGTAATACTT
The DNA here is from genome assembly GCF_011800145.1 of Mirounga leonina. Classification (NCBI taxonomy): domain Eukaryota; kingdom Metazoa; phylum Chordata; class Mammalia; order Carnivora; family Phocidae; genus Mirounga; species Mirounga leonina. The sequence continues at coordinate 3,294,652 of NW_023270447.1, read as the reverse complement.
CTCAAATCTACAACATGACCTCCAAAAAAGTAATGTACTTAAAAAAAAAAGGGAGGGGGGGAGACAAGAAAAAAAGAAACACAAACACCACCACCAACATAAAAATAATCTTTTGAGGTCACTAGCAGTTCACAATATAGCTTAATTTCATCTCCCCATCTCCATGACACCATCCTAGTCACCATCCCTCTATGTCTGTTTAGCTATAAAATACATCAAGAAGAGTAAATGTGTTAATATATAAAACGCTTAAAATTGTGCCTGGCACATAATAAATGAGTAACAAATTTAGTCATTCTTCTTATATGCCTAGATTACATCAACAGCCTCCTACTTAGGCCCCCCAACTTAATCTCTCTCTAAATGTATATTTCATGTTATGGCCTGACTGATTTAATAAAGTGCTATTTTCATTATACTTCTTCTCTGAAGAATTAACATCTCTATATATATTGCCTGTAACATAAAATCCACATAAGCTTCCAGAGTCCTCAAAACCTAATCTCACTTTTCTCTTCCAACTTTATTACTCATTATTCTCCAACAAAATCCACCAGGTATAGCCCAACCCATTTTCTCATGCCATACTATCCCCTACCTTCACACCTCTGCTCATGCCTTCTTTCCCTTGGAATACAATCTTCTCTCTGGATCAAGTTCAAGCTCTTTAGCATGGTAAAAATTCAAATTCCACCCACCATTCATAAAGCCTTCGATGACTAAATGTGCTCTTTCCTCTGAATTTCCATTATTTAGTTAGTCCTACAAAGCAATGCCTGCCAGTGCAATCATCAGACTCCTGGAACCTGTTATTGCAAAGGAGTCCAAAGAATTCCATGAATCATTATGCACAACATGTTTAACATGTCTGTACACTGAATGATCATGTCTCATACACAGATGTATTATTTTTCAAATGTGTAAAGTTGTGACCTTATAAGTGTTTTTAAATGCATATACCAGCTTTTTATTATATATATATTTTTAAAGTTCACTGTTTTAAGATTTCATTCATTTTTTTAAAGATTATTTATTTATTTATTTATTTGACAGAGAGAGCACAAGCAGGGGAGGCAGCAGAGGGAGAGGGAGAAGCAGGCTCCCCGCTGAGCAAGGAGCCCAATATGGGGCTCAATCCCAGGACCCTGAGATTATGAGCTGAAGGCAGACACTTAACTAACTGAGCCACCCAGGCGCTGCTTATATATTTTCTTAATCGGTGTTTACATGCATAACTATAGGAGATGAACTGTTTTTTTTTTTTTTTTAAGATTTTATTTATTTATTTGACAGAGAGAGACACAGCGAGAGAGGGAATACAAGCAGGGGGAGTGGGAGAGGGAGAAGCAAGCTCCCTGCAGAGCAGGGAGCCCGATGTGGGACTAGGAGATGAACTGTTAAAGAATTTTGTGTAAAAAAAAAAAATGAGTGTTCATACTTCTAGTTAAAGATGTAGACCGAACACACACATTAGCTCTACTCCTTCCCCCAGCCTGGCAATAGTACAAGATTAAACGACAGTCGGCCAGGGGAGGGGGGGATGCACAAATATACTAGGATAAAGAAAATGGGCAAAGACACAGCAACAAAATTTCGAAAAAAGAAGATGGGTTCTGAATCCTAAAGTAGTAAAGAAAATCAAGAAACAACCTGATTTATATCATAGAACCCTCAAAAAAGGAAATGGTGGCATCAAGGACCGTTGGAAGTAGAAACAGAGGAACTAAAAATTGCAAGATCGTTCAATGTCTACCTAAGAACAAATTTCCAGATCCCCTCCCCTGTGCTGTAAAGCTAGATGATGGTCTCCACCCCAACTCCTGTAGAAGACTCTGGAGGGTGTAAAACAGGGTGGTCTTTGGATTGGGGAACACTAAGCACAGTCAAAAACAGGAGTACTAGAGTGGAAACAGGGGTATTAAGTAAAAATTGACAAGCTTAATGTTAAGAACCCCAGCCTTCTTTCCCCATCAGCTTTCAGAAGCTAGTAGGCGAAACACCCTGAGGCATGAAATGAGAAGGGGCAGTTTTCTCTGGAGCAGTGGTTTTCAAACTTTTTGAAATCTACAAAATCTACATTAAGAAATATATTTTGTATCATGATCAAAACACAAAAAGATACAAATAAATGTAACAGAAACAACATGGAAAAAAATACGATGAAACACTCACCAATACTATGAGCAAGGCATTCTAGTATCTCCTGTTCTATTCCACTCAAAAAGAAATGCTTCCATGATCCACTAAATTGATTTCCATGACTACTAATGGGTCAACACTTGCAGCTTGAAAACCACAGCTCTTAAAAATCTAACCAGTTCAGGGCACCTGGCTGACTCACTTGGAAGAGCATGTAACTCTTGATCTCAGGGTTGTGAGTTCAAGCCCTGCATTGGGTGTAGGGATTACTTAAATAAATTAACTAGGGAGGAAAGAAGGAAGGGAAGAAAGAAAGGAAGAAAGGAAGAAAGGAAGAAAGGAAGAAAGAAAGAAAGAAAGAAAGAAAGAAAGAAAGAAAGAAAGAAAGAGAAAGAAAGAAAAAAGAAAGAAAGAATCTAACCAATTCAAGAAGGAAAAAAATCAAAAGAAAACTTAAAAAAAAAAAAAATTCTTGGGGCGCCTGGGTGACTCGGTTGGTTAAATGTCTGCCTTTGATTTGGGTCATGATCTTGGGGTCCTGGGATTGAGCCCTGCCATCAGGCTCTGCACTCAGCAGGGAGTCTGCTTGAGATTCTCTCCCTTTACCCCTCCCCCTGCTCACTCTCTCTCAATAAATAAATCTTTTAAAAAAATCCTTAAAGAAAAAGAATATATTTCATCCACAAGACAAGACTAGGATACTAATAAGAAAGAGGAAAAAACGTAAGAGCTTGGAAATTAAAAATACTTTCTTATGAAACTACTGGAGAACCTTTACCAAACTGAAGGAATACATGAAAAGAAAAAAGGATGACACATAGGAGCTAACACAAGAGGGAGTTAAAAGGAATCCCTAGGATGATGTTGACAGAATATCCTGAGTATATACAGCTAGGCAGTATGCCCAGAGATCTAGTCCAGACTGCAGCAGGTGAGAAGGTTCAAAGACATATTTAAGGATTTTTTTTTTTTTTTAAGATTTATTTATTTGAGAGAGAGAGAAAGAGAGTGTGCACATGCAAGAAAGGGGAGGTGCAGAGGGAGAGAATCTCAAGCAGACTCCCTGCTGAACGCAGAGGCTGACTCGGGGCTCAATTCCACCACCCTGAGATCATGACCTGAGCTGAAATCAAGAGTTGGATGTTTAACTAACTGAGCCACCCAGGGATACCTGGGTGGCTCAGTCGTTAAGCGTCTGCCTTTGGCTCAGGTCATGATCCCAGAGTCCTGGGATCAAGCCCCGAATCAGGCTCCCTGCTCAGCGGGAAGCCTGCTTCTGCGTCTCCCACTCCCCCGCTTGTGCTCCCTCTCTTTGTGTGTCTCTGTCAAACAAATAAATAAAATCTTAAAAAAAAAAAAAAAAGAATTCTAAACAAAACAAAACAAAAACAGGCACCCCTATTTAAGAATCTTTTTTTTTTTTAAAGATTTTATTTATTTATTTGAGAATGAGATAGAGAGCATGAGGGGGGGAGGGTCAGAGAGAGAGGCAGACTCCCCGCCGAGCAGGGAGCCCGACGTGGGACTCAATCCCGGGACTCCAAGATCATGACCTGAGCCGAAGGCAGTCGCTTAACCAACTGAGCCACCCAGGTGCCCTTAAGAATCTTTAATAGGATATTTAATGTGCCTGGATGTTTTGAGAAGATATATACAACCTGGAGAGACTTTGGGGATGATTTTATGACATTCATATATTAAATTAAGCAAATGTTTTTAAAAAGAGAGTTCTCAACTCCCAGGAAAATATTGTGCAGAAACGGAAAAATGGCTCAGTTGTGAATGGCATTTACATAGTCATACTGATATAAATGTTGACTAATGATCTTACAAAATTATGATATATATGGTATAGAGTGGGTTGCCTTACTGCCACCCCAGTAGGAAATTGTATGTGTGTGGGATATCTGTCTGTCTCTCTACATGTGTCAGTGGGGGCAGAAATCATCATTCTCCATAATATAAAGTCTGTGGATAATGCCTAAGCAAAACAAAACAAAAATATGTAAGTCTGTGCTAGAAATACGGAAGTAAATGCCAAGAAAATTATCAGCTAAAAGACTTTAAAGTGTTGCCTTTGGGAAGCTGAAGGTAAAGGGGGCAGTCCTCAGGGATTGCTGTTTTTGTTACAAAGTTTATATAATTATTTTATCTTTTGACTCTAAAACTACATACAGGTATGCCTTAAGAATGAATTTTTTTTTTTTAAGATTTTATTTATTTCACAGAGAGAGATAGCAAGAGCAGGAACACAAGCAGGGGGAGTGGGAGAGGGAGAAGCAGGCTTCCCACTGAGCAGGGAGCCCAATGTGGGGCTCAATCCCAGCACCCTGGGATCATGACCTGAGCCGAAGGCAGACACTTAATGACTGAGCCACCCAGGCGCCCCAAGAATGAAATTTTTAATCAGAAAATATTATCAGAGAATTTATTTGGCACTTAGTTGTTCTCTAGTTGTTTTATGTATTGTGTATTGCTCTTAAATCTCCAACTGAACAGAGCAGGACAGAATTTATACCTACTTTTAAATTTTATCTAGCAGAGTTGTTCTCAACCAGGGACCCATTTTACCCTCTAGAGGATATGTGTCTGGAGGGCAAAGTCTGGAGACATTTTTGGTTGTCACAGTTGGAAATTGAGTGCTACTGGTATCTAACAGGTAGAGAGGCCAGGGATTCTGCTAAACATTCTACCTTGCACAGAATGGTCCCCGAACAAAGAGTTATCTGGTCCAAAATGTAAACAGTCCCTGGGTACTATAATTATTTTATGGATGAACCATTCTCATATTACGAGAATAAATTCTCAGTCTGTTCAACTTGGTCTCCAACTTAAATAACTTCCTAAGCTTTCACTCCAAAAAAAGGGTTAATATTTTCAAGACAGTCTACTTTATAAAATATATCAAAATCAAGATAATTTTCTTTTGAACACTTACATTTACCCCCAGATGTTTCAGTATTACAGTTCTGCCTAAACTTCACCCCACCCCTTGGTGGAGACGGGGGAAATGGAGAAGAGAAGTGAGAGAACATTTGAACTGATTCTATGTAGTACTTCTTTAGTATAACTCATAGTAACCAATGACCAGATGCTCCATATAATATGGTAATTTTGATACTGCCACAGATTATCCTTCCTTTCCCCAAAAAACCTACTCTAAAGGCAATTTTTTTCCACTTCTGCTGGCTGTATCTCACCCATGCCATCCATACGGTACCTCTAAATTACAATTTCTACTTGTCAGCCATTCTTAGTCATTTCTCCATCTCCTTTCATACTACTGAATACTTAAGGTTATCAAATTGCTTTCTCATTGGCGACTCCTAAGTGGTCAAGGCAACAACCAGGTTATTTTCACACAGGTTAAGTCACATCTATTAAGGGCCACATGGCTATTTCTATCTTAGTCCAACATAAGGCTAGAGATCAGATGCTACCTAATTATCTTTAAGCAATCTGGAAATCACTAGCAGTAAGGAGCTTAAAGGAGAAACCCCAAAAAACTGAGGCTTATTCTTGGTTTGCACATCTGGGTGGGACTGTTGTCTTTAGAGGCTCAAAATAAATGCCACAGCTTGATAGTTTCATACTTCATAGTACTGTATGGTTTCAACATAGGGCAAACATGATCAGAAACAGAGACAGGCACTTGTAGCTGGCCCACCATCTATCATAGTGCATCCACTTTTATTTCTATGTCTTCAACTAACCGAAATCTCTTTTGCCCTTTTCCAGATTCTCATAAAACCATACATTCTTTCTAAAATAAGTAATTTAGAGAGAAACACAGTAGCTCTCTTCAATTATGCAAGGAATTGTCTTTGGAGAAGGTTTCAACGTCCTGTATGGTTCAAGGGCAAAACTAGGGCCAAATGAAGGAAACTTCAGGAAGCTAGACTTTTCATTCAATACAAGGATAAATTTCTTAACCATTATGAATTGTTTTCTAACAGAAATGAGCCATCTTGGGAGAAAATATTCTGAAGCACAGGGTAAAGGGCTGGACTAGATCAGGGATTCTCAACCCTTGCTAGATATCAGAATCACTGAGGGAATCCTTAAAAATACTGATGCCTTGGGGCGCCTGGGTGGCTCAGTTGGTTAAGCGACTGCCTTCGGCTCAGGTCATGATCCTGGAGTCCCTGGATCGAGTCCCGCATCGGGCTCCCTGCTCAGCGGGGGGTCTGCTTCTCCCTCTAACCCTCTTCCCTCTCATGCTCTCTGTCTCTCATTCTCTCTCTCTCAAATAAATAAATAAAATTAAAAAAAAAAAATACTGATGCCTTGGACCTTACCCTGGACAATCTATATCAGAATTTAGATTATCCATAATTCAACAAATGCACATCTCATGTGATAACTAACTTTAAGTACTGATACCTTACTTAATAATTTTCTTAATACTGGATGAAACTATTTAATTTTGTTATTAGATAACAAGACACATCTCTTATTCAGTCCTAAAAGTGTCTAGTACAAATCCACAACTTTACTAATAAGAACACAGGTGATCAGTTAAATGATTTGTTCAAAATATCTCCAGGTGCTAACTCTAGATTTCTATACTCCTCTCTTTATAGCCAAGAAGATTATGAACACAAGCATGTCCCTCCAGCCCCACTGAGAAAAAGCTACATAATTATGAAGCAGTTATCTGTTCAAAAGGTTTTAGGAATGAGATGGAAATTGCTATTAAAATGGTTAGTAGGGGTGCTGGGTGGCTCAGTAGGTTAAGTGTCTGCCTTCGGCTCAGGTCATGATCTCAGGGTCCTGGGATCAAGCCCCATCGTAGGGCTCCCTGCTCAGCAGGGAGTCTGCTTCTCCCTCTCCCTCTGCCCTTCCCCCAGCTTGTGTGTGTGCTCTCTCTCTAATAAATAAATAAAATCTTAAAAAAAAAAATAAAATGGTTAGTAGTTGGTTAAAGGGAGATAAAGAATATTTTCTAAAAAAGAAGCTAAAACACATTTACTCCAAATGTTCTGCCAGCAAAGCATTAGGTTGCCATGAAATTTCAAAAACTTGCCACTTGATACTATACCTTGATAGCTTCAATGGCATATTCCACTTGAAATAATCTTCCTTCAGGAGAAAAAGTATTCACGCCCCTATAATTAAAAAAAAAGTATTAAAATTGTCAGAAAAGGGGCGCCTGGGTGGCTCAGTTGGTTAAGTGACTGCCTTCGGCTCAGGTCATGATCCTGGAGTCCCGGGATGGAGTCCCACATCAGGCTCCCTGCTCAGCAGAGAGTCTCCTTCTCCCTCTGACCCTCCTCCCTCTCATGCTCTCTGTCTCTCATTCTCTCTCTCTCAAATAAATAAAAAATCTTAAAAAAAAAAATTTAAAAAAATTGTCAGAAAAAATAAGCGTAGATAAACAAAACTCAAGTTCCTTGACATCTAGGTCAAATGGCTACAAGATGTGTATGTTGTCATTATCCTCCTTCACCCACAACAATCTGGAGCTATTTTTTTGTACATTTAACAGCTTTTCAAGAAAATGGAACTTATGTATGGAATACTTCTGTCCTACTCCCAGAGACTTCAAACTGATCAAATGAGAAGAGGTGGCTTTCTGTCTCAATCCTGAATCAATCTGCAATTCCTTCAGTAAATTCATGCCCCCAAACTACCAGGCAATTCCCAAGAAAATAAGCATTTATCCTTATCCTCTTCCCATTACATACATTTGCTGTTAATATCTTACTTTTCAGTAAAAGTCAGTTACAGGTACATTTCTCTATTTATTTCTATGAATTAGGACTGGTATCTTAACAGACTGAGATCTGTGCAGTTCCTAAAGCCTAGGCTAGTTTATTTATTCCATACATATTTATACCAATTACATGCCAGACTTCTTTTTCTCTCCAAAACACTTCCCCACCTTTCTTTGCTCCATTCTTTTGGAAATCACTATGAAGAAGTGGCATCAGTCATGGTCTCAGCTATAAAAGTTTTCAGAATGCAATGAATACTTCAAAAATACTTGAACTCAAGTGAATGAAAATAGTTATGATCCCTGGTTTATGGAGTTTGGATTTTATAATATGTAATATGATATATAATGCAGCATTTTCAAATCTGTTTTAGCAAAAACTTTCTTCAAAAAATATTTTATATATAGCCCCAAATATAAAACAGGTAATAATACAAGTTGACATTTACTGCACATCTACTATATGCCTGGCATTGCTATAAACCTCTAAATGACTTAACTCATTTAATCCTCAAAATAATCCTATGATACTATTTCACAGTTGAGACACAAAGAGGTTAAGTAATTTACCCAAAGTCACTCAGCATATAAGAAGCAGAGGTGGATTTAGAATTTAGGCAATGCGACTGCAGAGTCCAAGGTTTTAACTATTCCACCATACTGCCTCTGGGAATTATTACTCTGGGTTAAATCAGAAGTGAAAGGAGAATCCCACAATCCCAGTATCCCACTTGTCCCAGAGGTCATTTAAAAAGTTCAGAACTCCGGGGGCGCCTGGGTGGCTCAGTTGGTTAAGCGACTGCCTTCGGCTCAGGTCATGATCCTGGAGTCCCGGGATAGAGTCCCGCATCGGGCTCCCTGCTCGGTGGGGAATCTGCTTCTCCCTCTGAACTTCCTCCCTCTCATGCTCTCTGTCTCTCATTCTCTCTCTCAAATGAATAAATAAAAAATCTTTAAAAAAAAAAAAAAAAGTTCAGAACTCGGGGGTGCGTGGGTGGCTCAGATGGTTAAGCGTCTGCCTTCGGCTCAGGTCATGATCCCAGGGTTCTGGGATCGAGTCCCGCATCGGGCTCCCTGCTCAGCGGGGAGCCTGCCTCTCTCTCTCTGTCTTTTATGAATAAATAAATAAAATCTTTAAAAAAAAAAAAAGTTCAGAACTCAGGGCGCCTGGGTAGTTCAGGTGGTTAAGCATCTGCCTCAGCTCAGGTCATGATCCCAGGGTCCTGGCATCGGGCCCCACATCAGGCTCCGAAGCCTGCTTTTCCCTCTCCCTCTGCCTGCCACTCCCCCTGCTTGTGCTCTCTCTGTCAAATGAATAAATAAAATCTTAAAAAAAAAAAAAAGTTATGACCTATAAGGAACAATTTTTTTTTTTTTAAAGATTCAATTTGTTTGAGAGACAGAGAGCACGAGCAGGGGCTGGAGCAGAGGGAGAGGGACAAGAAAGGGACAAGCAGACTCCTCCATGTTGAGTGGGGAGCCTGACTCAGGACTCAATCCCAGAACCCTGAGATCATGACCTGAGCCCGGTCAGATGCTTAACCAAATGAGCCACCCAGGCGTCCCAGGAACAATTTTTAAAAATCACTGAGTGAAAGGTGAGGACAGAAGACCTGGAATTAAGTTCTAGTTCTGCAACTAGCTTTAATTCCCTCAAATGAAAAACAAAACCCAAAACCTATGCTGCCTCTGTCACAGATAATATTGAATTGCATGGAGTAGGAAAGAACTTTGAAATGTGTAAAGTATTATGTGAATATAGTATTTTCACTCTAATTCAAGCACTTCATCCTAGTGAGGTATTAACTACATTCTAACGTGGGCTCTGCTCTTGGCCCTCTGCTCAAACTTTACTGTTTCCCTGGGTTATTTCATTTACACTAAGTACCAACTACTTTAAAATCTTTATTACCGGTTTGACCTCTTCCCTGACTAATTTAATTGCCTCCTGAGCATTTTTACTTGAATATCCCATTAGCACCGAACACTCAACATTTTCCAATCTGAAATATCTCTTTAAATCCAGCCATCCTTGCAAAATCAGCTCCATCTCCTGCCATTCCTATTTCATTTTTATTTCAAAACATCTCCAATCTCCCAGTTCCCCAAGCTAGAAAGTTCTGAATGATCTGACTCATTTCTCCCCATCTCCCATATTAATATGCCAAGTCAATCAATTCCTCCCACATAGTAACTCAACACTCTTCTTTCATTCTCAATGCCCTCATTACCTTTCACCTATTATAATAGCCTTCTAACTGGTATTGACTCACTCTTTCCTCTATTCCAGTCAAATAATCTCTGCAAAACACATCTTCTTAAAATGAAAATTAATAGCACATGGTTCCCTAAAGAGTAAGACCCAAACTCCATAACCACACATAAAAAAAACATTCAATATCTAGCACCAACCTGTTTTTCCCATAGTTCACCATTCCCATACATGCATCACATGTGCCATACAGAACAGAATTTTCCCAAACATTCACTGTGCTTTCCCATTGTCCCTCCTTTGTGCATCCTATATTCTTGGCCTCAAAACTACTGACTCTCACAGTCCATATTTATTAAAATCTTACTCTTTCTCAAGACTCAGGGTAAATACCAGTTCTTTTTCAAAGTTTTCAATGATCCCCTAATATTGAGTGCAATCTCTCTCAACAAAACTTCTATAGTACTTGATTTGAATTTCTCTAATGACATGAATACACTCTCACACTACAGTTATTTTTGTAAATAGTTCTTTAAAAGACAGTCTCCCATATGAGAGCAAGGATCTTGATATTGTTCACTGCTGTATGGCCAGCAACTAGAACAGTGCCTTGTACACAGCAAGCATTCAAGTATATTAGCTAAGTGAATTTTAAAAAGCTGTATTTTAGGCATTCTTGGGAAGATACAAAAATGAGTAACACAAAGCAATCGTTGAGAAAGCTAAGGATCACAAAACCTTAATAAAGGCTTTCTGATAATAACAATTTCTATCATACACACCCCAACTCAAAATTCTATCACCCAAAGATGATTCTTTTTAATGCTGGGGAAGATAAATACTAACAGTCATTTTATAGGACAGTAGGAAAAGCTGTCAGTTTTAAAACTTCACATATATATTCTGAGTCAGTAAAAGGATAAAAACTTTTGACAAGGTCAACATATACTCTAACAAAAAATGGAGCTTCTAAGGACCTCGTAGGAAAGAAAAATCTGCCTTTCCCGGCTTAAAAAATAAACACAAAACTTTCATAGTTATGTGAAAACCTAACTGACCAAAGCAGAAACTGAAAGTAAAAATGTCTACAGCATAAATATGTACAATTCAATATTACTCAGCATTTCCAAGCCCTGAGAAGTGTTTTTTTTTTTTTAAATAAATACAACAATCTCACAACCTTAATTTCGAAAAACAGATCTGGCCTTAACACACACAAACTAACTTGCTTCAAGCTTCTTAAAGAGTCAGAAAAGCCTAGGTCTAGTGGAATCAGCGTGATGAGGAAACTCTTGAGAACCACTCTAAATTCTAGTTCCTATAAAACCAGACTCCACACTCTATCTGTGCATTCCTGAGAACGCCTTAGCGCTTTCGCAGAAAGTATACATCCCAGCATGCCCTCCTACATCTCAAAGAAAAGGCTGCTCTATTTCCACGACTAAGAAACGGAAAACGAGGTTGTTTCCCTAGAAAGGGGAGCTGAAATTACGAAAGCCATTAAAGAATCTCTAGTTGCTTTTTCTTCCAGGCAACACGTTCACATTTTCTAAAAAGGCAGTCATACTCCTCACGAAATGATGAACGGGGGAGGGGGTGACCCCTGGACTTCTCCGGGTTAAAGGTCAGAGTCCCGGCCCCCGAGCCTTCTTCCTCAAGCACGAAGCGGAGCTTCTCACTTCCGCACCCAGTCAGGACCTCGCAGTGACTCAGCGGTAGGACCCGGCGCGCGTCTAGCTTGGGGAATCACTGCGGGCGGCCAGGGAGGGCAAGAGATCCCCAGGCCCGGCCAGACTCGGGTTCCTGGGGCGCCCCATGACACGGCAGAACCCAGGCCGGGACCGGGCCCCAGTCCTGCCCACCCATAACCCCGACCCCATTTCCCCCGACGCACAGACCTGTCGTACTCAGACCGGGTGAGGAACATGGTGAGGGCAGGAGAGGGTGGCAGCGGCTACGCGGGGTTTTTGAGGGCCAACACGAGTCAACCAGCACCCAGCTCACCCACACCACCACAGAAGCGAGGCCCTGCTCCCAACTGCGCGTGCGCCCGCGACTTAGCCCGCCCTCCTGTGCCTGCCTCCTATTGGTTGGTCTTAGTTCCCGCCGAGGTGATTGGGCCAACGTGCCGCCGTGCCTGGCCTGGGTTGGTTTCAGGGAGGGCGGGACGAGGGCCGTCGTTCTGCTTAAATCGCGGGTGGTTGCTAGTGCGCTCGGAGCCGAAGGTGCGTGGGGAGAGTTCTTTTAGACGAGGTATGAACCCCCCCTAAGATTGGCAATCGGGAGACCTTGTACGGAGAGTTGAGCTGTCTGAACTCTGGTTTGATAGGCTCCAGTAATCCGCGCCGGAGTACGTTGGTCCCATTTTTCTCCTCGCCGTGCACCCGCCCAGCCTTTCGCGGATTCCCTGCTCTTCCGGATCTGGTGCGGTCTCTCCCGGGAGCTGTGTGGTGCGCTCCAGGACTCGCCGTGGGCGGTGATCGGGGGCGCTACCGTGGGTGTGAGCGGGCGCTGTGGGCGAGTCCATTCGCTTCTGCCCACCCTACCGCGTGGTTCGTTTGAGAGGAGTTGGTGGGTTTGAGTCAGCGGGAAAAAGTCTCCAAGTTGCCGCCTGGTCAGGGTAATTTTACCTGCACTTCCTTCCACTCCTTGCCCTCCCCCCGCCCTCCCCAGTACAGGTTTTAGATCCGCTAACGCCGAGCCTTGGATCTGGGATTCGTATGGCTCACTGCTTTTTCTGTCATTCATGGAGAATTTAGCTGACGGTGCCGCCTTTTTGTGCTTCGTGCTCCCTGCTTCCCTTCCCTAAGGTAGGAGAACAACTTCACAGCTTCAGGAAAGGCTGTGAAATGAATTATTTGTTCAAGAAAGATAGCTAGTTAAGAAGCCATTGATAGGCAGTGTATGACTGAAAGGGAAATGCCAGGGTTTCATTCCAATCAGTATGATACCACTGGTCAAGTCTTAGCTTCTCCAGGCCTCGTATATCTCAAGAAAAGTTCATATATGGTCCTAGGTTAGGACCTTGCATTTCAGTCGTGGAGGGAATGTAGAAATACGTCTTTCGGAAATTGAAATCTGTTTTTACCATCATTTATTTCCTACCTTCATAAATTCGGTAGGAATATCATTTTGTGGTTCCTAGCCAACCAGATGTTTGACACTAATAAAAACGAGAAGTTCCAAGTAGCAATCCTCAGGAATCTGTTAGATTTCTGAGAAAAGAACCTTGCATCCTTCCGGCCAACTAATGTGGTCTTTCTATTGAAAAATGCCAGTTAAATTCACTGTGCCTGCTCTTTCAAGGTTATTTTGAAATTAATATATAGTAACTATATACCTACATAGGTATTACATATAAACCCATATAGGTACTTGAGCATAATAGTATTTCCTGAACACTCAGGGATGCAAGGTGCTCTGCAGCCCCTACTAATATCAGGTATGGCAGTGAATGTTTCACAAAATAACTGGAATGTGGAATCTCCTCTGGGTAAGTGTGTTTGTGCCCCATATACCATAAATGAAGGGGAGCCAGTAGCTGATGGTGGCTAATAAGGGAAATCTTACTTTCTCCCAAGAAAATGGGTCCTCATGGCATTAAAAATCCAGCACCTGTTATATAGTTTCTTGCCTCTGATCAATTCAATAAATGTTTCATTAAAAAGTTGAACCAAGTGTCCCTCTGAGAAAAATGATAAAGGAGCCACAGAAGACAAAAAAGAAATGAATGTAATAAAACATGAGAAAATGAGCTACATTCAGAAACCGAGAAAGGTATCTAAAACATATTGGGGAGCTTGGCACATTGGTCTTGGAGCAAAATGAACTGTGGCAGAATAGTCCCGGGTGGACTGGAGATAATACTATCCAAATGAAGAAACCAGTAAGAACTGATCCCCAAACTGAATTCTTTATGTACCTGAAATTGCCTAATTTGTAAATGTTTCTAACTATACATAAATTAGAAAATGTTACTTTTTTAAAAAGACACCTGGAAGTGTGTATAACTGTCCCCATGACTTATAAAGAGAAATACAAAAGGGGTCAGGAATTGTTTCAAAAACTAACCATAAAAGAGAGCACCTTGTACTTTGAGTGGTGGCAGCAAAAGGAGGGAACTGGCATCTGGGGAGCTACTGGGAGGCTACAGACACTAGCTTAAAGTAATTTTAAAAGCCTCATGGTATCTCTTTGAAAGAAATAAAATGAGAGATTAGCTACTTTAAAGTAATTGAGAATAAACCAAATGTACTATATACATAGAACAGGTATTACTTTAGCCTTAAAAAGGAATGAAATTTTGATACATACTACAACTAGGATGGAGATTGAAGACATTATGCTAAGTGAAATAAGCCAAACATGAAAGGACAAATATTGTGTTATTGTACTTATATAAGGTACCTAGAATAGTAAAATTCCTAGACACACAAAGTAGACTAGTGGTTGCCTGGGGCAGGGGAAGAAGGGGCTGAGGAATTATTGTTTAATAGGTACAGAATTTCAGTGCGGGATGATGAAAAATTTCTGGGGATGGATTGTGTATGATGATTGTACAATAGTGTGAATGTACTTGATGCCACTGAACTATACAGTTAAAAATGGTAAATTTTACATATATTTTACCACAATAAAAATACTTTTTTTTAAAAGGAAACTAATTGAAATGTGAGTTCTTTGAGTACCAGTACTGTGTCTTACTCAGCCTAATACCTCGCATATAGTAGATGCTCTAGATTGTTGAGTAAATAGACAATTATTGATTGATTGCTATAAACATACTAGTTATATAGAGGTTAATATATGTGTCACTTGGAGAATTACATAGAAAATTCAGTATTTCAAATTGCCACTCTTTAAAATTTAATTTAACACTAATTTTTCTTTTTTTTTCTTAATTTCCTTTGTGGAGTTTGATTGGTTGGTTGGTTTGGGTTTTTTTTTTTATAAACTTGACAAGAGTTTGTTGGTCACAACTCTTTTAGGTGACATACTGAGAGATGAGAAGGACTGTTTCTTCCCAGAGAAATGCAAATCACTTGGACATTAATGAAAGTTATGTATTCACCCACAGAATGAGAGCTCTCAGATATTTTGGTACTTTTTTGCACATACAAAAATGACCCCCTAATTAAAAGCTGCTGTAATCATTTTAAGAGATGAAACACAGAGGTCTTAACTATATTACAATTAAGTATCTATAGATTAGAAGCCTTGTCATTCCACTGCAAGTAAATGAAATAGTTTGGTAAAGTTAATAACCCAACAAGTATTGAAAATACTCAGATTTGTTAGTAAATATCCTGTATTATTACTGTGTGTCAGACATTCCTGGGTGAATGACAGAAAATATACGTATGTGGAGAATTTTGTAAGTGATTTCAAATCAATCTGTAATCGAGGTCCCTTTGCTCTTCCTAGATATCATGTTCCCCAAATCCATCTATCTACTTTTATCTCTAGTAGCTACAATTTGTTATTTACATAAAGAGACATTTTAGATTTGGCTGCTTCACCTTATGATTTTTTTTTTTTTACTTCAGTCATTTTGTAAGAATATTTTAAAATAAGCAAAAATTTTTCACCAAGGATATTAAGAGGTTTAACAAGTTTTGATTCTTGCAGGCCCCTTAAGAAATAATAATTGGCCAGTCCTGGCCAACTACTGAGCATGGCAGGAATACTAATGCAGTGTCATTGTTGGAATATATGGGACTCCTCCAATGGGCAGCATTGAGCTGAAACTGAAACTAGCTGAAACTCTTAGAACTGTGCTGCAGTCTGAGACACTGCCTACTCAGTCCTTTCTTTTCCCTTGCCTTCATAGGTGTCAGTTCTGTATCAGGGTTTACACAATCTCCTACGTTCTCCTGCTCCCTCCCTTTTATCTTTCAGACATTTCCCCTAAGAAATCTTCTGCCTGTTGTCATGGGCTGACTTGTGTTCTCCCCAAGATTCATATGTTGAAGCCCTAAACACCCAATAACTCAGAATGTGGTTGTATTTGGACGTAGGTCCAAATACAGTTAAAATTAAGTTAAAATGAAGCTGTTAGGATGAACCCTAGTCCAATCTGACTGGTGTCCTTATAAGAAGAGGAAATTGGACTCAGAGAGACTCTGGGGGCGTGGTGCAGAGGAAGGCTATGTGAGGACACAGCAAGAAGATGGCCGTCTGCAAGCCAAGGGAGAAGCCTCAGAAGAAACCAAACCTGTTCACCTTGTGGTCTTGGACTTCTTGGCTCCAGAACTGTAAAGAAATTTCTGTTGTTTAAGCCACCCAGTCCATGATACTTTGTTATGGCAGCCCTAGCTAATATACCTGCCAAATCCCACTTTGGCAACTGCTCAGAGGATCCAAGCTAACACAAGTGGTACCAGGAGAGGTCAAAAAACAAAAACAAAAGCTAGATAATAAAATGAGGTTTCAGGACCAGCTCACTCACTACCTGGTGGGCAAAGACAGTATTATCCTGAGTAGTATAGGGGCATGGGTAGTCCCAGCACAAGGTGGTGATCCAGCTGCTAAAGATTTCATCAGCAGTGACCTGGGAAAGCATCCCAATGGAGGAGAAAGAAGAATACAATTTCAGGCATTTGAAATATATGGGCGTGGGGGTGGGCAATGCCTACAAGGACAGTGGAATTGGCTGGTTACTGCTAAGTTGTATTAACACTCAGGAGGGATAAGGAAAAAGCAAAGGTCTCCCTTGGTTAATGGCCAAGTATGAGAGACAGAGGACCTCTTTTGTAACTTACAAAGAGGATTTTATCTCCTGCAATGCAACAGCTATGCCACAGACTTAGGACATGGTAGTTAGCGGCACACAGCCCCAGAGACATTAAAATGTGTGGCCAAAGCAGGTTAGGGCCCTGGTTGAGGAAACCTGAAACCCTGAAACAAGGGATGGGACATCTGGATGCACAACTGTAAGGAGGTTAGCTCTGCAGACCCTCATGGACTTTCAAAGCTTGCAGAGATGGTCTACCTCTTCATACTAAGAACTAGTATTTCTCCCGTGCTGAAAGACACTGCAGAGCCACTCCTCCCCTGGCTGCCATGCTAATAACTAGAGTCAACTCCTAGCATAACCCAGCTGAAAACATGCCTGACCTGATAAAGGAGGAAAGAGATCATATACAAAGAAGCTGTAAGAATTAGCTAGCATACACAAAGAAGTCAGGGGAGTACCCTGCAATTGAGTTTTGAGGTTGCTTGATCATGGGGGCTGGAATATTAGATTAGATAATCAAGAATTTATTGACTTAGGAACACTTTCTTGAGTCAGGATTTAACACACTGGCAAGGACTCTTGGGGATAAAACAACTCACCGTTGGGGGGGTTGCTCTTAAACCTAGAGAAAGTGATGGCCAATGCTGAGCAAAGTAGAAACGTTAGGGTTGCCAGGGCATATATGGTAGAATGAATTAAAAGACTGGGGGAAATAGGCATGCTGGAATGGATATGTGTGAGGCCAGAAGACCCATCAGAGGATTATGTTTCATGGGAGAGCCCAGGAGATACACCAGAAGGCCATTAGAAATCCTCTAGTAAGGGGCAGCAACATCAAGAAGTTCTCTACAGTCCTGAGCTAATAATAGTAGTCATAGAGTTAGGTTCATTAATAACTATGGGAATAAAATTCCCCTTCCCCAAGTAGCAGAGCCAAATGGTGGCACTTGGTCACTAGAAGCCAGGAGGCTACAATTATAAAGACCAATAACATCTGATGAGTGGCAGCCAAAGGGGCTTACAGGGAGTTGTGGAGATGGATGTAGAGGTTGGCATCTGTAGGGGTGAAATAGATGGGAAACCTATTAACATCTATAACCCCAAGAAAAAGCCAAAACAGAGGAGCAGGATACTGAGGTTGATTTCACCCAAAAAGTCATTATCCCTTGTTCAGTGTCCCAATCTGAGCCATTTTTCAGATCTGAAACTCATTGACTTAGAGGTGGCAGATCGTGCTTCAGTGCAGCAAGTATAAATGTAATGATTCCCTGGTCCTTTCCCAAAGATACCTATGGCCATTTACTTCAGTGATTACACAGTGGGGAAGAGGAGTAACCAGAAAAAGTGAGAACTATTGGACTCAGGGTCTGAGTTGACATCAAATATCCTGAGACCCAAAGCATTGTCATGGCTTCTTGTTAGAATGGAGGCAAATGGGGACCAGGTAATAAGGCATAACTGTAAACTGTAAAAGCCTAGTTTACAGTAGGTCCATTGTGTCTGTGGACCCACCCAGTGGTCATTTCTCCAGTTCCTGAGTATGTAATTGGAATTCATACACTTAGCAGCTGCGGTAATACCAACGTTAAATCCTTGACCTGTGTGAAGTGAGAGCTATCGGTGGGGAAAGCCAAGTGGAAACATCTGAAAATGACCTTCCACCCTGGCCAACATAGTAAATTAAAAAACAAACAAAAATATCACATACTGGGGGGCCTGGTGAAAATTAGTGCTACCATTAAAGACCTAAAGAATGTGGGGAAATGAAAGATGGTCCCTATTGGGGCGCCTGGGTGGCTCAGTCAGTTGAGCGTCTGCCTTCACCTCAGGTCATGATCCCGGGGTCCTGGGATCAAGTCCCGTGTTGGGTTCCCTGCTTGTCAGGGAGCCTGCTTCTCCCTCCCCAACCACCCCCCACCCCGCTTGTGCTCTCTCTCAAATAAATAAAATATTTTAAAAAAAGAAAGATGGTGCCTATCATATCTCCATTTAATTAGCCTGTCTGGCCCCTGCATAAACTAGGTGGATTCCAGAGAATGACTGTAGACTACCATAGGCTTCAGCAAGTAACAGCCCCAATTGCACATGCTGTGCTTGATATGGTCTTATTGCTGGAGCAGATTAATAAGGCATCAGGACAAGATGAGTGGCCAGTGATTTGTTCAATGAATTATTTTCCATTCTGATTAGGAGAGAGCATCAGAAATGATTCACATACATGTGGGACAGATAACTGTTCACTTAGTTTTGTCTCAAGATTGGTTAACTCTGCCTTCTGTCATAATAAAGCCCAAAGAAATCTGAATCTCCTAAACATCTCAGAATAACACTTTGGCCCACTGCATCAACGATTTTATGCTGCTCAGATGGCACAAGCAAGGGGTGGCTAGTATGCTGGAGGCATTGGTAAGACCATGCTCCAGAGAGTAGAAGAAAAATGCTCTAAAGATTCAAGGACTTGCCACTTTCGTGAAGTTTTTAAGGGTCAGCTGGCCACATGTGTATCAGTATAGCCTTCCAAAGTCAAAGACAGATTGTTACATCTTGCATCCCCTACCACAAAGAAGAATGCACAGGGCTTGGTATGTCTCTCTATGTTCTGGAGCAACACATAGCACACTTAGGAATACTGCTCCAGCCCATTTACCAGGTGACATTGAAGATTTCCAGCTTTGGGACCCAGACCAGGTAAAGTGCAGGTTACAGTACAAGCATCTCTGCCACTTTGGCCATATATTTCAGGAAAATCCTGGAGGTGTTAGGGTAAGAAAAGAAGCAGTTTGGAGCTTGTGATGGTTAATTTTATGTCAACTTGATGGGGCCATGGGATACCCAGGTATTTGGTCAAACATTATTCTGGGTATGTTTGTGGGTGTGTTTCTGAATCAGATAAACATTGGATTGATGGAATGAGTAAAGCGGATTGATGGAGTGAATAAAGCAGATTGCCATCCCTAATGTCAGTGGGCCTCATTCAATCAATTGAAGACGTGAATAGAACAAAAAGACTGAGTAAAAGGGAATTCCTGCTTGATTGTATAGCTAGGATGCTGGTCTTTCCCAGCCTTCAGGCTCGGACTGAAACATCAGCTCTTCTTGGATCTTGAACCTGCCAACTTTCAGACTGGAACTTATGTCATTGGCCCTCACTGGCCCTCCTGGTTCTCAGGCCTTTGGATTCAGACTGGAACTACACATCAGCTCTCCTGGGTCTCCAGCTTGATTACTGCAGATCTTGGGACTTCTCGGCTTCCATAATCATGTGAGTCAATTCTTTATAATAAATCAATAGCTATAGCTATATAATCTATACTTACACCTACATCTGTATAACTATAATGGTTCTGTTTCTCTGGAGATCCCTGGCTAATACAGATCTTAACACCCACAGTGGAATGCAGCTGAAACAAATAACTCAAAATATGGAAGCAGCTTTAGAACTCGATAATGGGTGGAGTTGGAAGAGTTTTAAAGTACATGCTAGAAATATGGACATTAAGGGCAATTCTGGTGAGATATCAGGTAGAAATAAGAAACTGACGGAAAGGTGAACCTTGTTATAAAGTGGCAAAAAAACTTGGCTGTACTGTCTTCTAGTGTTTTGTGGAAGGTAGAATTTGTGAGCGATAAAACTGAATATTTAGCTGAGGAGATTTCTAAGCAAAGTGTTGAAGGAGGGGCTTGGTTCCTCCTGATTGCTTATAGTAAAACGCAAAAGGAGAGAGATGAGTTGAAGAAGGAATTGTTAAGCAAAAAGGAACCAGAACTTGATGATTTAGAAAATTCTCAGCTTATCCATATTGCAAAAAAATGAGAAAGCATGTTCTAAAGAGAACACCAATGGCACAACTAGATTATCATTGATAGAGTTTATGGCATTATAGGAGCAGAAACACAGCCAATTTGAACTGAAGGGGATGGAGATGGGACCAAATGAAGGAAGGCTGTTGGACTTACTGAATTTGACAGGACAGAATGATAGAGCTATTCGGCTGCGAACATGCAAGAAGAGGGAAAAATGACCCTGGAAGTGAGGGGCGCCTGGGTGGCTCAGTCGGTTAAGGACTGCCTTCAGCTCAGGTCATGATCCCTGGGTCCTGGGATCGAGCCCCACGTCCGGCTCCCTGCTCAGTGGAGAGCCTGCTTCTCCCTCTCTCTCTGCCTGCCTCTCTGCCTATTTGTGCTTTCTCTCTCTGTGTCAAATAAATAAATAAAATCTTAAAAAAAAAAAATAACCCTGGAAATGATTGGGAGATCATCAGGGCCACTGCCTCAGTTTCAACAGCCTTGGGAGTGGGACTCCCCAGCAGAACCTTGGGGATGATGCTGCCACCTACTGTGCTTGGAGGGCAGAGCATTGCACCAGGGAGGATTATTTTCAAGCCTTAAAATCTAATGGAATTTTTGTCTTGCTAAATTTTTAATTTGCTTGGGATCATCACCCTTTCCTTCTCCCTTTTGGAATGAGAATGTCTATCATATGCCTGTCCCACGATTGTATTTTGAAAGCACATAACTTGTCTGATTTCACAGATTCATAGCTGCCTCAGGATGAATCAAAGCTCCAGTCTCACTATATCTGATTTAGATGATATTCAGACGAGACTTGAGTTGATGCTGGAATGAATTAAGAGCTTTGGGGCTTTGGGGATGGAATGAATGTATTTTGCATGCAATAATGACAAGAATTTTAGGGGGCCATGGGTGGAATGTTATGGACTGAATGCCCCCCCATTCATATGTTGAAGCCCTAACCCCTAATGTGATGATAAAGAGGCAACAGAGAGCTCTCTCTCTCTGCCCTATAAGGAGAAGGTGTATCTGTGAGAAGGTATATCTGTCTACAAATCAGGAAGAGAGCTTTCACCAGATCCTGATCATGCTGGCATCCTGATCTCAGACCTCTGGCCTCCAGAACTGTGAGAAAATAAATTTTTGTTGTTTCAGCCACCCAGTCTATGGTATTTTGTTATGGCAGCCCAAGCTGACTAAGACAGAGCTTATGGTAAGCCCTAGTGGAAAAATCACAGTGCAGTCCCTAGGACTCTGGAGCAAGGTCATGCCGTCTTCAAAAGAGAATTGGACACATTTTAAGAACCAGCTACTAGTGAGAACCAGATACTGAGACTTGGTCAAGACAGAACCCTTAGCCACAGTATACCAAGTAACCATGTGTCGAGAACCACTTGTTATGGACTGGATTCTGTTGGTTCAGATGGACCCAGCAGCATCTGTTGTAAGATGAAAATGGTACATATGGGATGGAGATCAAGCACAACTGGGGCACTTGTAAGCTGCATGATCAGGTAGCCCAGATCCCCATGTAACCCACTACAGCAGCACCAATACCATGACCAGCTGAAGGAAGAAGGGTGAAGCCTAAGTTTGGTTTATGGATGAGTCAGCTTAGTATGTGGGTGCAAACCAAAATTAGATAGTGGCTGCATTATAGTCACATTCTTGAGAGTCTTTGAAAAACAGCAAAGAGGGAAAATCTTCCCAGTTGGTAGAGTTACAAGGATCATCCCTGATCATCTGCTTTGTGTATAATGAGAAGCAGAGGGGTGCCTGGGTGGCTCAGTTGTTGGGCGTCTGCCTTCGGCTCAGGTCATGATCCCGGGGTCCTGGGATCGAGCCCCGCATCGGGCTCCCCACTCGGCAGGGAGCCTGCTTCTCCATCTCCCACTCCCCCTGCTTGTATTCCCTCTCTCGCTATGTCCCTCTCTCTGTCAGATAAATAAATAGAATCTAAAAAAAAAAAAAAGAGAAGCAGACTGAAGTAAGAATATATATAGGTTCTTGGGCAGGTGTCAATGGCCTGGTAGGGAAACTAGTAGAGGACCTGGAAGGAAAAGGACTAGAAGATCAAAGACAAGGAGATCTGGGATAGAGTCATGTGGATGAATATACAGGAGTGAGCATGAAGTGTGAAGATTTTTGTATCACATCTTGCATCCACCAGGGAAGAGGCACTAAGCAATCAAGTAGACAAAATGACTCATCCAGTTGTCATTACCAGCCTTAATCATTGGCCACCTTGGAACCAGCATGATTGTGTTATAGGCACTGTTATGGGTTATGTTTTATACCCCTTTCAAATTCTCATGTTGAAGTTCTAATCCCCAGTACCTTAAAATGTGGCCTTATTTGGAAATAGGGTTTTTGCAGATGTAATAAGTTAAGATGACATCATACTGGAGTAGTGTGGTCCCCTAATTCAAGTATGTTCTTATAAGCAGACAGCCATGTGAAGACAGAGATACACAGAAAGAATGCCATGTGCAGATAAAACAGAGATCAGGGTGATGTAGCAGAAGTCAAAGAATGCCAACGATTGCCAGCAAACCACCAGAAGCTAGGGGAGAGCATGGGACAGAAATTTATTTCACAGCCCTCAAGAGGAACCAAGCTTGCTGACACCTTGAACTCAGACTTCTAGCTTCCAGAACTGTAAGGCAGTAAGTATCTGTTGTTTAAATCACCTTACTTTGTTAAAGGCAGCCCTAGGAAACTAATACAGGCACATAAATGGAGTGGCCATAGTGGCAGGGATGGAGACTATGTACAGGTCCCCAAAGCATGGACTCCTAATTTCCAAGGCTGATACAGCTATTGATGTCTTAATGTCCAATCTGTGAGCAACAGAGACCAATGCTGATCCCCTAATATGGCCCCATTACTCAAGGAGACCAACTGGCTAGTTGGTGACAGGTTGACTACATTGGGTCCCTTCCATCTTGGAAGAGCCAGTGATTCATTCTTACACATATAGATAGCTATTCTGGGTATGGGTTTTCCTTTCCACCCACAGATCCTTAGCCAACATTACTATATTGGGGCTTATGGACTGCCTAATCTACAGACATAGAATCCTATGTAACATAGCATCCAACCAGGGCCCCTGCTTTATGGTAAAAGAGGGGTGGGAATGGACCCATATCCATGGGATCCACTGGTTATACCATACCATCCAGAAAAAGCTGACCTTACAGAGGGCTGGAATGACTTTCTAAAGGCACAGGTGAAGTGCCACTCAAGGGAAATATTCTGAAAAAATTGGGTGCTATCATTCAGGATGTGTCATACACATTAAATCAAAGGTCTTTATGACCCCAGTAGGAAAAATACTTAGGCCCACTAATCAAGGAATAGATGCAGGAATAGCCCCATTTACTTTTATTACCAATGACCCACTAGAGGATTTTGTGCTTCCCATACCCACAAATCTGGGATCTATAGGGCTGGAAGTACTGGTCTTCGAAGAGACTGTACTTCTATTAAGGGACACAACAAGGGTCCCTTTGAACTACAAGCTATGACTGCTGCACTTTTTTTTTTTTTAAGATTTTATTTATTGGGCGCCTGGGTGGCTCAGTCGTTTAGTGTCTGCCTTCGGTTCAGGTCATAATCCCAGGGTCCTGGGATCGAGCCCCACATTGGGCTCCCTGCTCAGCAGGAAGCCTGCTTCCCCCTGTCCCACTCCCCTTGCTTGTGTTCCTTCTCTCACTATATCTCTCTCTGTCAAATAAATAAATAAAATCTTTAAATTAAAAAAAATTTTTATTTATTTATTTGACAGAGAGAGACAGCGAGAGAGGGAACTCAAACAGGGGGAGTGGGAGAGGGAGAAGCAGGCTCCCTGCCAAGCAGGGAGCCCGATGCGGGGCTCCATCCCAGGACCCTGGAATCACAACCTGAGCCGAAGGCAGATTTTTAACGACTGAGCCACCCAGGTGCCCGGACTGCTGCACTTTGAACTCATTATTCCTGAGACCTGTAGGCAAAGAGAGGAGTTAACAGTCATGACAATGATAATTGACCCTGATCAGTAAGAAAAGGTAGCACTGCTCTTTACAGAATTCATATGGTCCCTTTGGACATCTGATATTCCCTTGCCCCACTGTAACTGTGAACATATGTAGCATCCCTGACCTGAGAAGAGAATGGTTACCAAAAGCTCAGACCAGGAATAAAGCTTTGGATTATGTCACCACAAAAGCCACCAAGACCTGCTAAGATGATAACTGAGTGTGAGAGAAATTTAGAGTGGAAGTGGAAAAGGGAGAGGATGAGTATCAGTTATGTCATCTAGATCAATTGCTGTAGTCCATCCCACTAACCTTCCTTTTCTATGTTTTCCTTCAGGAAGAAAGGCCATGTGGGAACCATAGAAGAGCTTCTCCCCAAACCTGAATGAAGAAATAATGATTTTTTTCCAAAGATTTTATTTATCCATTTGACAGAGAGACAGAGCACAAGCAGGGGGAGCAGCAGCAAGGGGAGAGGGAGAAGCAGGCTCCCCACTGAGCAGAGAGCTGGATGCGGGACTCGATCCCAGGACCCTGGGATCATGACCTGAGCCAAAGGCAGATGCTTAACCAACCGAGCCACCCAGGCGCCCCAAGAAATAATGATTTTTTAAAAAGATTTATTTATTTGAGAGAGTGCAAGTGGGAGAAGGGGTAGGGGGAGAGAGAGACGGAGAGAAATCCTCAAGCAGACTTCCCACTGAATGTGGAGAACAGAGCCCTACATACAGCTCGATCCTAGGACCCCGAAATCATGACCTGAACTGAAATCAAGAGTCGGTCCCTTACCCGACTGAGCCACCAAGGCACCCCCTGAATGAAGAAATAGATCTGTGGGGCAAAGGAGTTGAATTCTGGTGGTTCTGAAAATGGGCCACTGGATTCCCTTCCGTGCAGAACATAGTTAATTGGTAGTCTCAACTACTGACCTGGATCCACCAATATGTTCACAACTGAGGCCATTCTCACAACCCATTCTTAGCTAATGACTGAGCATCATGGGCTAATAAATCAGGCTCATTCCTTTGAGACTTGGGATTCCACTAATGCACTACTCTTGCTAGAGAACTACCCATAGGATTTAGAGCTCACAGGGAAATGTAGAGAAAGAAACAGCAAATTTATGCAAAGAAAGTTTAAAAAGGAAATAAATGAAAGGAAATAAAGATAAAATCATAAATCAATGAAATAAAAAGCAGATGTACAAAAGCCAACACTCATTAACCAACAAAGAGTCAACAAAGCCAAAACTTATTAAACTTCAAAAGGACTAAAAAGATTAATCAACTCCTAGCAAGACCAATCAAGGAAGAATACAAGAAAACACATTACCAATATCAGCAATAAAAAAGGGGACATTAGTACAGGTCCCATAGACAATAAAAATGTGAGGATATTATAAGAAACTTTTTACCAATACATTTGACAATCTAGATGAAATGGAAAATTTTGAGAAACAAAACTTACTAAAATAATAATAAATAGAAAATTCTATATTTTATATTTTAAAGAAAGTGAATGCATAATTTAAAATCTTTCTACAAAGAAAACTCCAGATGGCTTCACTGGTGAGTTCTTTCCAACATATATTTCTTTTAGAAAGTCATAAAATGCATATCGACACTTTCTAATGCTTATATATATTACACATTCTATTTGTGGATTAACTTCCCCCTGCTCCATGCATCATTTATTTAGCACCTACTATGCATTATGTTAAGAGTTGTAGATAAAAAGATGAATAAAGTTTTTGGCAGAGGGGACCTTCAGGCTGATGGAAGAAGACTACATATAATACATGTAAATGCAGTGAAATAAGTGCTAATAAAGATTTGCATAAAGTACTATGAGAGACAGGTATGAATCCAGGGAAGGGAAGGCTTTCCAGGCATTAGAGATAAAACAATGTGCCATGTGCTATGGGCATAAAAATAGCTGGCAAATAGAGGACATTCCTTCTCAGTATTCCTTATTGGATCTCCTCCCCTTGTTCCCTTAAATTTTTTGATACCTCAGGGTTCTGTCTTTGGCTTCTGTTTTTCACTCTCTGCAAACAACTTATTCATTCCCACGTTTGTCCCTTCTGTATATGTTAATCATTTCAAAAATTTGCATCTCTAGTCTCCACATCTTTCTTGAGCTGTAGGCCTAAATATTCAAGTGTCTAGAGAACTCACCTACTCAAGGACTTTGCCTCCACACTTATTTTACCCTCTCCTGCATCACCAATCTTCCCTCCCTTCTTAAACAACAACAACAAAAAGCCTCTCCCTTGACAGCATGTCTGTCCAGCTACTGCACTACTTCTCTGTTCCCTTTATATGGTGATACTTCTCACTTTCTTTCTTTCCACTGTATCTTAACCTTTATGATACATAAAATCTCTTATGAGTCTTTTATCCCTACTACTCTTCTGAGACTTCTCTTATCAAGGTCACCAATAACCTTCATACTGCCAAATCTAATTCTCAACTTACTTGACCCAAGAGCAGCTTGGCCAGTGATCATTTCCTCTTTCTTGAACAACTATCTTTACCTGGCTTCCATCCTCTACTGATTTTCTTCTCATCTCACTAGCCACTCCTTCTTAGTTTCTTTGTTGGATTGTCTTTCTCTTCTCAACCTTTAAGTACTGGAGTATTCTAGTTCCATCCTTCGACTTCTACTCAGTTTTCGCTTACATTCATCTTAGAAAATCTTAACCAATTCTATCATCTGAAATGTCATGTTAAATGATTCCAAAAATTATATCTACAGGCTCAACCTTTCCCCTCAATTCCAGACTCCTATCTCTACTATCTACTCTACTTGAACATCTAACAGCATTCCAACCTAAACATGTCTAAAACAATTCTTGCATTTATCAAACCTAAGTCCCTTCAATTTTCTCCATCTCAGTAAATGGTTCTATGATTCAGTCTGTTGCTCAAGCCTGAAATGTTGGGATCATTGTTGACTCCTCTCTACCCTCATTCAACCCATCAACACATTACATCAGCTAGCCTTCTAAACATATCCCAGTTCTGACTAGTTCTCACCACCTTGATCACTTCTACTATAGCCCAAACCACCATCATCTTTTACCTAGATCCTTTCCTCCTAACTGGCTACCCAGCTTCCACACTTCCCTCACTATAGTGTATTGGGAGTAATCCTTTTACAGTGTAAGTTGGAATATGCCACTTCCCTGTTCAGAACCTTCCAGTGATTTTCATTACACTAAAATAAATTCCAGGGCGCCTGGGTGGCTCAGTCAGTTAAGCATCTACCTTCAGCTCAGGTCATAATCTCAGGTCCTGGGATCAAGCCCCACATCAGGCTCCCTGCTCAGTGGGGAGTGTGCTTCTCCCTCTGCCCCTCCACACACTTGTGCTTGCTCTCTCTCTCTCTCATAAACAAACAACTCTTAAAAAAAAACAAACCAAAAAAACCCAAAGTTCTTTCCATTATCTGAATGGATATCCCTTCTCTGGACATTTGCACCTGTAGTTCCCTCTACTTGAAATAGTCTTTCTTCAAATATATTCACATGGCTCATTTCTTTTCTGTTCAAATGTCACCTCCTCATAGGGACCACTCTATCTATATAACTCCTTCACTAGCTGTGATTTTACTCTGCTCTATTTTCTTTCACAGGCCATAATACTACAAGGTATCATATCATGTATGCATTTGTTTATTGGACATATTATCTGCCTTCCATTCTAGAATGCAAGCTCCATAAGGATAAGGAATTTACCTGTTTTGTTCAGTCACCAAGTCCTATCAATTCTACCTCTTAAATGCATCTTCAACCCACCTTCTCTCTATTCCCACTACCTTTGCCTTTATTCAGTTGCCATCATCAGTTGCTGGGACTATTATAGTATTCTCCTATTTGACATTTTGCCTTCACCTTCTTTTATCCAGGCCTTTTTCTCAAACTACTACCAATTTGATAACACTATTCATGCCTCTCCATAAAACTCTTTGTAGGGGACACCCTCTTTGCATTTTGGATAAACTTCAAGCCCCTTAACACAGCACCCAAGGTGCCTCCTGCCACCTTCTTGCCATAACTCTCCAATAGTACCAAACTTCTTGTATCTGCTCATGTCCTTGCCTCTGTCTTTGAGGCATGTTGGTTCTTCTATTTAAGTGCCCTCTCCTAACTCTCAGAGATAGATAAATATTTCTTCCTGTGGCCATACTTTTATTGCATTTATTATAAAGTGGTGAATTTTTTTGCATGTCTCTTATTAAACTGTGAACTTCTTAAGGGAAGAGAGGTGTTCCCTTATTCAGGGCATAGATCCTGTCACACAGTAAGAGGTATATGGAGGTGGGATTAGGGCATGGAGAATGTTCAAATGAGAAGGAATTATGTGTATGAATTCTCTGAGACATAAGGGAGCTTGGCATCTTCAGAGAAGAGAGAAGGCCAGTGCAACTGGCCCAGTGAATGAGGGGTTGTGGCAAAAGAACAAGTTAGAAAGATTGTGAAAACCACATCATGCATCTCAAACATTATCCTAAGAGAAATAGGAAGCTTCTAAAAGGTTTTAAGTAGAACGACAAGATAAAATTTATATTTACAAAAGTCATGAGGGGCACCTGGATGGCTCAGACGGTTAAGTGTCTGCCTTCAGCTCAGCTCATGATCCCAGGGTTCTGGGATCGAGCCCCGCATCGGCCTCCTGGCTCAGTGGGGAACCTGCTTCTCCTTCTCCCTCTGCCTCTCCCCCTGCTCATGCTCTCTCTCTCTCTCTGTATCTCTGTGTCTCAAATGAATAAATAAATAAAATCTTTAAAAAATAATAATAAAAAAATTAAAAAGTCATGATGCAGGGCGCCTGGGTGGTGCAGTCGGTTAAGCGGCCGACTCTTGGTTTCGGCTCAGGTCGTTATCTCAGAGTCCTGAGATTGAGCCCCACATCTGGCTCTGTGCTGAGCAAGGAATCTGCTCAAGATTCTCTCTCCCTCTGCCCCCCTGCCCCCCAAAATAAATAAATAAATAAATAAATCTTAAAAAAAAACCCAGTCATGATACTTGCTATGTAAAGAATGGATTGAAAGGATGCAAGAATGAATGCAGAGAGACCAGATGGACATTGTTACGGTAGTCCAGGCAAAGGTGATGATGGGTTGGGCTGGGTTGATAGTGGGGATGGTGAGAAATAAACAAATTCAAGATATATCTTAGAGGTAAAATGGGACTTAGTGATAGAATAAATGAAGGGATGGAGAAGGTAGATTGCACAACTGAATAGCTGGTGGGATCATTTGCTGAAATGCAGCAGGTTTGCCAGAGAGTCAAAGGAGAAATAGGTAAGTTTTGAGAGGATAAGTATGAGATGCCTGAATATGAAACATGTAAAGGGATATGCCAGAAAGGCAGTTGAATATAGATAAAGGTATGGATTTCAGAAGAGAGGACTGGGCTAGAAAAATAAGAGAGTCATGAACACACAGATTGTGCGTAGTCATAAGAATTGATAAGAGAGCCTAGGGAGAGATTGTGGCATGAAAAGAGAAGAGGATTATGGATGATGTGGAGTTGAGAAGAAATTCACTGGATTGGAGATAATGAGAACATGAAACTGAGAAGCCATATGGACCTTAGAATTGCCCAGGAGAATGGCAGAAGTTGAGGTGGGGAGGAAGGCTGTGAGCCAGGTGCTTGTTAAAGAATGAGGAAAATGGCCAAGAGTTTGGAAGATAATTGCACTGGGAGGGGAGAAAAGATGAGTAGATGAATGACATGAACCTCAAAAAGAGATTTTACAAGAAGGAGGAGTAATGAGAAACAACCTAAGTATCTCAACTATCTACTGTTTCAGATAATGGGGATCTTCAAGAATGTCTTCAGAGTTTGCAGGTTAAATAGGCTCAAAGAAATTCTACCCCTGCTGTTCCAGAATAAGCCAGTCCCCTGGGGCTTAATCAAAGCAGGGAAGCTGATAGAGTGAGGCCTAAGCTGTGGGAATGTGGCATAGAATGAGAGTGGGAATTAAGTGGGTGATAAGAGAATGAACTACCACTGAGGCAGAGGAGATGAAAAGGAGGAAGAGCTTGAGGAAACATCTCTAACATAGCTGGAGATTGAGTTTAGCCAACTATCCAAATAATCATGCCTACGTAATGAAATCCCAGTAAAATCTCTGGACACTGCAACTCAGAGAAGTTC
Source organism: Mirounga leonina (assembly GCF_011800145.1). Classification (NCBI taxonomy): domain Eukaryota; kingdom Metazoa; phylum Chordata; class Mammalia; order Carnivora; family Phocidae; genus Mirounga; species Mirounga leonina. The sequence goes on along the minus strand of NW_023270447.1, from coordinate 3,263,875 downwards.
CTGGTTAGCGAGCATAGGTATGCTAGGAAGGTTAGATATGTCTGGCCTCTACAGGGAGGAGGCATGGAAGTTCTGTGTTTAAGACCCTCCCATGGTATGCCTGGGTGGTGCCTTTGGTTAAGCAGTTGACTCTGGGTTTCTGCTCAGGTCCTGATCTCAGGGTTGTCAGATCAAGCACCACATCGGGCTCTGTGCAGAGTGAGGAGTCTGCTTAAGACTCTCTCTCCCTCTCCCCCTGCCCCTCCCCCACCTCTCTAAAAACAAATTAAAAAAAAAAAAAGACCCACTCAGACCTCACCCTGTGTGTCTTCATTTGGCTGACCCTGATTTGTATTTTTAAAATAAAACAAGTTGTAAGTATAGCACTTTCCTCAGTTCTGTGAGTCATTCTTGTGAATTTCTGAACATGAGGGGGTCATGAGAACCCCTGAATTTTCACCAAATGGTCAAAAGTGTGGTGGTCTGGGGGTGCCCAAAGTGTGGCTGATGTCTGAAGTAAGGGCAGTCCTGCTGAGGATTGTGCCCTTAAACCTGCAAAGTCTAACACTAACTCTGGATGGTTAGCATCAGAATTGTTTTGCAGTTAGAGTTGGTGTCAGAATAACAGGTAACAGAGAATTCTACTCAAACTAACTTTAAAAAGTAAAAGGAATTTATTGGTGCACATTACTGAAAAGTGAACAAGTATATCGCTTCAGGCATGGCATGATCTAGCAACTCAATGTGACCAGCAACTCAAACAATGTGACCGGGTTTTTCTGTTTTAGTTTTTCTTGAGACTGGCTTCATTCTCAGGAAAACTCTCCCTTCCTGATGCAGGATGGCTGCCAATAGTTCCTGAGGTTATGTGCTTGTGGATTTATGTCCAATTAAAGGGGGGGTGGGAGAGAGAAAGAGAAATTCTTACTCATTCAAATAGTTTGTCTAAGAATTGAGATAACTGGCTTGAATTGGGGCATTTCCATCCTTGAATGAATTATCATGACCGGAAGCATTGCCATAAGTCAATTAGACCCTACCTCAAAAGCCAGAGGTGGGATTTATCATACCCATTTGGCTATGAATGGCTTGCCTTAAGCAAAATGTGGATACTATCGTTGGAAAAACGGGGATATGAATACTGTGGAAGCATGGCTTGCCTTAAGCAAAATGTGGATACTATCGTTGGAAAAACGGGGATATGAATACTGTGGAAGCA